>NC_136499.1:31919866-32197366 GCF_053919585.1 Euprymna scolopes
TTCACTTAATTTCATCAAGTTTTTTTTTTTTTTTTTTTTTTTTTTTTTTACAGCGAAAAAACAATTTGTTATGATACCGAGCAAAATGCTCGATTTTTAGGAAGAAAAGCTAGTATTAAAGATGGGAAGGGGTGTCAGCGCTTTAAATGGAGTAATCTCCCTTTGGCATTTCTAAAATTCAAACAAATTTTTTTTTTTTTTTTAAATCCCAGATGGCTGCCTTCAACGCGCTCTTATAAAAACGTGTTTTTCCGCTGTAAAAAAAACAACAAAAAACAAAAAAAAAAATACTTGATGAAATTAAGTGAAAAAATTTTTTTGGAGAACTTCGACTCGTTCCATAACGGATACATACAATTTAAACTTTTTTCGATATTTTAATTTTTTAATGTCTTGACTAAACTGTACAAGGGCAAAATTTAAAAAAAATTTTTACTGGTTTATTTTACTCTTCTTTTAAATTGTACAAAAGTTATACTGATAATATTAATTTATAATAAAGTTACGTTACATCGTGTTACATATGGGGGGGGGGTAATTCTGTGGTGAATTTTGGCAGTCCCTAACAATCGCTTTTACAAGTTGGAGAGATTGTTGTATTTTTATTTAAAGGAAACGCTAATGCAAATTGTTTTGTTCTTACTGCTTAAAAAAAATTAAAATAAATAAATAAAATATTAGATATGCAAATTCAGTTTCTTGCCACATGATTTTGCACGCGAAAAGACTTGCTTTAGTTGATGTGAATTTTGTTCAATAAAGCATTGGAAAGAGGTTGTTTTGTTTACGTCTTCATTTATTTACAACGCTACAGATAGGCATGCGAGTTGATCGATATTATTTGCCGTAAATGATGTTTTAGTGTCTACATTATTTTACGACACTCAATCTAATTTGTACATAAAAAATATACAACGCAGACGTTAATATTATTGACGATTACGATACATAGGCGACGCAAGTGCGACTGTACCGGTGCCACGTGAAAAGCTAGCATCGCTGTGAAAATGTTTCGATTACCAAACCTGACTTCCTGTTTTAGTTTAAAATAAATCTGTAAAAAATATATTAAAAAAAAAAAAATAATAATAATAATAAATAAAAAAACTTGTGTAAAAGTTTCACATATTTTCCTCTCTGACAATTTGCTTATTTTTTATTTTTTTAAACCAAAACAGGAAGTTCGATTTGGTAATCGGAACATTTTCTCATTGAGGCTAGGTTTTCACTTGACACCGGTACGGTCGCGCTTGTACTCGCTTATGTTTCTAAATCGCCATATTGTTTTATGAAACAATAAATAATTGAGTTACATATCTTTATATCCCACATATTTGTATTATATTTATTTATAACAATAGATTCGATTGCGGCACTCTTTGAATATCGTAAATAATCGCATGAGTATCAACAGTTAACACGTGAGTTCATTTGTCTGTCTTCAGAGTTTTGATTGCTAAAAGAAATCCTGATTTAGCTCCCTTTCCTCCCGTACGGATGCAATTTTGAATCCTCGAGCGGAAAACATTCATGATGTCACCTATGGATGTGGACAACGTAAATGTGGATACGAAAGTACGAACTTTTTTGAAGGAAGTCTATCAGTCTTTTGATGGAGACAGTCCGACTCTCATACACTCGGCCCTTGACAGCGTTGTCATTTTGACGAGATCATCTTCGGATAAAGAAAATAAGTTTCGGGATAACACGAGACATCCCTCATCCTCGGAAGGCGGGTGGGCACTTGTGTTCCAACATTTCCCCACTACCGTGGATCAGCGACTGGCCAGGGAGTCTTTCCTAAACAACCATTATTCTCGGTTTGCTGATTTATTATTGAGTAAATTGACCCTTGATTGGGTCGATAAGCTGAACAAAAACAAACTCCAGATTTCCCTATTGTCAATATTTCTCCACGCAAACCATGCAGAATCGTTTTTGACGCTTTTACGACGTATTACGACTTCGAGGTAAGTTTATTTTACCCCCACTCCTCTGTATCTCGTGAACAAACTGGTACTTGTAAGGGATGAGCATTCAGAGTATTTGATTACTTAGTCAGTCCCAAATATCGATGGAGAATCCCGAATCATTCCACGGAAATGGCTAAAGCAGTTTACGATTTGAAAGTCACCAAAATACATAAAAGAGCCAATAATGCCACTACACATGTTACAGTTAAAATAAAATTAGCACCTTTTAAACAAAAAGGCCTTTGTACAGAATGCCCCCTATATTAAAAACAAAATAAAGAAAAATCTCTATGACGTACATTACCCGTGACCAAACGGAAAAAAAAATCATCCTATTCCTAACTTATTACGTAAACTGATCAAGTAGTTTTATTTTTATATAAAAAAATCCTTTTTAAGCGATTAATAGGAATTCATAGACAATACAACAAAAGTTTCACAAGTTTGAATTATCGTTGAGTTATTTCCCTTTGTTTTGTACTTAAGCTTGTTTTCAAAATGGTACACAAAACAGACATTCTTTGGTTACTCATAAAATTTGATTTTCTTATTTAAGGTAAACTTTTATTTTAACTGCAACCTAATACGCTTTAAATTGACGACTTTCACAAGTTTTCGGATCTGCTGAAAACGAATATCACATTCATATGTGCGACAGACAAGTGGTTTTCTGGCTATTAAGACATTTTTTTTTCTAATGTGAGAAATTTCTTCTCACCTGTTTTAGCTCCAAGACAGTGGCAAAAAATGAACAAAAATTACAACAAAGCATACTTCTAAAATTTGACACAAATTTTATTCGTTCTTCGTTGCAAAAAAGGAAATGCCTATTTTGCCTCTGAATAGAGCTGGTAACACCTCAAAAGGTAATAGTCCTTTATCTTCAGCAGGAACTGAAATCCGGGTTCAACACTGTTCGAAGATCGGATTAATTGCAACTGTTTGAAGGGGTTGGTATGATGCCTTCTGATGAAAGATTCAATTCTCGACTAGAGTCAACATCACAGAAGTTCATAAGGAATGTTCATTTGAAATAAAAGTCACTAATGACAGACCAATAATTCTGACCTTAAAAAGTCTCTGGAAGACATATATAACTTAGCCTAATCATTTAGGCTTTAAAATAAAGTCTCAAGGAGACGAAGAGTAGAAGTGCGCAAATGCCCCATATCCAAAGAGAGTTGAGTTCCATGTTTCTTGTCTGGAACTGCCTGAAAAAAGAAAAGGCATTCAAAAGCCAACCAAGTCCATCGCTTGGCAGTTAAAATCTCGACCAATCTGATTGGTCTAAACACAGACAGTGGGTGGTCAATCAGCCAAATGAGAGGCCTGTTTATAATTGTAGAATTTCTCACATTACTTAATGAATTTCAGTGGCTGTTGCCATACTTAACATGCCGAGGAGGAGGATGTTTTGTAACATGTATGCGCATTAGTACTTATTGAGTTGGGAAAAACATGACCGCATGTAGGGAAACACGTGATTTACCTAACTAGCACGTGTGCATAATTCAACGGGTTAGTCATGGAACAAAATGAATGAAGAAGAAACAAAAATGGCTGCCTTATCTCTTTATATGCCTGCAATGTTTCCCCCTGATATGCAGATGAGATGCTCCTGGTTGGAGATAAAAGAGGGTTGAGTTTTCAGAGAGCATGTTCATTTTGAAGTTGGATTTTAAAGAAGTAAGTTCAATCAGCAGAAGTGCTTTTGCAGTTGAGAGAAGGTGCGTTATGTAGTTTGGAAGTTTGGACAACAGTGTCAAACTTAACTAAGAAATTGTTGATGTGAAGGGCAGAAGAAATAACATGCAGGTTATTTAATTATAGTAGAGTAAAAGCATAAATGTAATGATGTTGCCTACTCTTTCGTTCCAGATTCCCGGAACATCAATCTGTTTTTATATGTACAAACACACATGCACATTATCAATAAAACATACGCCATTACATCTCCTCAATTGTAATTAACACATGTGTCTGTGTTATCATTATCTATTAATATACATCCATGTACCACTGAGCACGACATAATGGCAGCATGACTAAATAATACAATAAACAACCCTACGACATCACGATACACAAATAAAATAGTGAGTACAAGCAGCAGTTCATTTTTTCTTAACCTTCCACGCTACACAAATTCTCGCTTGCTCGCGTGATGTTCATAACATAATCGCTACTAACCAGCAGATATCATGGCTACAGTGTCGATACAAGTACCTAGTCTTGACTGGGGCTCGCCAAACATTGCCGAACTGTTCAAACTATTTCAACAACGTATGGAGCTTTACTTCACTGTCAAAGCAACAAAACACAGAAATAAGGTGCCACTAATTCTCCTCGCAGTTGGCAAAGAAGGTCTATGCCGATACAACAGTTGGTCGATGACAGACAACAACTGCAACGACCCATAAATAATATTCACTGCCTTCATTGAGCATCTTTAACCGCCAACCAACCATCGCATCTGTAGACTGGAATTCAGCAAATATCAACTAAAATCAACTGAAATAATCGACATTTTTGTTAACAGATGTCGATTGCTTACAAAGTAAACAAACGCCTTGTGGAGTTATTAATTGCCAGCACGCCCATACCTGAACTACAAAAGGAACTACTGAACAAACCAAAGAGTTACAAAATTGAATTGTTAAACATTATTTAAAGACCTAGTATTATGATCTTTGTTTCAGAGAAAGGAGGATGTAATGATATTGCCTACTCTTTTGTTCTGGATTCCCGGAATGTCAATCTGTTTTTTATATGTAAAAATACGCATGCACATTTATCAATAAAACATATGCCATGTCAGCTCCTTAATTGTAATTGATCATTATCTATTAATACACATCCATGCACCATTGGGCATGACAAAGGTTATGTTGGATAATAAAGGTTTTAATATCTAGAAAATTATCTGTCTGCTTCAAATTTAAATGTGATATTCATATTCAGCATACCTAAAAACATGTAAAAGACATTGAATGTGAATGTTCAGTTACATTTAAAGTAAAAAAAAAAAATACATTATTTAAAAAGAAAACTATTTGATCAATTTATGCGATTTTTGGAATATGATACTTTTCCCTTCATCATAGATTACATACATCATGTAGATTTTTCTTTATTTTTCTTTTTAATATAGTGGGAATTCTGAACAAGAACCAACAATTCCTCAAAAGAAAGGAATATAATGTGACTTAGGAATTGTAAATTGGTTTGGCCATTTCAAAACTGACTCTGATTTCTCCGCCAATACTTAAAACTGTGCACTAGTGCGAAGGTACAACTTTTTTAGTTTTCAGCTGGGACATTTGGAGAGTGCATAGTAGGGGAAGACAAATTCAATTTCAGAACCGAATCGAAAATATCACAACTGTAAATGCTTGTTTTTTTTTTGTTTTTTTTTAAATAGATTCAAGAAAATTATAATAACACAAAATACAGTTTTTTAAAACACAAATTAGAGATTTTTTTTTTTTGTAACAAAGCAGAAATTCTGAAATTTTCAAATGCGTGTTTTTTGTTGTTGTTGTTGTTGAGAACTTTTTGTTACACATTTATTGAATTAAAATAAATATAAGAAAATCATAAACACAAAATAGTTTTCTGTCCTTGATATACACTTGTCTGCTCCTGCTATGCACTCTCCAAATATCCCAATTCAAAACTGAAGAAGTTGTGCTTTCACACTAGTGCACAAGTACCCAAAACGCATTGGGTAAATACTGAAGTCTGTACACCTATTCCTTACAAGTAACTCTTATTTACCCCCTCCCTTTCCTTAAGTGTCTTTAAGGTAAGTTCTCTGCGTTTAAACAGAGTTCTACTTTTTTTTTTAATCCAGAAAGAGCAGAATGCTGCTTAATTCACTGGAACCTTCCATGGATGTAAGTTCTCCACTTTTTGTTAAAATCCTTTTTTTTTTTTTTATGGAGAAAAAATTCATTTCTCTCAAATCGCTAGAACCTTACTTTGTATTATTTTTTATTTTGTTTGTTTGTTGCTATTTGGTTGGATTTTATTTCTTTTTCTTCCTCTTTCTCTTGCTTTATCTTTCTCTTTTTCCATTTTTCTTCTTCCTCATCTTTCCGTCTTGTCTTGCTTTCACTTTCTTTCCCCTCTTATGACAGTTCTTTCTGAAAATTGAAACTGTTAATTTTGCAGTAAAAGTGAAGACTTCAAACGATTTATGAAGGGAGTAGGGAAATTAGATGACTTTTCTTTCGTCAAAGAATAAATTCCTGTCTCCTTCCCTCTCAGCATGTACATTCAATATTTTTCTCTTCATTTTTTTTTTTGTTGAAACTTATTGGAGTTGTTTAGGAAAAAAAAGTTATTGCTTTTTGCATTGACCTCTCTCTCCACACACACACATACACACGGGGGCCTTCCCCAAAAGTTAAACAGTCTTAAACAAAATGTCTGACTCACAACATGCAAAAAAGAACATAAGACAAAAAACTGAACAATTTATTTATTTTTGTTGTAACTAGTGATACATATCGGCCCAAATGTTTCAATTGCAATTTATAGAACAAACCAGAAATGGCCAAAGCAATTTAAGATTTGAAAACTGCGAAAAAAATGTAAAAGGCAGGCAACAGCATACAACTACAAAATGAAAATTAATTTGTGATGAGAGCTCTTATTTATTTACTTTATTTTTTTGTTTTTTAATTTTTTTTTTAGCCAAATAGCTTCTATTCATCATTTCTGCACTCGGTCAGTAGAAATCTTTCTAGACCGAGGCAATTTTTATTTTTATCTCAATTCAGATAGCCCCTTTTTAAAAATCAGCCTTGTGTCTAACTCTGCTCTCGTGGGAAGCAAGTAAAGAGGGACAGTAGTTATTTGGTCTCTCGAAGAACAAATCGCATTCTCCTCCAAAACAGTCTCATGGCAAAAATACGCAAATAGCAACACATTCAAACAGAAATTCACCAGTTGGTTAAGATTTAAAAAAAAAAAAAAAAAAAAAAATCACCCCTCAAAAACATCAAGTTGATTCACTTAATAATTGGAAAAAAAAAAAAATTATTAAATTCATTCTTAACATGCGACTTTCATGGAAGCTAGTCAGCTGAGCTCCAATTTCTTTTGCCTCCTTATAAAACATTCACAACAAGAACTCATCTCCTTACCACAACTGCAATGTAGTTTTCTTTCTATATCTGTATGCCTATTATCAAATGAAATTTTGCATGAATAGACTTTGTTTCCAAGAACTTCCCGTGAAATAAATTATCACCAGTCTGCTTCAGTGCAGACTACAACATGATTGTATTCAAATATAACGTCAACAAATACTTTGTATAAACAAACTTCATCAGTAATCTAATTTTGTTCAAGCCATTCATCGTTTTCAAATTTCTCATAGTATTCTTCATCATTCAACTGACAATCCATTCATCTCATTAATCATTATTCTTTAATAGCTTTTGTCCTTTATATGTTGTGACTCATTAGTAAAAAATAAAAAGCAAATATAAAAAGCTCTTGTCCTTTAGGTTATAGTTTCTGGATAGTTAAAATATGTGTGTTTATTTACAATTACACTTGATTAAAAAAAACAAAAATACAGAAAAATCTTTATAGTGTACATACTCATAAAGGAACGAAGATGTCGTATACCAAAAATCATGTATAGTGATTAATTATTCTCTTTTTCTAATTAAGAAAATTAAATTTTACGGATTTTAGCGATTAAAAAGTTTTAATTATTTTGAATACACACAAAATCTCTGTAGTCGAATTGAATTATCGTCCTTGAATTTCGGCAAAATTTTTATCTATGGCTGCTCTCTGTCTCTTTGCTTTTTCATAAAATTTGATTTACTTAATTAAAAACAAAACTACTTGATCAATTTACATAAGTTTTGGAATATGACATCTCCCTTTCATGACGAGTATATATATATATATATATATTTCTCTTTTTTTTTTTTTTCTAATTAAGTGTAATTCTAAATAAGAACCAAATATTTAGAATCTAAAAAATTACAGCAGGAAAATGAATTCCTAGGCCAAATAAATATATAATATTTATAGGGACACTTGTCAACTACTATATTCAGCCTCGCTCACACACAGCACACACATGAACACAATCTACAACACGCTCAAGTTTGAGACATATAAGGTCATTGCCCCTTATTTCCAGAGTTCCATGTTTAAACTGATAGGTGGTGATATTGATCCCTTTCTTTTTCTATCTCCCTGTCTTACGCTCTACTTAGATACTTAGAGCACACAAAATGCGCACACTCTAATTCTGTGTGGCAGGATCTTTAACTCGCTGGCCATTCGTTATTAGTCATTGTGGTTGAGCTCTTCCTTTACAGGTGCACTGATCAGCAGATATGGGCTTCTTGCAGCTGCATTTCGGGTATCAAGTTTTAAGATAGATCTGGAAATTAACTGGATTATCTTCCAAAGATCAAAGCAGACAATAATCAATAATAACTTTGGAGACCACTTTCTTATAAATGGAAATAATTATTGCATAAGATAATTTTACATATAATTGTGAAAGGAAAACTACTTGGATCCTTCTGGACTCAATCAACATAAACTGTTTCAAGATGTGGGATTTTCAACTTGAATTCTTTCGAGTAGCTTTTCGATCAGAGGAGGATGAAAAGGCTTTTCCACTTAGTTCTTTCAGAAATTTCAGTCCTGGGCAGTTAGCTCAAAAAATGATCTGCCATGTTCGAGGCTAGTAGACAAGTTCTTCTTATCTGCTAAAAACAATGTTCTTTTTTGGACAAATCCTTATTCTGATCTCCATCATTCTGAGATTAGCATTTCCTCCTCTGTCATTTGGAGATACTACTTCTTTTATTTGTTTTTCCCTTCTCTTTTCTTCTGTGCTAAAGAAATCTGTTTTTCTCCTTTCCTCTTTCCTTCCCTTCTGAACTCGGTTTCTCTCTCTCTCTCTCTCTTTCATCATCTAAGTTATTTTAGTTCTCACCTGCAAGATGGTCTCTTTCTTGACATAAGACACATGGCTTACCGCCAATATTTTTGGTCACTCAGCTAGACTTTTGATGTCAACCTGTCTATTTTATTTTGTTGAGAAATTGATTTTTCTCCATGATATCTCAACAAAAAATATTCTATCATTTCTCTGGGCGTATGAGACTTGTTTCGCCAAGTGTCAACAGCCCTGACCACACTTTACCCTCAGCATGTACTGGTGATGCCTGGTACATGAAAATAGTGTTAAACAATGAAGATTAGTTTAGTGTAACAACAATACGAAATAAATTTTTATCAACATTTTTTTTTCCAGCCTTGGTTATCAAGTAAATAAATGCGTCTCGTTATTGGAGCAATTTCTGAACGAACACCGACTTGTTGATATCATTTGGGCAGAATGCGTTGTAGACAAGAAGAAACGTGAAGAAAGTTTCTACCAAGAACTCATTAGAGCAATTGTTTCACTTCCTAGTAGAACTGCAAACAAATTAAAAGATCAAAACAGGTAAGAAACTTATTTCTTGACTTCATTAATTTTTTTTTTTTGCACTTAGTGTTTTATATTTATTGCTTTCAGTATTTTTTCTCTCATTTATTTTTTGATTTTTAAGTTTTTTTGTTCATTAAAAAAATATTATTCTAGTAGAATTCTTTTATTGTTAACTTTATAGTTGTGATTTTAAAGTTATCTTTTATTTCCCACGTACCAAATTTTCTTTCTTTCTTTCTTAAGCAAGATGTTCAACCCCCACCTCCATTCTACTACTTCAAAATCCATCTTTCCCTGATTTTTCTATCTTGTAATAATTGTATTATTTGGACTACTGTTCTCACCTTGAGTGTTATTCTCAGTGTTTTGGCTGATGTAACCTTTGACCTTCTTCAAGGATATCTTGTTGAACTCTGGAATCTTTTTATCGAACTAGGGAATCTATAAAGAATGTTGAACTGAATGTTTTATTTAATCCTTGAGAGTAGCATGCTCTCATTCTGTCAGGCAGGTAGAAGTCTTAAGTGATTTGCAACATCATCCAAAATTTTGTGAGAATAACATTCAAGATGAAAATAGTAATCCAAATAATCAATCCTCATCTCAAAAATTCCAAATCTTAATTTTTTATTTCAAGTTTTCTTTTCTTTTTCTTTTTTATTGTAATTTCTGCTGCCTACTTCACTTCTGAGTACTGCAAATTACTCAAACTCTGTCCAAATTTGATTCTGGGGATGACAGTAAACTACATCTGATGTTGAGGGTTCTAATTTGCAAGCTTTGGTGAGTGTTGTATCACCACTTAGTTCGCATTACTCTCAGGTCCACTCTGACCAGGCATCAATCCATGCAAATTATTTGTAAATATATGCCTACAAGACAAATTAATAAACATTTGATGATATTAAGATTTTGAATCATAAAACCTTCAGTACAGTTGCTTAATAGACACCTCCCCAAAAAATAGGAGTAATTACATCATCAACGGCAAGTTTCACCAAACACTTCTGGGACTGTCGATTGTTCACAAATTTTTCCGAACGACCTGAATATATAGCATGCTTATTTTCCAAAACTGAAGCAACTAATCATAATAATGCATTTTGTCACATTTGGGCTGGTGCATCTGCTACTAGTCTCTTGCTTCTGGATAGGGTCAAAAGAGAATTGTCAACCTAATAAGTTCTGAACTGTCAACTAGGCTTCAATCTCTGTTCCATTAACGAAATGTTGCATCCCGCTTCTTGCTTTACAAATATTTTAATGGTAGGTTAGGGTTAGGGTTAGGGTAGGTGCTCTAACAAACTACAATCTTTTGTACCCTTAACATAAATACCCCGACAAACCTGACAAGCAGCAAAATCTTCCCTCTACACAGTAGATTCCCAGATGCTAGAAAGCCTTCTACTCTAATAGTTTCTTCCCTAGAACTGCTAGACTTTAGAATTCCCTTCTGGGTTCCTGCTTCCCTGACTGTACTGGCATGCAGAAGTTCAAGTGTAATGTAAACAGACATCTTGGTGTTCAACTCCCTACATAGTATTCCTGCAAATCTGATCCCAAATAGTAGCCTCTCACGACAAAGTGACCCTTGTTTGGAGTGAAATTAATATATATATATATATATTTTTTTTATTACATTTTCACCCCAAACAAGGCACATTGCCACTTTGGTGCAGGGGGCTACTATCAGGGGCAACAACTACTATGTTGGGATTTGGGCAGCAAGATGTCGGTTCACATTACACTTGAACTTCTGCATGTCAGTACAGTTGGGGAAGCAGGGACCTGGAATGGAATTCCAGAGTCTAGCAGTTCTGGGGAAGAAACTACTGGAATAGAAAGATCTTTTACATCTAGGAATTTCTACTGTGTGGAGGTGAGATTTAGCTTCCTGTCGGGTTTGTCGAGAGTGTCTACGTCGGGGGGGCACAAGTGTCTGCAGTTCGTCAGAGCATTCACCATTAAAATATTTGTAGAACAGGCAGAGGGATGCAACATTTCGTCGATGGGACAGAGGATGAAGCTTAGATGCCAGTTCAGGGGGCTATCAGATTGGCAACTCTCTTTTGGACCTTGTCTAGGAGCGAGAGACTAGTAGCAGATGCACCAGCCCAAATGTGACAGCAATACTCCATACATGGGAGAATAGAGGTACAGGATACTTTCAGGTGTCAGTAGTTTTCTAGCACGGTAGAGAGAGCCTACCTTCTTTGCAGCGGCCCTGGCAATGCTTTCAATGTAATTGTTCCAACTCATGTTTCCTGTGAACATTAGGCCAAGCAGTTTGAAAGATGTATTCTCAGATAAAGAGTCACTGGCCATTGCTATTCGTGGCAGAGAAGGTTTCTTGTAATTATTGAAGGAAACCAGTTTAGTCTTGGCAGTATTGAATGTGACCATCCATTTTTGTCCCCATTCCACTACAGATTGGAGGTCATCCTCTAGTATTTTTGCCATTTCTTTAGATATATGTTCGTTTGTTTTCCTGTCGTGCCTGTTATAGAGAGTGGTGTCATCAGAATATATACCCATCTCAGAGGCAATTTTGTTGGAAGTCATTTATGAATATTAGGAATAATAGAGGTCCAAGGATAGACCCTTGAGGCACTCCCACATTTATATCATATTGTTTAGATGTACGACCGTTGAGGACAACCTGGATTTTTCTCTTATCTAAGAAGGATTTAATTATGTTAAGTATTCTACCAGTGATACCGTATGATCTAATTTTCCTGAGAAGCCCTTCATGCCATACCCTGTCAAAAGCCTTAGATATACCTAGAGCTATCGCTCTACCCTCCCCCGCTTTGTCCAGTGAGTGGTATATATGTTCAGAGATTACAGTGACGATGTCTGCTGTGGAACGGGCTTGTCTAAATCCATATTGTTTGTCAGTCAGAAGTTAAGCATCTGTAAGGTGCCGGACTAGAGCATGGTTAATTATGGTCTCAAATATTTTGTCGAAAAGTGGGAGGAGGCTAATGGGGTGATAATTTGATGGGTCAGTTCTTTCGCCAGAATTCTTGAATACTGGTACCACAGAAGCAGTTTTCCAACAGCCCGGAAAGCAAGCTTCATTAAGGCATTTGTTGTAGAGTTTGGAGAGAACTGGAGCTACTTGGCTGAACACTTTTTTAATCGCACAGCTGGGATGAGATCGAGTCCACATGCTTTTGAGGTGTCAAGGTTTTTTATGATAGCATGCACCTGAGCAGGGGTGATTTTTTAGATCGTCTAGTGTGGCATCTGTCCGCAAAGGAAAGTCAGGTAGGGAGTGGTTGGAAGGGTCCAGTGTGGAGTTTGAGGCAAACCGACTGGCAAGCATGTTAGCCTTGTCGGTTGCTGAGCAAACAACCTTGTGATTGTTGGTTAGTGGGGGAATTGTTGATTGCCCATTATTTACTACACTGTTGTAGATTTTCCAGAAGTCCCGAGTTCCTAATTTTTGTGTTTCAATATGTATTTTTAGTGGTTTCAGTAAATTCTCTCTTAGCTGTCGCTATTTCTTAATGTTACTTCTAGCTTCTATATACTTCTGTCTGTTTGAACTGGACTTATGTCAGTTAAATCTGCAGTATGCATGCTGCCTTTGAGCAATGGCAGTTGCGCAAGTAGAAGTAAACCATTGGGGAGAGTGGGGCTTGCTATAAAATTTCCGCATGGGAACATGTGCTTCAATTGCCATTTTAAACCATTCAGTGGTCTCATTTGCGCACTGTTCTGCAGGAAGAGAAAAAATATTTCCCCATGGACATCTCTGATAAGATCTTTGATGGCTTCCCAGTCGACCTTTTTATAATATCTCGTTGTTTTGAGCACTGGCTCTTCAGCTTTGGGTCTAGAGTTTAGGGCGATTTTGACCATTATCACTGCATGATCAGCATTCCCGAGTGGGCTGTCAGCATTTGTTATACAATCATCGGGAACTGTGGTCAGAAACAGATCTAAAAGTAATGCGTGTTGTTCTTGCTGGTCAGGGAAACGGGTTGGAAACGTAACCATTTGTAATAGAGAGTGAGATATAGAGAAGTTATGTGTTGTGTTGCCCGCTGCAGCTGTGTAAGTAGAGAATCCAAGCCAGTTTTTGTGGTGGACATTAAAGTCACCAAATACATGTACTTCTGCACTAGCATCGAGGGAGAGTGATGTGTCTATGCCGTCAGAGACTTTGTTTATTATGGTGCAGTCCTGGGTCGAGGAAGAGCGGTAGAGAAAATAAAAGTAGTTAATGTTGTGTTGCATGTTTAGTCTAAAACATATAAAGGCTTGATCATCCGATTCTAAGTTTGTTTCTTTAGTCAAGGGAAGAGTATTACGAATGTAAACTCTAAGTCCGTGCATGTGTGTGTCAGAGTCCTTACGGCAGAGTGGAAGATATCCAGGCATTTTAAAGTAGTTAGTTGGGATGGAGGAGTGTAGGTTAGTCTCACTTAATACTAAGATATCCGGGGTGTTTGTTAAGAGAAATGCTTATATATATATGTAGTCTTCTTTATAGTATTCCGAATTTTACTGGGTTTATATAATTGAAAATTTAGTAATCGTTCATATACCAATAATTTTTAAACCAAAGAGATGAATTAAACTGTAAGCTACAAAATTATCATATTTCATAATTGAGCATTCATATATTGTTTTAACAAAAACCAAGACATCAAGGAATGGATTGATAGCAACAAATAGTGTATTTCATTGTTAGTTAGAAGTGTTCCAAGATTATTCGGACAAATATCAAGGATCTCAATTATTTTTAATTTTTCATTTTCTTTTGTTCGTTCCTATTAAAATTTCTAATGTATAGAGTCACCTCCCTTTCTACATCTAAAATATCCGGTAATCGTAAATCTTAAAAGGAAGGAACAAAAGAAAATAAAAAATTAAAAATAAATTGAGATCCTTAATTTTAAATGAAGAATGAGAATGAACTAAGTATAGAGTAATGTTAAACTTTCTTTCCTTATTGAATAGGTTTTAAACAAAAACCATTTTTTTTTTTTAAATCACATAAATAGGGTAGCCGATAGTTTTGTAAATAAACAAAGAAAATTCCAGATACGAAACTAACATAGAATTGCAACAATATAACTTAGTTGATTAGTACGGATTAGAAAAAAATAATTTAAATTAAATAAAGAAATAAAGAAATTTAATTTAAGAAATCAATGAATAGTATTAGTAAAACATATTAAGTGGACATAGGTAATTAGTGGTAATGTTGTATGATAATTTGTTTGAAAATTTTTTGAAATGGAGATACGAAAATAAGTAAATATATAAATCTTTAAAAACTTTGCAAGGATGAGATATAGGTAAAATATTTTCGCTCGTTTTCTTTTCCTTATAAGGAAAATGGTTTCGATAATGTTTTATTGTTAAAGTCTTTTATTCAATAAGTCTGACGAATTTTCAAACGACATAATGTTTTAATTTGTCTGAATAGTCTTGAAACAATTGTAACTAATGATGAAATACACTAATTGTTGCTATCAATCCATTCCTTGATGTCTTGATTTTTGTTAAAACAGTATATATATATATGTCTCAGATAGTAGTCTCCTACATTAAAGTGTCACTGTGCCTTGTTTGGGGTGAAAATGCAATTAAAAAAAATAAAGAAATAAAATATATATATATAATTAGTCAATGTACACTTCCATCAGTATTTTCTGATGAATCCAAATGGAGATACTTTTGTGGGTCACACTTTCAAAATGTCAGCTGTCACATTTGTCATTTGTCTGTCACATTTGGTATATTTAACCCTGTGGGTGGAGTTCTCAATGTTTCCATGGAACGAAAGGTGTCAATAGGAGATCCGAATAATGCACAGTGTCTATTGAATATGATGTAATGAATATGAATACATCCAGGTTCCTCCTCACAAGAATATGGTTCGCTGGTGTAAACTATAAATTAGGACGGGCAGAACAACCTGGGGTAGACGTCGAAGATATGTCTAAAAATCTAAAGCTTAAGGATATTGGCAGCTATGAGCATAAACACCCGTTCATTAAGGCAACTTACTCGATTGTATTAATTAATTACTGTAGCCAAAACCATTCAACTACTTCAAACAAATATATCCCTTTCTGGGAAATATCAAAATAAAAATATATATGCCCTGGCACAAGTAATTGAACAGTCTTGTTAATATTCCTATAATACTGAAGAGTGTGTAAGACTTAAAATGGTAATTCAGTATATAATATCAAAAGCATTTTATATATATATATATATATATATATATATATAACTAGCTGTCCTGGCCCGGCACTGCCCAAGAGTCTTTTATTTTTATTTTTGTTTTGCTTTCTGTTAATTTTTTATTAGCTGTACCTTTTTCTTTAAACAAATTATTTTTTTTTTAATAAAAATTTCTAAAATTTTCTTTAAGCAAGTTATTTTTTTTTAATAAAAATTTCAAAGTAAAATGTTCTTTTTTTTTTTTTAATAGAAATTTCAAAGTTAAGTTTCATTACTGTAATATCATTTGGCCATTACATTATTAATTGAACCCAGTTAAACTTATTTTGTCAATCTGAGGCCATTTTACTATCTATAAATAAAATTATTGGATGTAAATAGCTTCCAAAATTTTTACTTTGTTTATACTATTTCTATGAACTTGTAAAGCCAGAAAAATTAAATTTTGTTCTACAAATCAAATGTTTCCAAATTCGTTATAAATTTTGAAGTACCACAAAGTAATAAAATTTGTTTCTGAATTTTTGAAATGAGGATTGATAATCTGTATTATTTTCATTATTTTGACTACTGTTCTCATCTTGAGTGTTATTTTAACAATGTTGACGTAACCTCCAACCTTCTTCAGGTGTATCTTGTTGAACTGAATTTTATCGAGTACTTTATTAACTAGGCCACAGGTTCTTACACTTTACTGGGTAAAATTCAGATGTTAGTTACACTCTTCTGGAGGTTAAAGGTTCAATTCTCAGTGTAGGTGACACTCAAAATACAATTGTGAATTAATATTTTTTCCCAGTCATAGTGAATGCAATGAGAGCATACTACTCAGTGGATTAAATAAAGCGTGCTGCTCAAAATTCTGTTCCGATTCCAGAGTTTGGCAAGATATACCTGAAGAAGGCTGGAGATTACATCAGCTAAAATATTATGAAAATGTTACTCAAGATGAGAATAGTAGTTTGAATCATACAAATAATCAAATTTGTTAAAAACATAAAAGATTAATGGATGAATTAAAAGTAAGCCAAAGTTCAGTCTAGTGGATTTAATTTCATAATTAAAATATTAGCATTTGTTTATTTCAGTAAACAATTTATTGATAGTATAATAATGTGAACCAAGAACCATGAAATTTGAGATAAAAGACTTGATTTAAAAAAAATTTGTTTAGAGTTATTTGAGATGCCATTTTTTGTTTCTTTATTTCCCTTCTAGTTTATTGTTTTATCCAGCCGCGTACACATCTTTGCTGTCTCAAGATTTGTTAAAAGTCTTCCACAAAGTTCATGATTCGTTGAAAAATTGTACAGATTGTTCCTTACAATTTGTCTCTCAGCTTTTTAGCAGCATCTGCTACTCAGGATCTGCAGGTGAGAAATTTTTAGTCTTTCAAACTTACAAAAGCAACTTTGGTATAACTGTGAAAAGGAATAGTAGTTGCTGTTGTTGGAGGTAACATTATTATCATTATATTTGGTTTAACCTTTGTTTTATATGATAGCATATGTTGAATGTCTTTTAGAAATTACTTCCAAATAAACTATTTTTGATCAGTTCATATTTGGTTTCACATTTGTTTTATATGATAGCATATGTTGGACGGCTTTTAGAAATTACTTCCAAATAAACCTATTGTTTTTTGGTCTTTATTCCTCTTTCTCTCAAGAGATAGTAATCTTATTAGAAAAGCACAATTCTTCTCAATGAAGAAACCCTAGAGGAGGTTGATTTCTTCAAGCACTTGGGCTCAGTGTTCATCCCTACAGTAAAGAGGCATGATGAAATTGATGTTTGAATCAACAATGCTTGACATGCTTTGAGACACCTACAAGTACAACCTCATCTGTGGTATCGACCCGAGATCATAATAGACACGAAAGTCTGGATCTATCAAACACTTGTTTGGAAAAATCCTTCTCTACAGCTGCGAAACCTGGCCAATGAGAGCTGTGGATCTCAAAATATTAGAAGCGCTGGCCTATACTGCCTCCACCAAATTCTGCACGTTTGCTGGTACCATTTCGTCTCCAATATACAAATTAGGACGTGATGCAGAATCATTCTTTTTAACCAATTTCTTTAAAAGAGAAGACTTCACTGGTTCAGCTACAATATGCACTGCAACAAAGCAGAGTTCATCTACAAAGCAATGATTCCAGAACCACTCCAAACTTGGCGAAGATGTCAGAGAGGCCAGCTGAAAACACTATCAAAGCTGACATTAAACCTAGCTCCAGTCCATAGATTTACGATATTCATTGCTAGTCCAGGGACTGGGTGCTCATGACTATCTTGACCACTGCAGACCATTGTGCATGGTCTACATTCATCTGGGATGCTGTGTATTCTACGGGAGGAGCAGGCCCAACCCATTCTGTGTGTATGCTACTTCAAGTCAAATCCATCCTTATCACTTCCACCCATTTTTCTTGGCTTTCTCCTACCAACTAACCTTGCTATCTCAACTGTCCTACATCTACTAATCCACGTGGCCCTGTTAGGCCACCGACCCCAAACATTGTTGTGTATGCTGTGGATTTTCATTCATCTTTTTATCTTCTTACATCGTATCGTCATTTTTTACTGGAGTTAGTTGATGGCCATGCACACGGCCACAAATATAAAAATAAAATCAAACAAACACAGGAAAAACACAGATGCCAATACTTCAAATATATGTTGGTTGGAATCTGTGTGTGTGTGTGTGTGAAACTGTCCTCTACATGCTGAGATCCACATATTTACTGTCGAGGCCATTTCTATCGGTTAGTTGATTAATTCATCTTTGTTTTTTCAAGGGCTCTTGATCTGGTCAAAACCATGATCCATCCTCACAGGCATTCAAACTCCAACTGTCCACCTCAGAGTTCAGGCCTCAACTGACTAAGCATCCCACTGACCCCTCCCCCAGTGTCGTTCCTATTGTTCGATCCTTAGTCCATTATACAGTCTGTTTGCTATCACCATTCATCACACCCTAATTTAAACCCTACTCTTAGTTCTCTTTGTCTGTGTTATGAACAAATTCCTATTTAATGTCTATTGATAGTTCCTTTATTACTTGCTAAACCTACTTCCTTTTCTTTTGTCATCCACCCTTTGTTCATTTTCTACCTCTCCAGCACTCAACGACCTCAGTTGAACATAGTGTCACACCAAGTACTCTCATCCATTTTTTCAATGTGACTAAACCAACACTCTCTCCTGTTCTGTACACATCTTCTTATACTGTCCAAATTGAATCTTTTTCTGAGGTCATCAGATCTAAGTCGGGGGGGGGGGAGCAAAAGATGGAACATCTGCTTACTTTGTCAAGTCTGTTTTCAAGTTTGCTTTTACGATTATCTCTTGATCTGCGATATAATTCCACAATTAATTTTAATTGATTATTCGAATTGACATATTTCAAAATAAAAGCAATGAAATGTTTACAATTTCAGTGTTAGTCTCTCTCCGACTGTAAATAATCAAAACAATCAAAGTCAAATTCCAAACATGATGCCTATCCACATCCTGAGCTACATCACATTACCATCTCAGTTATAATATTCATTCACTATCCTGCCTTTTTCTGAACATCACCTCAGAGTAATCTCATTTCCCCTTTTGCCAACTCCATTTCTTAGATCATTTCTATTAGATCAGGCTGATTACAAATACCGGCTTGCTGACTTAAAATGTACCAAACATTGATGTGATTGTTTTTTTTTTCATTTTCCTGTGCAAAACTGAATCATATAAAAAAAAAAAAAAGAAAACCCAAAAACAACATTTTTTCTCTACAAAACAACCAAACCAAACACCATGAATAAATATTTAAAGAATTTGAAGCATAAAAACTTTTACCAAAAATGCTTGGATTAAGCATTGAATAATCAATTCAAACTGAATTGTACTCACGACTTTATTTGCTATACCACAACTAAATTTAGTTTTAAGTGACACGCTTCCGTTATTTGCCAATTACTTTAGACTTCTACCTGGTTATGGCTGACAAAATGGAAAAATGATATCCTCATGATTTAAATAAAGGGTTCCATTTGAAATTCGATGCAGATTGAGACAAAAATAAAAATTACGTCAATATTGAATTCTTAACTCACTAAAGATAGATACTACATTTTGATCCTAGCTCAAAAAAAAAAGACAGAAAAGATGAAGTGTAGTATCACAACAGATACTACATTTTGCTCCTGGTAATGAGTCTTCATGTGTTTATTTTTATTTTATTTTTTTCTTATTTTGGGATTTACAAGAGAAAAAACCTAGGTAAAGGAAAGTTACTGTATTTAAATAAACAATAGTATAAATCAGGATTATGGCCCTTGTATTGGTCTAATTTTTATAATTGATGCTGTTTATCATTTTTTTTCCAGTCATAAAATTACACGATTTTCAAATCATAAGTTTATTGAGCAGATCACCACTAAAAATATTCTATTTAATAAAAGTCATACATTTTGAGGCTTTCATTAAAAGCACAATTTCCAGTTAGCTGCTAACAATTTATTCTCACAAGAAAATTTCCTTCTGAAAGGAAATTATTAAATTTATTTCAGCTGAGGTTCTATATACCGTTTTTCCTCAAGAAATTGAGTTTTTCAACAAGATGCTTTCTTTTAACTAAAACAAACAAAAAAGTGAAAAAAAAAATTCCATTTCTTGAATGAAACGAAGCTGTCAGTATGAAAAGGAAACCTTAAAAATATTATGGCATGAAACTTTTACAAAATATATAAAACTAACTAAAACTATGTTTTAATTTTTTAATTTAATAATGGTGAAGAAATATTTCTAAAACATTCATTTTTTTTTTTTTTTTTTTTTTTTACTTTTATGGTCTGGTCACAGACTAAATATGCATTCTAGAACCTCAGCTGAAATAAATTAAGTTAAAATTCATAGTAATTCTCCACTCTAAACCCTTTATATGTAATACTGCCCGTAAAAAGAAAGTAAAGGAAATGGTACAAAAACTTTATTATGTATTTACCTGTTAGATTAAAAAAAACATAGTACACCAACAATTATGTTAAATTTATTGCTTTTTAAAAAAATAAAATAAAATTTTATCACTGGAAGCTGTCAGCAGCCATTTCTGCCTCATTAAAATCAATGAATAAGGGATATAATTCATACTTTAATTCAAGCAAGTTAACAAAGCTCCCACCTCTCTCAATGTTAAGAATGGTTTTCTAAAATTAATTTTATATTTTGAAAACAAAAACTGGATGAATTTGTGTAACTTTTGGTTTATAATCTTTTTTTAACCTAGCAGGTAAGTACATAAAAACGTTTTTGTATAATTTCTGTTTTCGATATAGAGGTTACTCTGGAAAATAACCGAATTCACTTTCAAAATTATTATTATTTTATTTTTCTTTTTGAGCAGAGAAAGTTAAATGACTGGAAAATCTTACCTCCATTAAAAGACCCCAACTGTTAAATCTCTTGACCTTTTATAGGTACTAGCAGGACCTGTGGAAATTCTACAGCTGACTCTTTCATATGTAATATATTGATGTTGGCATTCCGTGGATGGTTAGCATAAGTGGATATGCCCTGATATTATTGTAGCTCTTTTGTTAAAATTGCCAAAGATTTCTCTAAGTCAGTAAGGATGCTCAGCATAGCCCAATCGTAAAATATGCTTAAATATATTTTAATTTATGCAGATTCTGTATATATTATTATAGAGTCAATTTTCTATCGATTCTTATATATTATAAAGTGCATTATAAAGTTGTGAATTCAAAAATAAAAAAAATATATCTATATGACTAGGATGCATCAGATTGAATCAAAACCAAGACCAAAACTTATGAAGAAAATATATATATATAAGCTTGAGTTCTTTCAGCTATAATCGAAAATGAAACCAAAACTTATGAAGAATTTTTGGTAAAATTAGTTATTACAAGAAATGTTAAGTCATAGCAAATGACAGTCTCTCGGAAGAAAAAAGATCTGAGTGTGACACACAATATAACCAATATAACACACACTATTGTATTGGACTAATTCAGTAAAATACTAATCTAATTGGTTTTATACTTTAATCCAAATCTCAAAATTCATTGTAACTTTTTACCTAACATAATGTGTTTTCATTGTTTTTGATGCTTAGCTAAAAAATATTAACATCCAAATTCTCAGCAAATAAAGTCACTTTATCCTTTTTTTTTGCAGATGCTCTATGGAATGAAATTCTTCCAGAAATTTTGAAGAATGTAAAAGCAGATTTCATTTGGCGCCGGATTTGTAAAAGATTTGTGGTTGGAGGTCCAGACCAAAGAATTGAATCTGTGATCATCCCACTTCTAGCAAAGCTTCCATGGTAAGGTGAAATATCTTGTGATTTAGAAAAAAGAATATTCTTAACTTATTACAGAAATTAAATGAGAAAATGTATTTGCCAAGCATTCTTTTGTATCTCTTACCTCTTTTACCACACATTTTTTTTAGTTAATATTAAAAACAGATGGTAGATAGTTTGGGGCAGGAATTTTGTGTATCTGTGTGTTTGTGAGTTCATCCCCTATGGACTCAAAAACAGCTGGGTCGATTTTTATTAAATTTCACACATAAGTACTTGATGTGCCTGGCAGTGTTCTTAGAAAAGTTTTTGTGTCAGAATGTCTTCAATAAGTATTGATAATCAAAATAATCTGATGAGAAAAGAAACAGACGATTTTTACCAAAGTTAACATCTTACACAGCCTAACATCACAAGTACATTTGAGAATTTTATTACCACACAAGCCAAAGGGCCCAACGTTAAAAAATCAGCATACATATTTTGTAGAAGTTTTCTTAAACATTTTATTCTCTTTTTGTTTATTTAAGAAATGTCATTTTAACTTTTTGCAATACATTCACAAACTTATAATCCAAATGAAATTTATGCTCTGATACTGAATCTTAGCTGAAATGAATTTGATAGGTTAGAATTCCATTTCATGATGAAATTTTCTGAGAATGAACTGTTAAATATCTGCTGACTAAACAATTTTCCCTCCAAATGTTAAATCCCTTATAAGGATTCAACCAATAATTTTATTTTTGTTTTTCTTGAATTTGATCCTCTGTTCTAACCCTATTCTTGAACTATTTACAAGTTGCAAAAAAAAAAAAACATTGATACTATGCTTTAGTAGATTTTTCAAATAGTCATACTAATAAAGAGCTGCCTAGCGTCAAATATGTTAGCAAAAGAGGTAGACAATTTCCATTTAAATCAAGTCGGGAATGACACGAGGAAAACAGCTAAGTTGCCACAAGAATTACATACGTAAACTTGAGAACTGAGTTCTTTCTTTATTTCAGTTAGTAAGAAAGGAACCTATCGCCATATTTTCCCCTAAACGTATCAATTAAACTTATATTAAGTAGAATACTTATTATTTTTTTTTTAATGAAGAGTAGACAATGCATTGTCGGCAGCTCCTGTAACTCTCACTTATCCTAATTTGTCCCTCAGTCCTCATTTAAAATGAGTGATTTTTCTGACAAAGTGAGAAGGTTGGCAGTATGTTTGCATGAGCTGAGATGTTGGGAAATCTCTGTTTCTGTGTTTATCCTTGTGGCCATGTCACTAATAAGGGTGCTGGAGGTAAACGTTTTAACTGGGCTGATGTTATCCACCTGCTAGTCAGGGACCTGAACCTTGGATTAACCACTAAGGAGGCCATCCTATCAACAGGTGCAGAGTACTGGGACTGCTGTATTGCCATTTGGTGAATGGATTCTGGACCATGCAGTAGTTTCTGGTGGGCTTCTCGATGCGATATTAGTGGGTAATTGTTATAGCTTTACCTTATCATGGGCTACAAAAAAATATTTTTTCATTTCTTTTTCTCCCTTACTTTCCTTCTCTGCTCTCTTCTAAGTTTGGTTACCTGTTCCATAAATCTCAAAACTCCATTATGAAAAGTCTCCTGAAAAAATACACGATTAAACCAAGAACTCCAACTTCCAATGTAAACCCCCACCACTATGTCTCTTTCAATATCAAGGGTCTATGTTCTAACCTTCCAGACGTTGAAACCCAATTACAGGAGACCAAACCAGACCTATTATTCCTAAGCAAAACTGGCATTGGACTGACTAATTCCTCGGATGAATTCATAATTAAAGGATACTCTAACTTAACATCAAAACCTGATCCCCAAGATCGCCATGGGCATGGAATATGTGCCTACATTAGAGATGGCTTTCCATGTGGTAGGGACATCTACAGAGAAGACCCTAAATTGCCCTATATGTGCTTCCGGGTTGCGTTTATATTTGCCCTTTATTACTACCTAAGAGCATCTCTAAGAAAATTGAAGACATCTTGTCTGCTCATCCTTCAGCTTACATTCACATCTGTGGAGACTTCAATGTTCACAATGTGAAATGGTTAGCCCACTCAAACAAGACAGATGATGAGGGAAGATTCTGTCATGATTTCTCCGTTGCTTATGCTCTAACTCAGATTGTTCACGAATCCACTCGTGTGCCCGACATTGATGGTTATATGCAAGTCTCCTAGACCTTTTTCTCACAACTTGCCCTGAGCTATGTTCATCCTCCATTCTGTCTCCACTGGGATCTTCCGACTACTCAGTTGCATCAGTTAAGATAAAAATGAAATGTAATAAGTTCTCAGACATGCCTCTCCATCGTATAGTCTATTGATACTCTATGGCCGACTGGGATAGTTTCTGTGCATTTACATCAGATCTACCGCTGCATTCCGTGTTTAAAAAGAATGTGTCCTCTATAGTATAGTATCAAACCTGATAGAATGGTTAATTGTAGGTATAGACCACTTCATACCTTAAAAAAATTCCAGCAAAAACCTAACAGCCAACCGTGGTTCTCTCCAGAATGTGTTGCTGCCATTGCACACAGAAGTCACTTTTTCCATTGCTTCCAATGTAATAGATGTACTGAGACTAAAGCTGCTTTCAGGACTGCCAGCAACCACTGTAAAAGGATAATAAAGAATGCTAGAGAGTTGTATATTTAGTCCATTAAGTCCAAAGTAGCTGAGCAGTTGCTTGGTTCCCACCAGTTTTGGCAAAGAGCAAACAGGATTCTAAACAGAAGCGTGTACTCTATCCCAACCATCATCAATGGACCTGAGGTAATCTCATCAGCATCGGACAAAGCCAAACTCTTTGTCAAGAACTTTGCAGCTAATTTCATCCTATGCAATCAAGGTTGTTAACCCGCCCCCCCCCCCCATATTTCCTCCTGTATCTGAAAACACTCTATGTGACATACAAATATCTGTGCATGATATTGCCAAGCTAATCAAAAACCTTGATTCTAGTAAAGCAACTGACCCTGATGGCATTCCAATTATAGTGCTGAAAAAGCTTCAACCAGAACTAGCTCCCATACTTACAAAGCTGTTTAAGCATTGTCTTAAGGAGAATTGCCTCCCCAACACCCTGGAAAACCTCATCAGTATATCCGGTATTTAAAAATTCATGTGATTGGTCATCTCCCTTTCAGTACGGACCAATAAGTCTCCTGTGTGTCATAAATAAGTTGCTGGAATCTGTTAAATAGTGAAGTAGTCAACCACCTCAGCAAAAATAATCTCCTTAGTGACATGCATGTTTCTGTTCTGATAGATCTACAGCAAATATGCTAATGGTTATATCTACATAGTATTAGCGAATTTCTCAATGGATGTTTCCTTTCTAGGGCAATTGCTCTTGACATATCAATAGCCTTTGATAAGGGATGGCATAAAGGCCTACTCCACAAGATCTCCAGCTACCTTCTCAATTATTAAAACATTTCTTTCTGATAGGTTCATAAGAGTAGTGGTTGATGGGCAGAAATTAGAAGCCCACAGTATTAATGCTGGAGTCCCTCAGGGCCCAACTCTCTCCCTGATCTATATCAAGGATCTCCCAAATCACATCCTAAGATCATTTGTAGACATTTATATTGACGACACTACCATCTAAGCAACACTTCATAGGTCGTAAATGACCACATTCTCTTTCTCTCTCCTCTGATCTTGAGCACATGGTACAATGAGGAAAGAGTTGGCTGGTTAATTTTCATGCATCTAAAACCAAGCTTCTATCTTTATATCATCAACACTCTGATCCCCGTCTGGCATCAATTGAAATGAATAGCTCTCCTCTTGGGGAGACTCCATGTTTTGACAAGTTTCTAGGTCTGACCTTTACTCCTGATCTAATGTAGAACACGTACATCAAATCTGTTGCCATGATCACCAGAAAAATAGTGGGATCATTCTACAGTAGATATCTCACTGATGCAATTCTCTACCTGTAAAAGAGCCAAGTATGTCCAAGGATGGAGCACTGTTGTCACATCTGGGCAGGAGCTGCTAGAAGCAGCTTATCTTGACTGTTCAAAATAGACTTCATAGCCTAGTGGGGATGCCCTTTTCTCTTCCCTGCAACCTCTTTCTCACAGAAGAAATATTGCGAGCTTTTCACTACTTTATTGTTATTTTCATGGAAAGTGCTCATCTGAGCTCCAATCTATGAAACCACTATCAATAATTTCCCCCACTCTTTATCTGTGCCTAAACCTAAATGTAGATTCTATGAACAAAGCTTTCTTCTTAGAACTACACACTTGTGGAATTTGCTTTTGTTTTCCTGCTTTCCAGCTGACTACAATATGGTTGTCTTCAAGTCTAATGTAAATAAGTTTTTGATGAGCTGTCCCCTACCAATGATTACTACAATATTGTCCCATTGAATACTGTACATCTATTAACCTTTATCTTTGTGGCCTTCGGGCCTTGATAAGTGGTGACTCCTCTGTAAAAAAAAAAAGAAAAAAGTCTGAT
Source organism: Euprymna scolopes (assembly GCF_053919585.1). Lineage (NCBI taxonomy): Eukaryota > Metazoa > Mollusca > Cephalopoda > Sepiida > Sepiolidae > Euprymna > Euprymna scolopes. The sequence goes on from NC_136499.1 coordinate 31,946,358, forward strand.
CATTTTTTAGTTGTTCTAATTGTATATTGTATGCTAATCATATTATGTGTGTTACTTTTCATTTTATTGAAGGTATGGTCTTGTAGAAGTATTTATTGGTGATGCTGTACTTGAAATCCCAAAAGTAAAATATTTATTATGTACTAAAGTGTTGCTGCACAGATTTTTTGAAAAGGTAAGCAAACATTTAAGTTTAACAAGTTGAGGGATTATTGACCTTGAGTACATGTTGCAATAGGGAAAAAGGTTGCTGGTTGATTTTAATGCATCTCAACCTAAACTTCTCCCTTTCCATCATCAATGCTCCAGCCCCCATCTGTTCCCAATTGAAATGAATGGCTATTGTCTTGGGCCACCACCAAATTTTGACAAGCTTCTTGAACTGACCTTCACTCTTGATCTGAAATGGAGCACATACATCAAATCTGTTGCTGTGATCACCAGAAAAATGGTTGAATCATTCTACTGCTCTAGTAGATATCTCATTGCCGATGCAATCCTCTAGCTCTAAGAGCCAAATACGTCTTAGGATAGAGTACTGTTACCAAATCTTAGCAGGAGCTGCTCAGATTATCCTATCTTGCCTTGGCAGAGTTTAAAATCAGCTATGAAACCTAGTAGGTGATACTCATTTCTCTTCCCTGCAACCTCTTTCTCACAGAAGAAACATTGCAAGCCTTTTCTGCTCTATCATTAGTTTTATGGCAAGCACTCATCTGAACTTCAATCTATGGTCCCTCCTTACCAAACTTTTACAAAAAAAACACGTCTAGCTACAACCACTATCAAAAATTTTCCTACTATCTATCTGTGCCTAAATCTAAATGCAGATTCCATGAACAATGCTTCTTCCCTATAACTGCCTGCCTATGGAACTCTGAATAATTTATGTAGAAATAAATACAGTCTTTAAATTTAGTGAAGGGATGAAGGTGATAATGTATACAATTTTCATTACTGGATCTAATGATACAATATTCACATTTTGTGCTAATACCATGCAGGTAATACCGTGCACATGCATTGTATGTCTGTTCAGTTTTCCATATGTGATTGAATATACTTGTCTTGTGGAATTTTTCCTCGGATAACATTTGTTTATATAGAAAAGAAAAATAAATGAATATAAAAAATAAAAAGCATTTTTGTAGAGTGACATTTTGTGCTAACTGGAATGTAAATTTGCAGTACACACACACACACACACACACACACGCACGCGCGCGCGGTGAGTCATGGGAAACGGATGTTTTTAAGGCAAACACACGGTGTTCACGACTCCACCCACGTTAGCTTGAGGATGATGAACTGAAAAGAAAAGCAATTCAGTAGCAACAACTAACTAAAACAAAATATAAACAAATAACAACAATAAATAAACAAATAACAACAAATATATATTATTTTAATTGGAATTCATTATTAATAAATATAAATTATTATTATATAAATTAATATAAATAACAACAAATTAAACAGTATCTTAAGTAGGTTTAAAGACTACCTTCCTCACTGAAGGAGAGCAAGGAGCGTTTTAAAAACATCCGTTTCCCCGTAACTCACCCTACATACATATATATCAGTGGCGACTCTAGCCTATTATTGCTACTCATGCCCACCCACCCCCGCCCCGCCCTCTGTCAACTTCAGTTCCCAACCCGTGGTCCGTGGACCCAAAGTAAGTCATCATAGTTGCTATTGCGTGACTCTCCATTGCATAGCACAGATTGACTAACGTACCTTGCCTTGCCAGTATCAGTCCATGATTGTCCTGATTTAGGCGTGAAAAGCAAGCAAGGCCAACAATAGAGTTTTTCCCCAGATTTACTCGCACATAACCAGTCAATGTCATTAAACCATTTGGATTGGAACGAATGAGTTCTAACCTTATTCACCAATAAAGGAGTTGGGCGCCCAACTTTGATAATTTCTCACTTGTTGGCTACAGTTCTCTGGCCAAACGATCTATTTTCAGATCTAACACAATATCCATTTCCATTATATCTAATTTTAAATCCAGATCATTAACAGCAAATGCAGTACAACTTTTTTTTTAATGTTTTAGAGAATAATCTATTTACCCGTGAAACACAGGAAAATTAGCCCAAGTGATGTTATAGGCAAAATAGAGGGAACTTCCAAAATGTAAATTTCATCTGATGAATCTTGAAACATATATCTTGACCAGTTGAAGTTATCCGTTGAAACACTGAGAACATTGAAAATCATAATTTTATCCAAAAATTCTAAGATTCAAAGAATTTGTAAATAAAGTCTGTAGTAAAATTGAATGTAGTGAAGCGACTGAAATATTTTCGGCAACTGAAGTAATGTTCTCCAAAAACGGCGATTAAATTTTCCCATAGAATAAAAGGTAATATTGATGAATAAAGTTGGGTTTATGAAAAAAAATTACAAAAAGTATTTACGTACCACTACGGAATTCTATGAAGGTTCATTGGTTTGAGGGGTTGTTTTTTCTTAGTATTAATATAAAATGACTTAAAACCCGTATTTTTCGTAGATTTCTATGATTCAAAATTTACGAAAAAAGCCTTCCTCAATAAAAAAACAAACAAATTCACTCTCATTCAAAACCTGTTCTTTATTAATTAATGAAACAATAGCTTCATCACTGATATTTACATCTGATATATACGCGCGGTTATGTTTACACATAGCTATTCGTATTACTACATATTGCAGCAGTAGTAGTAATCGTTCTTCATGTGTTTATGCATACGTATGTGTGTCTCTCGCTCGCTCTCTCGGTCTCTCATTCTTCTCAAGACAGGCGTCAGCAGGCACATTGTGCTCAGTTTTTGAGCACAATACTTTGACTTGATTTTGCCATTGGCTACAGCCAAAAGCAAGATTTTTCTAACATTACTGTTATTATGAGAGTTTTTGTGCTTGGCATGGATTGCGTGTGTTCAACATTGTAGCCGCTTTTATGGAATGTTCAATGGATCTGACGGTGGCTGGACAAAGACCATCTGTTCAAAACAGCATCGTTGTATTATTCCCAGATATATTTATGAACTTTTGGCTACTTAGTTATCGAAACTTGAATAGATACGTAATTTAATTGAGATCAAACTAAGTATGTTTACTTGAAATTATTGGATGATTTTTAATCCCTTTTGAATAACATTGACCGAGTTATTGGTCGTGCCGAGCACAAGTGGCACTAGTCCCATCTCCGCCCCTGATATATATATATATATATATATATATATATATATATATATATAAGCGAGATAAGTCACAGATTAAAGAACAAGTGAAATATCCTGTTAGATATTACATTGAAGTAATACTTTCAGGGTGATCCTAGCCAAAAATGTAAAGCTCAATATTTAAAAATAGAGCAATATATAAGTTTAGTGGTTAAAGTTAAATTCTGAAAATCAAAATATATATACATATATTCGAATTAAGAATTTATTGTTTGACACAAGGAATATATAAAGGGGAATTATGTTAATTTCCTTAATCCATGGATTTTCAATACTGGCTCATATCATTAGAGGAAATGAAATGCGGTTAGCAAAATGTTCAGCTGAATATTTTGCTAACCACATTTCATTTCCTCTGATGATATGAGCCAGTATTGACAATATATGAATTGAAATAAATGAATTTAAAAACTGTCAATAAGAGACAGGTAACAAAGGTTGTCCCAGGGGACTTAACTTTAATATAGTTAATTATTCTTCTTTACTTATTATTATTGAATTCAAACATGTGTTTCTGCCCTGAATGATTTTATACAAAAAAAAAATCTAGATTGTCTAGATCAGTTAATCAAAAGAAAGAAATTGATTACATTTTAAATCAATTAACTACAATTATTGATTATAAGATTCAGTGAGTTACTTTACTTGAACAATATTACCCTCCCTGTTATCAGTGAAAGGAAAATATGCGAATATTTTAAGGCTACCGTCCTCACTCCCTATCTCTTACTCAAAGAGAGCAAGGAGTGTTCTAAAAACATCCATTTCCCATGATTCACCCTATGTATATATATAATTTATGGTTACACTCCTGATGCCTTTTTGCCTTACACCTTTATTTAAACATGCATTAATTCACCATTAATGTTACAATCACCATGGATGTTTTCTTTGCACACGTAGAAAAACAAATGTGATTACATAAAATGTATATGTGAGTCAAATCCAACATAAAAATGGACAAATCGACTTTACTTTATCTTTTTGTAGAAACGCAGATCATTTACTACTGATTAATATGCACAACATTCTTTTATTTTTAGAACTTATTACTGCAGAACACTTTAGGATATCTGGCCTCATCTCCCGGTAGAAGACCAGTCTTCATACAGGTGAGACTTTTAAAACGTTTCTTCTTACTCTTTTGGAATTTTCTTCTTTTTATCAGCTAAGAAAAATATGAGACCGGAAGGAGCATATTTTTGCTTGGCTGGTAGGATTATATAATTGTGAAACAACTACACACAATACAGACTTAAAGCAAAAGTTGTTTTAAACTATTAAAATGATTTCCAACGCTATTGATAAAGTTTACTTATTTATTTATATTTATTATCACTTCTGCTTGAATCCATGTTTTAAAACATGATGTAAATCATAACTCTATAAGCTATAATTATTTTGTCATCTTGTAAACTCTATTTATAAGAAAATCAAATAGGTCAGTTAGTAAAAACCTTTGACTGAACATCTCAACGTCTTGGCTTTTAGGTCATGCTATCTGCTTTATTTGCTGGGAATTTTTTATTTACTGTCTGTTAGTGACTAGGCTGGGTGCCCGGCATTGCCTGGGTGTTTGGAGGTGTGTATTGAGCAAAAAAAAAAATAATTAAAAAAAGTGGTAGTATGCAGGCAGGCTCGAGCCTGTACCGTGAAGGAGGAAAAGAATGTGAAAAAAATTGTGATGTCTTTGCCGCTGCGTCCATCACCAAGCCAGAAGTAGCGAAGGTTTAAATTAAGGCTAGTCAATCGAAAAGAGGGCATGACTTTCGAAAATATTGACAAAAAAAGCGACCTCTCCTTGTAAAAAAAAGTGCCCAGTTGAGGGTGAAGGAATTAATGTTTTTAGCCAATTTTTCAATATTTGTCATGTGAAGGGTCGAGCTTCAAAATGATACCAATCTCGTGAAAATCCGTCGCTTCTGTCGAAAGTTTTAAGCAGACATACATACATACATTTAAACAGACAGGTGAGATTTATCTATTAGTGATGGGACGATTCCCATATTTTTCCCACTTCCAATATAATTACCGATTTCGATTCTTTATAAATCTCTAAATATTTAACTATAAAATGGTTATTTTGTCCCAATTATCATAAAAACACATCGTAAATGTGCATATATTTTCTTAAATGTAAAAACACACTTGTGGGGGGGGGTAATCTATAGATTTTAGTTTTACTGGAAGTTTAAAATCAATAAATATTTATTATTTTATTATTACTTCCAGAAGTAGATAATTTTTTTAAAAACAAAATCAAATAAAAAATATAGATAAAGGATTCGTTTTTGGCATTGGAATCTAGGCACAAATTTTTCCGATTTCGATACCATTTCCAAAACCCCCAAAAGTTCCGATTTTTCAGATTCCCGATTCCAATTAATTGTCCCAACACTACTATTTATATATTATTCTTTGTTCTTTCCTTAGCTATTCTGTATGTTATGCTTTGAAAAAAAGGTCAAAAACAATTTTTGATGGCCAAACTGATTAAAAAAATGCCAAATTCACGATATTTAGTTTTAAAAAGGCCAGTCTGGCTATTCTAGTCAAGAATATGAGAGTGACATCCTTTTGATGTAGCTTCGTTTTTGAATATCATTATAATAATATATGATAATTGTTGTAATGGTGTAAGGAAGAAACTCGCTGAAGAAAGAAGTCAGCGAAACGTTATGTAAATAAAGGAAACATTTGAAAAAACAGGACAAAAAAAGAAAAAAACATTGTCAAGAGGTGCTGAACTGAAGGAACAGATAAAGACTGTCTCTTACAATGTGATTTTATTATTTGTATTGAACTATTTAGCACAATATTACTTTCTGAGTATTTATTAGTATTTATCAATTTATCTCATTGGGGTCAGTTCTTCAGTTCTATATTTAAAATACAATGGACATTAGTTTCATAGAAATGTTAATAAACTCATATTTGCTACATGTTTTTACTTTTCTGTCCAAAAACTAATTTTTTGCGCTATCAAAAATATCAGCTTTATCAAAGTTAATATTTCTCATTTTTTTAAAACTACTGTGTCGTGTTGCTTTTTAAACAGATCTCCCCCTCTAACTATTTCTTTAATTCATGCACAAACTTTTGCAACTGCTTAAATATAATAGAAAAAATAAAAAAAACTAATCAACAGTTGACTGATTTAATTTCAGGGTTCTTGTCCAGAATTCCACCTATATTTAAAAAAAATAAAAATAAAATAAAGAAAAATTTCTATGATGTACGGACCTGTGATGAAATGAAAATATCATATTCCAAAAATCACAAGTTGTTCAAGTAGTTTTATTTCTAACTAGGAAAATCATTTTTAAGTGATTAATGGGAATTCATGGCGATTAGAACACAAATCTTGCAAGTTTTAATTATTCTTTAATTATCTCCCTTTGTTTTGTTGTTTTGTTTTTTTTAAATTGCTTTCAAAATGGCAGACAAAACTGCCACTCTTCAGTTATTCATAAAATTTGATTTTGTTATTTAAAAATAAAACTAGTAGTATCTGCAGCTTCTAGTAAATGTTATATTTCCATAATTATTCCTGAGTGTAATTTGTTTTTTCTCCTCTCTCCCAAGGTGTTTAAGACACTTGTCAATGTCTGGGGTGACTCTAGTGCTCTTCGACATACCTCGTATGAACAACATCATTACATTTCTCGTGCCATTCTCATCTGCGCTGGTTTTATATCCGAAAAGGATCGTGAAGAAGACAAACAAGGTGAACATTATTTCTTTGTTTTTTTGAGCTATTTGAGTTTAAACGTTAATCAGATGGATTGTTGTTGCGTTGTTGAATACATATATAATTTTCTCTAGTTCCTGACTGCAATGCACTTGTTGTACCGTTCCAACAACTTCTGGAAAGCCCATGGAAGTCCTCTTGTTTGAGCATGTCAATGACCTTTGTCACAACGTCTTTCATCTTCTTAATTGTCTCATAAAAACAGCTTCTTAGGTTTTTCTTGAGCTTGAGGAATAACCAAAAGTCACATGGAACAAGGTCTGGACTATAGGGAGGATGAGGAACTGTCTTGATACCCATCTTGGTCAAATAGTTTGTGACAAGGATGGAGTTTTGGATTGGTACATTTGCGCAAATCTTTCACATCTTCAGTTCTTCGCAAAGAATCATGTAACAGTTCCCACACTGACATCAAACTGTGCACTTATTGTCTCTAATGAGTGATGGTCCTTATCGATGAAATTCTTTATTTAGTCAATAAACTCTCGTGTTCTTACTTCCTTACTTCTTCTACACCTCTCATCATCCCTCACAGACTCCCTGCCTTTCTTGAATCTCTTATGCCACTCAAAAACTGATGCTCAATTCATGCAAGATGGTTCAAAAGCAGCCTGAAGCATTCCATACATTTCTGTGGCATTTTTTCCAAGTTTAAAACAGAATTTTATTGCATATTGTTCTTCCAAAGTATCCTCATATTCAGATTGCATTTTTGAAATTCACATTTAGTAGGATGTATTCAAATTTCTGCTGTAGCTGTTCATTTGAATCTAAAATCATAAAAATTGGTTAGTCATCTGATAAGATATATAGCAATAACATACTGAATTTTCAAGAGTCTATGACAATTTTAAATGCCTGTACAAAAAAGTCTGGAAGCTTATTGAAGGCACCTCATAAAATCATATATCATCTTTTGTTATTATGTTCAAAATCAACACAGAGATGAATTTATCAACATATAAGTTTTATTTACGATTAAGCTTTTTGCCATAGAGAGAGAGAGAGGTTAGTTGCAGGGGTAGGTTGGTTGGTTGGTTGGTGTGTGTAGCACAACAATGGAGAGATGTCAAAGATGTCAATCATGCTTGTCGTTGTCAGTCTGTTCTCTTCTCTTCTCCTGTTTATGTTATCTCTTATATAGGCATCAATTAATATTCCTGGAAATGTAAGCATTAAGATATTACATTCTCCTTTTCTATTTTGCATTCCTGACCTGGAATGTAAACACTTCTTTGTTTCTGTGATAATTACAATTCCGATCATTTTTATGGGACACAAGAATGTAGATTAAAATCCATATGGAATGTGCATGTATGTACACCTCTGCTTTCAAATATGTGCCGCCACGTCTCCACATCCAACATTGTTAGTTGAATGATGAAGAATAATATGAGAGGATTGAAATTGAAGAATGAAATTTGAGGACATTGTATAACAAGTATTTGACATTGGAATGAAGATGACCATGTTGTGTTTTATTATATTTTTAGGTCATTTGAACTACTATTGTCATCTTAGATGCTAATTTCACAACATTTCGGGCATCCTAACCTCTGAGCTCCTTCAGGTGTATCTTGTTAAACTTGGAAATCTGTATTGAATTTGTAATGAAATCATTTATTTAATCCTCACATTCCACGAGTCATGAAATTCCGTACAGATTCTAGAGTCCGACAAGATGAGCTGATGAAGGTCGGATATTATATCGACTGAAATGTTATAAGAAAAATATCCCAGATGAGAACACTAATCAGAATGATCCAAATAATACAAATTATTAATCCTCATCTCAAAAATTCCAAAACATGACCATGCTGTAGTCTGCAGGGAAGCAATACCATGGTAATGTGTTCTACAGATAGAAAGTTCTTGGAAAGCCACTTTGTTCATGGAATTTCTGTTTGATGTTATTCACAGGAAGAAAAAAAAGAAAGTTTTACTTATCATAAATTATCCCCATAGCTAATCAAATTTTATTCAATCCATTCCTCATTTCAATCCTCTCATAATATTTTTTATTATTTAGTGCGAGAGTGGAAAGTGCAAAGGAGAATAAAAAGTAGACCATGGGTTTAATTTCAGCAGTCTCATAAATCTTGCTTCCCTTATTTTGTCCTTTAGTCTTTATATTCTATGAGCAATGTTTCTGACAAGAGGGAAAGAATTGCTGTTTTCTAGATTATATATAATCTATTCATCTAACACTTATCATTGTTTGGTTTTTGATTTTGAAGTAGTATTTCATTTTTAGATCCTTACATAAAGTGGCTTCATGTCTTGTCTGGAACGATTTTCACACAAAAAAACATTTAACTGACAATCTATCGATTACATTAACCATTCTCCTTGAGTGGCTTTTATAAATGGTAACTCATTACTAAAAAAAAAAAAAAAAATTCTTATGATTTTTTTAAATACATTTTTTATATTTATTTTGCTCAATCTGAAGTTGTTTTAGTGGTTTAATGCTTTATGTGAACACATTTACAGCGGCTGCGTCCTCCATAATGTACGGCATGCAGAATCATCTCGAGAATATCGACCCCAATATTCATATTTTGGGTATGGCTGTCACAGAATTGATGGTTGCAAAGTTGAACCCAAATGGACCAGAACTCCAGTTTACGGTAAGTAAAGCTTTCTTCGATGCCGATATGTATCTGAAGTACAAAGAAATAACCTCGCATTGATAAGATAACTATGAAAATATGTTTTAAGATTTATGTACATGTTATATATATGTATTCTTTCAGTATGAAAAAACACAGGCAGTTAAAGACCTTCAGAAACTGATTGACCCTCCTCAGGAACCAAGGTATATATAAATATATATTTTTTTTAAATCAACCAAAAATTTTTTCATCTTTTACTAATGTTTATTTGAACATTCTTCTCTCTAAACTTTAAACTAGCAGTAAAACTAAACTCTCTCTCTCTCTCTCTCTCTCTCTATATATATATATATATATATATATATATATATATATATATATATAAAGTATTTGTAATTTGGATTATTCGAATTGCTGTTCTCCTCTTGAATGTTATTTTCATGTTATTTGTCATGGCTAATGAAATGAAAACAAGCATCCCCTGTTGAGTAAATCAAGGGTTCCGTTCAGAATTCTGTATAGATTCTCAAGCTTAACAAGACACACCTGAAGAAGGTTGGAGGTTACATCGGCTAAAATGCTGTAAAAATAATATCCAAGATGAGAACAGGCCGAATAATCCCAATCTCTGTGCCTGTTTTACAAATATTTTAATTTAATGTGCTCTGATGAACTCATTGCACTTGTGCCCCCCTCAACATACATATCCCTGAAAAACCTGCTTAGCAATAAAATCTCACCCCTTCACTGTTGAGGTCCCTAAATGACAGAAAGTTTTCTACTTCTTCCCTTGAACAACTGGACGCCAACAGTCTATGACGTAAAGGGAACAAAAATGCTATAGCAAGAATTAGCCTGCTTCAAGAAATTAGTGGCAGTCTAAATAAACTTAATTGTGTCGAAATGTAGTAAGCATATTTTCTATGAATGGAAGAAAGTTGAGAAAATTCAACTTAAACAAACCCCTAGAGAAATTAAAATAGAAACATACCCTGTTATGTGACCGGCATAAGGGAGTGAGGAATAAATATGTCCATCCACGTTGGACTGGCTAGAGCAGAAAAGGCTTGCTTGTGCTTGAAAAATCCGCTACTATGACCACGTTTTATTGTAATCGCGTCGACGAGAATGGATACAAAATGTATTATGAATTAAAAATAACTAGAAGAACACTCAAGGTTGTATGATAGAGATTTGGACACAAAGGAGAAGAGAAAAGGAAAAATAAAGAATAATTAAAAAATAAATAAAATAACATCGCAGCAAAACGAGAAGTTAAATATAAACACAGGACATGGTGACAAGTAAATTTGTCCCTGATGAAATAAGTAACGTCACGAAAACATGACAGTAATAATGACCAATATTCATAAATTTTAAACTATCACTAAAACTAAAATCTATAGATGACCACACAAAAGTGTACTTTTATATTTGCAAAAATATATGCACATATTAGATGGGCTTTTACAATAATCGGAAAACTAAAAATAACAAAAAAAAATATCAACAACTCTATAGATGAATATTTAAAGATTTAAAAAGAAGCAAAATCAGGAATTTAGAACAGAATCGGTAATTGTAATCAGAGAAAACTATTAAAACTGCTGCATCACTATTACAAACGTAGATAAACAAAATGTAAATGTGGACAAGCAGAAAATACAAAATACAGATTCAAATAAAAAACATGATTATTAGACTAAAGCATTAAATATTTTTATGTTCACATAAAACATTAAATATTTTGTTTCTTTATTCACATAAATTTAAGGTCTTATGTATGGCATGAAAAGAAACTGGAATCTTAGGAAGATCTCTATAATTCCAGTAATTATAAGAACAACTAGACTCATGAAAAAGAATTTAAAAAACTATGTGACAAATATACTCGGTGAACCAAGTGCAAGAGATTCAAACCATTGCACTCAAAGAATGGTCAGAATCTTAAAACAATCTCTTAGTTGGTATATATAAGATAGAAGGTGAACGTTTGGCATCTGGTAGGATGCCCCATCCCCAGCTTGAACAAACTGATAAATTCTTTTTAAAAATCACATCGATATATATCATGTTGACTTCTAATTCTATTTTTACAAATAAAAACATTCAATTTACTAATGTTGATCTCTATTTTAAGTGAATCCTTGTCAATTGATGTTCCTAAGCCATCATCAGTCAACCAGGAAGCTGAGAAAGGAGACGAAGATGTTAACGAAATCAATCCACAATCAAAAGATTATGAACTTGACAGGTTTGTAGATTATCAAATTTAAAATGTTACCTTTTGAAAAATATTGATGTAAGAGTTTAAAAAATACAGTCGTTTTTCTTTCTTGATGGATTTCGATAGAGATAAAGGGTGGAATGATAAAATTATCCTCCTAGAAATGGAATCATGATTCCATTTCCATTTGATGAAAACCAGTTTTCTTTTTTTTGTTGCAGACCATCTACTAGTCGACCAGTTAGTACAAATCTCAAGCGAGATAAGAGCCTTCTATCATATTCTTTTAATAGATGGTCTGCAAAAAAAAAAAAGAAAACCAGTTTTCATCAAACGGAAATGGAATCATGTTGCCTTTTCTAGGGAGACAATTTTATCATTCCGCCTTGTATATCCTATCATTTCCAATCTCTTCATAGATTGTGGTTTTGACTGTAACATTGTATTTTCGCGTGTGGGCCAAAGCCTGCTTTCTCTGTATGAATTATTCTGGCTCAACACTCAGGAGGCCTCTTTAGTTTTGTTTTTTTATTACCATACATTTTAAATATAATATTAAATTATATAAATTTGCAGCAACATAGTTTCACAGGATGATACAAAATTTACCTTCTCTGGAAAGGATAATTTTGACTACGCTCTGAAGGCTTTTAAAATTTTTTTTTTTGTCAATTTTTAAAAAATATTTTGAGAAAAAAGTCATATACAATGGCTTTTAACAGGAATCAAATATTTTCAGTATTTCTTGTAAAAATTTGTTTTCATCATAATATTTCTTTGACTTTTATTTGAAAGAATATTCTATTATTTGTGAAGAAATCTTTTTTTTTTTTTATGAAACTTTTGGAATATTATTTGAAAATAAAATATTTTCAAACTCTATATTAGTGACGATGATGAATTTGAGCCATATGACATGTCAAATGACAAAGAACTTTCCAAAGTGAAAACTCCAAAATATCTACGAGATTGCATGGAAGGTAAGAATTATTTTCTTTACTTTTTTTTTTTTTTCTAGCATTAGTTGCTTTGGTAGATTGATTATTAAAATTGCAGTGTTTATTTAGAATCACACTTAGTTAAAAAAACAAAAATACAGAACAATCTGCATGATGTATGTACTTATCTTGGAATGAAGATATCATATTCCAAAATTATGTAAATTTATCAATTGTTTTTTTTTTTTAAATTAAGAAAATCAAATTTTATGAGTAAGCGAGTTGGAGGCCGGAAGTGGCCATATTGTTTTAAATTTTGCCAAAATTCAAGGGTGATAACTCAATTCGACTACAGAGATTTTGTTTGTATTCAAAATAATTAAAACTGTTTTAATAGCTAAAATTCGTAAAATTTAATTTTCTTAAGAAAAAGTATTTGGTCAATTTACGTGATTTTTGAAATATGATATCTTTGTTCCATAACAAGTATGTACATCATTATGATTTTTCTGTATTTTTGTTTTTTTAATCAAATGTAATTCTAAACGTACACCAAAATTGCTACTGTGAAAATCTTATCTTAAAAAAAAATCATTATAAACATCACATGACAGAATAAAATTAAAAAAGATTTATTAAACCTTTTTCTTCTGGTATATCTGTTTATTGTTAACATGTGACAAATATATTGATATAATAAGCAATATGTGGGACGTTCAATAAGTAATGCCCCTGACCTACCTCCAGTTGTTTTATGTAGTTAAAATTTTGCATGCGCAATGGTTTATATCTCTATGGGTTATGTAGCAAATTACACCTCTGAATTAATTGTGGTTTCTGATTTACAGGTGCTTGAATCAAGTATTAAAGGGATCCAGTTGAGTGCTGTGCAGTGATCCAGTTTTTGTATTTGAAAGGGTATACACTACAGGAAACTTTTGTCTATGAAGACCTATAGTAATGATGCCCCATCATATGACTTTAGAAAACGCTGGCATTGTGAATTCAAACATGACCAGAAAACTGTAAACAGCTCCCAGATCTGGTTGCCTTCCCTTTTTCCATTGATGAGGCATCCGTCAGTCAAGTTGAGGCTGCCATTTTGGAAGATCTACGCGTGACTATTTGTTAAATAGCCTCAGTCGAAATTAGTAGTGTTTGTGGAAACTATCATTCATGACCATTTGCATATAGATTAAATGTCTGCCGGATGGATTCCTAGGTTGCTGACACGTTTTCAGAAGCGAGAGCACATTGAGTGCTCAAGGATGAATTTGAAGATGTATCAAGAAAATGAGTCAAAGTTTTTCAAAAGACTGATTATGTAGAATGAAACTTGGGTCTCACCACTTCCAAAGAAGATAAGAGTTCAGTCGTTCACATGCAAGGTCATATCATGGTTGGAGAACCAACCTGGAGTGTTCTACAAAAACGATCTCCAGAGCTATATTAAACAATGGGAGAAATACATAACTCCGGGTGGTTTATTTGTAGGGAAAGATTAATAACTGCCGAGCTTCATTGCTCTACTGCTATGGGAAGTGGATTAAGGGCATTACTTATTGAACACCCCTTGTATATACCAATGATTTATGGGACAATTGGACATGCATTGGTCATTCTGTCCAACTCATGCATACATTAGTATCAGTGACAAGGAGACAAGACATGAAGTGCGTGTTACAGGCCTAGCCTTTTACCTAAAGAATAATAGATGTAGTATTTGTAAATAATTATATTTAATGTTATCTTTTTTTATTAGTATATTATTTATCCCCTGCTCTCTCAAAAGAAGATTGTAATTTATCCCTGGGAAGAAGGTATCATGACCACAGAAAAGATGCTACACTAACCTCCCCCCCCCCCCAAAAAAAAAAATTGGAGGAAATAATGAGCAATTCCTGAGAAGATGGTATCATGCTAACAGAACAGATACTACATTACTTTCCTGAATTGAGCATTGAAAGATAGAATATTAGTCTTAAATAGTACAATGAATTGCATTGTGATGAACAAGATATTACATTAATAGATTCAGATAGAAACCAAATTTTCATTTGTTCTATCTGCAGAAATCAGGAAGAGTAGACGATGTTGACTAATTTTTCTTGAATTTGGCATCATATTCAGGTGACAGGCATACGCGAAAGCGATCAAGATTTGTGTGTCAGTGTCTTAGTTGGTCCTACCTACGGTGAAAAATTAGTTTGTCCAAGAGCTACATATAGATGATGCCAGAATTGTTCATGGAGTAACTGCTGAGGTTGCTTTGATAGCGTGTTGGATCATATCAACAGAGTTGTTCAGGATCATGTTGGATCATATCGACGGACTCGTTCAGGTGTGGTACTATTGCCTCCCCGGGAGGGTTACTTGGTTGATGAACATCTTGGGAATGCAACCAGCTCTACGGGGAATGAACAATATTCAAACGATAGACACATGCTGGAAACATCAATGAAAATGGGTCAATACATCGTCGGCTATAACTGTCTGGCATATGTTGCATCTTCTGTGGTCATTGCAGGCATCTTCCCATTGTCGGCATTAATGGTATGCTGAAATCGAATACTTGTAGAAAAATAGCAACAAATGTATTTTTATAAAAATATAATTTATTTAAGATTTAACAATCAGGAGCACATTTAGTCAACCCATCGCGTATAGTGCGCAAAGCCTCAACTGTTTTAAAACAATGAAATTATATTTCATTTCTCTCTTTCAATGAAGAAAGGGAGAAAGGGAGTGAATGAGAGAAAGAAAGAGAACGATGCGTTTCACGCAATGTTTTGTTTCTCAATTTATTAATGTCAACATTGTTTAACTTTTATTATGCATTGAATTCATAAACATATGCCAATCTTCGAATGCAACAGTTTTAACCTTTAAGAAAAATATGTCCGCACTGGATATGTGTGTGTAGGTGTGCAGGCCAAGTTAGACACAAGGTTCATTAATAGAGAAGCCCTTAGCTCCCTCAAAATGGGCTACGCCATTGTGCCACACACGACCATATTGGGTCCTATCGACAATTGTTTGGGACCATGCCGGGTTGTGTTGATGCAAGTGATTCGCATCGACAGTATTGTTCATGTTAAGTAAAAGTAAAGAGAAGCGTTCGATTTGTGTTTGTTGTTCAGCTGACTTAATGGTTGTCGCATTCGTACTACCACATGTAATAAGAATATATATATATATATATATATATATATATTATATATTTTAGCGGGGTGGGGGATCCATCTCTCTTCCCTCATGAAGTTACACTCTTGTTATCCATTTTGTAAAACGGTTGTCTATAAAAATGCATTCTTTGGTTGTCAGTCTTGGATTATTCATCTCTGCCATTCCTGGGGCATGATTTTCAATCTGAATAGACGCACACAAATGTACATTTCTAAAGGGCAGGTCAATGAAATCTACATGGGTAAGATATATTCATACGAACTGCTTTGCCTAACAATTTGGTATCAACAATCAATTGAAGGACAATTTAAACAACTACTTGTAAACTTGTAGCAACGGCACTACAAACAACAACAGCAATGACTGCAACAAGATGCCATTCACAAGATTTGGAATCTATGCTTGACTTCTAAGCTGGGCTTTGATTCGTGCAAACATTTAACTTTGTTTCTGGTTTGCTCAATCAAAAGCAATCTCTAATACGAGCAAAGATTAGTTCCAGAGTTGATAAAAGGGAGCACCCACTACTTTCTTCTTTTTTCACCACAAGATGGTGCCGCTATCTCATTCTTCGATGGCACTCTGTTTAATCCCCAAACTCACTGTAACAATGGCTCTGATGTCAACAAGGCTCCTAAATGTAAACTTAATGACACACACATGCACCTACATACACACAGCCTGACACAAAGGGAGAAGGTAATGAGCACTCCCTATTATCAATTCTGAACACCAGTCTACTTGCATTAGAGATTGCTTTTGATTGGGCAAACCAAAAATGAAGTTAAATGTATACACCAATCAGAGCCCAGCTTAGGAGCAAACATAGATTCAAATATTGTGAATAGCACTGCTGTTGTTCTTGTTGTCAGTATCACTGCTACAAAAGTTGAGAAAGAGACACTGATTTCTAATCTTGCACTAGGCATGAGCAATCTTAATATGACTTCAAAAACTGGAGATTCGTTTCTTACCATGACCAATATAGTTTAAGGACAATAATTTAAATTGATCCAAGGGAAATAACTCTGAATATACTTAGTCGTGACTTATTTTACTACCATTTAATTTATTTTTACTCTTCAACTATTCTCAATTTTGTTTGACAATGAAAATACAATTGCTGTACTCTTTATTTACTTACATGGGCATTTTTTTAGTTTCTCTTGTTTATTGTTTTAGGATTAATCAACACTGAAGATGTTGATCGAGTTGAGGTTTGTCTTACTGTTGCTGAAGATCTTATTCGTTCAAGTCCGCATGGGTTAGAAGAGGTAAGTTTTGTATTACAACTATCATCATCTGATAGCCTATCAGCATGTATATAAGTAGAATAATAGCTCTTACCTAAACATACATTTGGTTTTGTTAAGTTGGGTTTTTCTAATGCATAGTTATATATTATATGATAATC
Source organism: Euprymna scolopes (assembly GCF_053919585.1). NCBI lineage: Eukaryota > Metazoa > Mollusca > Cephalopoda > Sepiida > Sepiolidae > Euprymna > Euprymna scolopes. Next base: position 31,963,728 of record NC_136499.1, read on the forward strand.
TATAACTGTCTCCCATTGGTTGGTTTACCCATCAGGCCACCCATCTAAAAGACATAATTCAAAGCTTACTTTCTCTTTTTTTGGTCTGATTGGCAATGTTAGCCCTTTTCTTTTCCTTTTCATTCTGACCACTGATGTGATAATATGTGGTCAGTAGTTGATAAATTCAGACCACTTCTGTTTGATGTGTTTTTGAGACATATAGTAAGTTTCCTCTATCTAGTTCTATTCATATGTTTTTTATTGTTTGTCTCCAGTTGGGCCTATAAAAAAATTTTTTCAAGAAAAATCTTTATGATGTACGTGCCTGTCACCACATGATGTCATATTCCAAAAATCACGTAAATCAATCAAGTAGTTTTTTTTTTTTTTTATATTTAAAAAAATCAAATATGACACATTTTATCAAAGAATTTCTGGACGTCATCTTAATTTGAAATGATACACTGCTAGCGACACCTGTCAGGAATGTAGGATCAACAAGGGAAGACAATCGACTTCCCCCTCTTATTTTTGATCCAGATAAATCGATCCAACTCTAATAAATATATATATATATATATGGAGGTCGTTCCAAAAGTAAGGCAAGCCTCCTATTTTTTAATTAAAAAACTAAAACATTGAAGAGCTATGGAGACGGGAGTGGTACCATTAAAACGAGTGACCTTTTGTGCTCCAGAATTCTGTCATCACAATTCTCAATGCACTTTTTCTAGCGATGGGGTGGTAGCTGTACATAGGCATCCAGTGCATACTTTGTCACCCACATCTCTGTCACCACTCTGAAATCAAGAAACCTATCTCCTAACATCAACTGCATCAGCTTTATGTATATTCAACAGGTGCTGATGAATCTTGATTGGTTCAATTTTTGTGACAGGAGGAATTCAGTGATGCATCTCTGCTTCTAATGCACATCCATGATGGGTTGCTTTCTGAGAGTCTCACACCATCAATGCCTACAACAGAGAGATGAAACTTTGCAATCCCCTCTGATCCATTCAAGCAAAATAAAAAAAAAAAAGAAGGCATTACTTTTGGAACATCCCTCGTATATTAAATCCCTGAAATAGTTTTTCATGGTAAACAACTGATGATCCCTATAATAGGACTAGCATAAATTCTTGGAAGTAAACTAAAGCAGTGATTGGAAAGGATTAATTGACTTATAAGCAAAGTAGTTTTCCAATGAAATTACTTGGGATTAAAAGTTTTTGTTTTTATATAGTTTTAAAAGTTTGGAAAACTTCCAAGACTATTGATTGAGATTGTCAGACTGACTTCCTCATCTTGGTTGTAATCGTCACAACGTTTCGGCCGTTTTGCCCTCTGGCCTTCATCAGGTGTTTTGTATCGAACTGGGGAACCGTTTGTTAGGAGTCTCGAACCTAACCCTTTATTATTATTACGGGGGTACCGTGTTCGGACTTCAGCTAGGCTCTGGGACATAGTTGCTGATTCTCTGTTTTGAATGTTACTTTTTACTGCCTTCGTTCAGGATTGAACTCCGCACCTTTGGGTAACTGTAAACTTTGATACAACGTCTAGGACCACTCGGCCATGTGTCACTAGTGACACATGGCCGAGTGGTCCTAGACGTTGTATCAAAGTCTAGGACCACTCGGTCGAGTGGTCCTAGACGGTGTATCAAAGTCTAGGACCACTCGGCCGTGTGTTACTATCTCAAAAATACAGACAATTACTTTCCAAGACTATTGTTATTGTTATTTGCATGGCAAGTGCTCAACTAAACTTCAATCTACAAAACATTCACTACAAACACTCATCTAGCTACAATCCAGGCCAGCAATTTCCCCCACTCATTATCTATATCTATATCTAAATCTAAACAGAAATTCCATGAACAAAGTTTCTTACCTAGAACTGTCCATCTGTGGAGCATTATACCATGGGTCTGCTTTTCCAACTGATTACAACATGGTCATTTCCAAGTTAAATGTAGATAATTTCTTGTTAAGCCGTCCCCTTAAATAATCAAATTCTACTGATCATTACACTGTTGTTTCATTGACCACATTACACTTAGTTACTTATCCTTGAGTGGCTTTCAGACCTTGATAAGTGCTGACTCCTGTGTAAAAAAACTCTATCTATCATATATATATGAATAATATATAATTATAATTAAATAATAATTAATCTTTTATACCTACAGACACTAGTGTTTCATGCTTATGCAATCATCAGTGTTGGATGACAATTCCTGTTGGCTAGGGGATTCAAACCCAGCCACAGAACCACTTTTGACTCCATTTTCAAAGCCTCTACCTCCAGGCCATCAAACAATTGCCACGAGAATGAAAGGAATTAATAACTAATAAACGCTCAATTCGGATGTATATATATATATATATATATATATATATATATATATATATATATATTTAGCCAGTAGAGTTTAGTTTCCTAGAAGTACATCCAATGAAACATATGTCTACCAAAGAGTGCTCAATGAGTGAACAGAGCAGGTATATTAAATTTATTTATACAAACATTAATTCTTGGCTTGAAGACATAATCCCCAATGCGGGTGATTACAGAAACATGTATGCACATATGTAGCCATCAATGTTTGTATAAATAAATTTAATATATATATATATATATATATATATATATATATATATATATATATATATATATGAAATAAAATGGAGGTGGAAGGACCTGGTTACTCACGATTTATGCAGGCTTCTTCAAGAGGGATGGTCATTGAAGAAGCCCGCATAAATCGGGCGAAACGTTGAGTATCCAGGTCCTTCCACTTCCATTTTATTTCATATCGTCGGATTTAATCCAGCTCAACAATCATATATATATATATATTTATTTTTATTTTAAAAAAAATATAGCGTATTACATTTTAAAATTGTTAATATTTCAGACAATGTGATCACATTTCCATTACGGCATCATAGAGAAGTTCATGGCATCTTCATACATTGATATTGGTCTCTGAATGACAGTGATCTACACTAATGTATTCAGTCTGCTGATAAATCCCATCCACCAGATTTACACTTCCTTACTCAATCATATGAACCGAGTTACTTACACCGTGATATCTGTAATGCAGATGACAAAATAGACACATACTTAAAGAGTTTGCTCTTCATTGCCTGCCTACTACCGCTTTTTTTTTTTTTTTTTTTTTTTTTTTGCACTCACAATTTTCCTTTTTTTAAATTTTTTCTCAACCAACACCCTTACACACACCTCCACTTTCTTTTCCACCTTAGCGTCATGGGTTCAAGCCTGCCTGCCTACTACAATATTTTTTTCTCTCAACACACACCTACAAACACCTGGGCAACACTGGGCACCCATGCTAGTCAACAATAAATGTCGGGTTTTTTTTCAGATCGAAATGACCTGGTGCTACTAGATCAGGCTGTACGAAGATACTGACTTCCTGATCTAAAATGACCAAATAATAATGTTATTGCTTTTTTTTCTTTCCTTTTTGCAAAACTCAGTCAATAATTTTTCTCCAAACAATATGAATAAATATTTGAAAATATAAGCATAAAACTTGTTTTTCGAAAGTATTGGATTTAACATTAAATAACCTGAAAAGGGTTGATATGCCATAAAACAAAACCACCAAACAATGAAATTCGATGGAAATGTCATTAACTGTAAATAAAAATGTTGTCAAAAGTTTATAACTTTTGTTTATCTTTTTTTTTTCTTAGGTTGCTGTTGAGTTTTCTCGGATTCTCCTGCATTTGACCAATATCTCCTCCTGTACTGGCTTAATAGAAAGCCGATTTCGAGCTCTGGTTGCCATTACAGTATTATGTCCCATTGAGGTGAGTTCAAAGAAAATAAAAAATTTGCATCATAGTCTTAATAATTTCAACTAATGTTATTCACTATCATCTTGAACTGTTTTTTTTTTTTTTTTTTTTTTTTTTTTTGCAAGCATCCAGATAAACATACAGTAGAACCCTAGGATACGGTGGCCCTAGGATACATTTTTTTTCAGGTTACGATGTGGAATACAATGTTTTTCCGGACCCTGGTTGCAGTATTTGCCCCCTGACTTACAGTGTTATTTATAATGTTATTTGATTATATACATGTGTATTATATACTATACTGTATTTTGTTACTAATTTTTAATGCCGTATCCGGGGGTGCTACTGTATATAGATTAATAGAAGAATATCATTCCAGGATAAGTAAAATTAATTCCCTAAACGAAATAGTTTTATGTCCCCCTTTCTGAGGATTAAAATTAAGGTATTCTGTAAATTATGTAGGATCTAAAATGGTCTGCTTCTTCAGTGTGAACCCTTGTTTTCAAGAAGTCATCATTTTTTCAAAGAGCCTAACCAATTTCTTGGGTAGTCTTCTTTTCTTAGCTAAATATTTTTTAACATTGCAAGTTCACTGTTTGTAGCATGCATCTATGCATATCTACAAAACATGCCACATTGTATAGTATTCTGTATGTTTATCTGGATTCTACTAAACCTTATGTCTAGAAGACTTATTTCAAATTTGATCCAAATCCATTACATGATTTTCATTCTAAAATATCTGCAAAAATTTTAAAACTTTTTTTAAAGTTAAAGCTTAATCTGAAGTGATGAAAAATGATAAGGTAGAAAATTAATGGAAAGTTTTCGAAGACAATTAGTGAAAATTAAGTTTTGCTAAATGGACCAAAGATTTTCAGTTTTCAGACAATATTTACTTCCCTTTTGTTCTACAGAGTGAAATAATAAAATTGTCGCCCAAAGAAAACAATATTACAGTTTTATTTTAAAACTTTTATTGAAAAAATCAATTCAGGTAGCTTGATTATGTTGTACAGCTGACATCTATTCAATGTAGCTGCTTTGATACGAGTCTGGAATTGGGAGCATGTCTTTTCCACAAGCACCAGCAATCAGGCTGGATTTGGTGTTGTGGGAGGTCATGTTGGTGATGTTCTCGATGTATGACAGAACAAAGTAGTCCAGCGGGTTCAGGTCAGGGAGGAGGGGGACAAGGAGAGAAGGGTACAAAGTTATAGCACTCCTTCTGAAGCCAAACCTGGGTCTCTTTGGACTTATGGGCTGGCGCCAAGTCCTGCTGCTAAACCCAAAGTTTGCTAGTGGCCACCTGATTGCACCAGAGAATCACCACACTCTTTAGCACATCCAGGTACACTTTGGTGTTGATTTTTAAGCCGACTTTGAAGATGTGAGGTGGCATGATGTGGCCCTCAATTGAAACCACACCAAAGACCATAACCATGGCTGGAAACTTTGTCCCTGTTATTCATAGCAATCCACTGATGCATGTTGAAGGTGTTAGCAATGGTCTTTTTGTCATAACTTGGATCGGTAGAGAGCATGAGTTGTACAGTGATGCATCTCCGATCCTACTCGTTGAATATTGTGTCACTTTCAGACATAATAGAAGGCTCCTATCACTCTTGGGATTTGTACACAACTGGTCAACTAGTAGATGGTCTGCAACAAAAAAAGAAAACCGGTGTTCATCTAATGGAAATGGAATCATGTTGTCTTTTATATAGCAACAATTTTATCGTTCCATCTTGTAATTTAAACTCTTTTGTTTCTTTTCTTGTTTTTCAAAACTCAATTTTCATTGTCTTCGAAAACTATTTTCATTAATAATGAATTTCTACTTTATTGTTTTTTGTAATTTTTGTATATGTTCATTACTATGACATGGTTAAGTTTTTTTTTTTTTTCTTTTTTTTTTTTACACAGTGGTCACCACTTATCAAGGCCCGGAAGCCACTCAGGGATAAGGGTTATTGCAAGTACATTACGTTAGTGTGGAGATTTGATGAAGTGTTTACTTAAGGGGGGGGTTCATTAAGAATTTGTTAACGTTGGACTTGAACACATCCAAGTTGTAGTCAGGTGGGAAGCAGGCAGACGGAACAGAGTTCCACAGGCGTGCTGTTCTAAGAAAGAAGCTTTTTTCATGGAATCCACGTTTTGATTTAGGCACAGATAAAGAGTGGGGGAAATTTTTCACAGTGGATTCAGCTAGATGGGTGTTTTTCATGAAAGATTGGCGAGGGGGGGACCAGAGATTGGAGTTCAGATGAGCACCTGCCATGGAAATAACGATAAAACAAGGATAGGCTCGCAACGTCTCTTCTGTGGGAGAGAGGTTGCAAGGTAGAGAAAAGGGCATCCCCCACTAAGCCACGAAGTCTATTTTGTACTCTGTCAAGGCAAGATAGGCTGTTTTTAGCAGCTCCTGCCCACATATGGCAGCAGTATTCCATCCTTGGACGTACTTGGCTTTTATATAGATAGAGAATTGCATCAGTAGTGAGATATCTGCTGGAGCGGTAGAAGGATCCCACCATCTTTCCAGCGACCTTGGCAGCAGACTTGATGTACGTGTTCCATTTCAGATCAGGAGTAAAGGTCAAACCCAGAAGCTTGTCAAAACACGGGGCCTCTCCCAGACGAGAGCCATCCATCCCAATTGATGCCAGATGAGGATCAGAGCGTTGATGATGTAAGGCTAGGAGTTTGGTGATACGATTAGTTTTACTTGAAATTCAATATTTCGATTTTTGAATTTTGCTATTATAATGAAGAAAAACCCAAATGTTTTTCTAATAATCAATCTCAAATATTTATTAACAATATTTTGTGGTAAGTTTTATTAAAAGAATTGTTTTTTTTTTTTTAAATTATTTTATAAATTATGTTGAATATATTCAAGAATACAAGTCTTTGAATACTATCAAATTTGATGCTTCCTTAACCAATCTTGGCAATGTAAAGTATGTCAGAAGTAGATAAGTTTGTTTGCTTCTTTCTGCTATATTCCTAATGTTTATATATGTAAACATATGTATTCAAACGATAAGGTAGAAAATTAATTATTAATGAAAACAGTTATTAAAAAAAATTAGCAAAAATTAAGTCTTGCTAAATTGACCAAAGATTTTCAGTTTCCAGAAAATATTTACCTCCCTTTTGTTATGATTGGAACTCTCCAGTTTCTTTTTTAAAAGGAGTAGATAAGTTTGCTTGCTTCTTTCTTCTATATTCCCAATGGTTATATATGTTGAGGGACTGAATGTCGGTGGCAATCGACCCTACAACTAAAAGTTGACACAAGCAAGAAGAAGACAAAAAAAACGACAATGGCAAAGAAGAGATTACAAATGCAGTAGATACCGTCGTGAACGAATATGAATCTGTTCAGGTTTATTTTTCAAAAAGAAACTGAATGATGGTAAGAGTGTTACAGGGAAGGGTTGTCCCCTTCCCATGTAAATAAGAAGAATATTAGATAAGTGAAAATGAGATTAGGATAAGCCTAGAATCGAACCCTGTAGGCAAAGTTAAGAAATGGAACTTAGAAATTAAGTCTATTGTTAATTCTTTTAGAAATTTGAATATTAAATATGTCAGTAAAAGAATGAACAATGTGAATTAAATCATATTGTTTAAAATAGGTTAGATTAGAATTGAGGATTCTTTTGTTTGTCAGGGGTGTGTTTGGACAAACATGTAAAGCCATGTGAAATTGGTCATTTTGAAAAACACACTTCTGACGTCATAGATCAGGGAAATTCTCAGTATAGGATCTAAGAGTTAGTTAGTCAAGACAGTTGAGAGTCAGTCAGTTGTCAGTTGATCCCTTGGAAACGAAAAAAGAACATTTAGACTATGTAAATCCAAATCAGATGAATAAAGAAGTTATCATTATTTTGTAACTGTCGTTTTGTGTCATCCTTCATCACGAACGAAAGGTAATTGTGTTTATCATCTTATAATGAACATTGTAAACCCTTCCAAGTTATGTGGCCCATCTCCTCCATCACAAGTAATGTCTATAAATGCTTCCTCTCTCTCTTCTGTGTTACGAACGGTGCATCATATCACCCTCTCCTCTAATATGCGTTAAAAGAACTGTAATATAAATGTCTTCTCTCCCTCATCATCACTATCGTTATGTCTGTATTACATGAGTCCTGTTATATATGTCCCCCAATATGAACTCTGCATCATCTATATAATATATACCCCTGCTATTCAACAGGAGGTCTCAGGCTGAGGGTTGGAGTCCAGCTGGTGTTTGATCTGGCACACCTACAAGGTCATCGCTAGTCGCTACAGGAAACACGTGCTGGCTTGAGAAGCTGGGCTACTGGGAATCAAGCGCGTCGACAGCAAGTGATCACTGCAGCTGCTACTGGGTTCGGTCGTTGTCGGGGAGGTAGTCTAAACTGTTCTTCATGGATATGGCAGCTGCTGCTGCTGAGTTGGGTCGGGCTGTTGATGGGCCCAACCTCGCCGTGTGGTGATCTAGCTGCGACTGACTGCTTGTTGAAAAAAAAACCGCTGTATTTATACTCATCCGGTGGATGTAGTTGTAGACACTGTGACTTTGCAGGACTGGTCGTCATTTTTTATTCTTGATTTGTGTGTGTTTTTGTGTCTTTAAAATGCTGTAGGGAGTCATCTGTTTGAAGTTTATATTCATGTGTCATATCAAATTGAAGCTGGGAAAGTTGTGAATATTATTCTAGCGAGAATTGTACTGTTCAGAGTTCCATGGAATAATTATTCACGTCGAAGTACTTGTCAAAGGGCCGTCAGCTGTGGTTTTTACGTTTTGAATTGGATCCTTTTTTGGTGAGCGGTTTCCTTTGGTGGAAACCGCAACATACATGTAAACATATGTTTAAAGGCATTTTTTCACAAGAGCCAACAAAACAAAAAAGGGTCGAAAAAATAAATATACAACAAATAAATGTTACCAAAGGCAAGATAAGTTAGCTTTCAACCTATTTGGATAAGTTTTTTGTGTATTAACATATTTTAAAGCATTTTTTGGTTCAAAAGAAATGTGTCCACTCGGAACAAAAAAAATGGTGACCATAAGTATTCCAATCCAATCTAATAAATAGTTATAACTTTAATATACTGTAATGTACTTCTTTTTTATCATCCACAGGCAACAACTTATTTAACAGAACAAATCTATGCTAGGAATTATAACATCAGACAACGTCTTGATATACTTGAGGTAAGACTAAAAGATTTATTCTTCTCTGGGTAATTTTAACTATTTTGTAAAGAAAATAACAATTACTGCTTGTTTTGATTAATGTATGATATGGCAATTCAAAATAAACTAACAGGAAAACTATTGGCGCTTCTACAGAATTGGAATGAGATTTTCGGAGATCGTAAAGTTTAATTTCACATGAAAACAATGGTATCTACGTATTCCTCATATTTTTAAGATGATCATATCCAAAAATTATGAAAATTGATCAGGTAGAAAATTTTTTATTAAAGAAAATAAGAAATAGAATTTGATGAAAATGATTGTAAAACACAGAGTTCAACAGGGAGGTAATTTTCTGTTCGAATTAAACAAAGATGGCAGCAATTTTTCACCTGCTAACACAATTAAAGTTGTTTTGTTTAATAATTCAGTAATATTCAGGTAATTTTGACTGCATAATTTGGAAGCTACCATTGTAACTTATTAGAATTGACAAAAAAATCAGTTGAAACCATTGTTTTTTATCTGAAAACTCCATTTATCGACAACAGAATCTTGTCCCAATAATGTAGAAGCACCAAACTATTTGATATCTTTATGTATCAGGCAAAAAAGATTTATGTATACCAAAAATTACAGAAAATTATCGAGTAGATTTTTAGTCTTTCTTACTTTTTTAGATAAGGATTGATTAATAATTTGGATTCTCCGGACTACTGTTCTTATTTTCAGCATTATTTTTACAACGTTTCGGTCGATGTACCTCCCCCCCCCATGCTCTTCAGATGTATCTTGTTGAACTTGGGAATTTGCTCAGAATTTTGAATGGAACCCTTCTACCTAGTCATGGCTGACGAAACGAGAGCATGCTACTTGCATGGATTGAATAAAGGGTTGCATGCGAATTTAAAAGTTCAGTAGAAAGACTCCCGAGTTCGGCAAGATACACCTGAAGAGGGTCAGAAGTTACATCGACCACAACATTGTGTAAATAACTCTCAAGACGAGAAGAGTGGTCCAAAGAATTCAAATAATATAAATAGAATTTTAGTAATAAATAAAATTAATTTTTTACTCATATTTCTGAGTATATGTTGAAGCGACTTTTAAGCCAGCATACCATAGAAGATTATCTTTGTTCTTCTAATATGAAAATGCTATACAGTTTTGTGGTTTGAAGTTTCTTGAAAATAGAATAATAAGAAACATTAAAAATCTACTCAATAATTTTCTGTAATTTTTGGTATACATAAATCTTTTTTGCCTGATACATAAAGATATCAAATAGTTTGGTGCTTCTACATTATTGGGACAAGATTCTGTTGTCGATAAATGGAGTTTTCAGATAAAAAACAATGGTTTCAACTGATTTTTTTGTCAATTCTAATAAGTTACAATAGTAGCTTCCAAATTATGCAGTCAAAATTACCTGAATATTACTGAATTATTTAACAAAACTACTATAATTGTGTTAGCAGGTGAAAAATTGCTGCCATCTTTGTTTAATTTGAACAGAAAATTACCTCCCTGTTGAACTCTGTGTTTTACAATCATTTTCATCAAATTCTATTTCTTATTTTCTTTAATAAAAAATTTTCTACCTGATCAATTTTCATAATTTTTGGATATGATCATCTTAAAAATATGAGGAATACGTAGATACCATTGTTTTCATGTGAAATTAAACTTTACGATCTCCGAAAATCTCATTTGAAATAAAACAAAATTAATTTACTATTTTGGATAATTTCTATCATTCGGACTACTATTCTCATATCGAGTCTTATTCTCACAACGTTTCGGCTGATGAAACCTTCGATCTTCTTCAGATGTATCTTGTTAGACTCAGAAATTTTTCTGTCTAACTCTGGAAACTGTGGAAGTTTCAACGGAATCATTCATTTAATCTAGAGGTTGGGTAGCATGCTTTTGTTCTATCAACCATGTCCAAGTATAATTCTTAAGTAATTTGCAGTTGTGTTCTTAGTATCGTCCACATTGAGGATTGAACCTTCAAAGTTCAGAAATGTGTCAGAACTAAAATTTTACTTAGTACTGTGTCCATTACACCACAAGTTCAAGATATACTTGCAAAATTTTGGTGTACGCACACTTATGGCTGATGTGTAAATATATCAAATAGTTTTCCTGTTATTTTATTTTGAATTAATATATTTCACTTATACATTAATCAAAACTGTCTTTGAATTTTTTATATTAATTCATCAAACTTTGGTCAGTTTGTCTTCTTGACTTGGTCTGTTGATTTGACTCTGTTTGAATAGCAGGAATCTTCTTAGACTGAGTCAATTTTTTTTTATTTTTGTTTCCAGTCCAGAGTTCCCTTGTTTTTTTTTTCACAGAGCTGGAATCTCTTCATTAAAAATCAACTTTGTATTTTATGTCATCAAGGTGGAGTGGAAAGTAAATTACATATGCAATGTGTGAATGTATTTGTTTGCAAGATTATTGTCTAAGAAAAAATAACCTCATAATTTAGTTGTTTTTTTTTTCAATTTATCCATTAAACAGTGATCAGTTTGTCTTCCATATTGAAGAGGGACTCATTTGTAAATGAATTATATTTTTTATTTGGGAATAAACAAATCAAAGTGTAGTATCTGTTTTACCCTCTCTGAGTAGGGGGAATCTTCCCAGTTTAATTTATTTTATTCAAATATTGTGAACTTTTATCCTCATCTTCTAGTTGCTGTTTCACGACGTTTCGGCCAGTTATTCCTCTGGCCTTCGTCAGGTGATTAACCGCGAAGGGACAGGAACGTTGAATCTCCAAACTGTATCCATAGCAATTACTGCCTTCCGTAGTTGTCGTTTCACCACGGTTTGACCAACTAATCCTCTGACCGACTTTGGGTGGGATAGAAACCACTACCTTCATACAATGCTCATCTGGAATCAAAGATATACTGTATCTCTATCCACTATGCCACATTGCGGTTAACCACTTGACGAAAGCCAGAGTTGGCCGAAATGTCATGAAACAACAATACAATAGTCCACAAATAATTAAATAAAATAAATTATATAAATTACTCATCTCAAAAAGAATTCCAAGTTAATTAAATAATACTTCCTAGGTTAGTTCACCTTTTTTTAGAGCTGGAATCTTCACATTAAAACCTGATGTTGTATTTAATGTCACCAAGGTTGAGTGGAAAGTAAATTCATTGTGTGGACATATTTGTTCGCGAGATTTCTGTCGAAGAAAAAATAATGCAGTTGTTTCATTTTTTTATTTTTTTTTTTACTCTGTTGATTTCACTCATAAATTCCTTGTGATCCTGTACTTTATGTTGTAGTTGGATCTGTTGGTGTCTCATTCCACTACATCTCATACACAGAACTTCAAGAGGTTGTAGTCAGTCAAGTAAGGTGAAAGGTGAAATGATCCAAAGTTTCACTACCTTGCTCAGAGCATGGATGTATTCAACCTGAGGCTTACAGGGAAGAAGTAGCCTAATCTCACTTTCCACAGCAAACTTTGGCCTCTGACACCGTCAGATTATTGATCATATGTTTCTCTCTTGGAATCTACAGTTTTAGGCCATATCTGACCATGATTGCTCATTACGATACCTGCAACCATAGCAACATTTTTGAGACATTGTATTATTATACAGTGATTATCTGCAACTTCACCTTTCACACACAAAAAGATTTCTCTCTGTTGTTTTTATTGCATTATGGTCCTGCCCAAACACTTAAAATGTGTTGCATGTTCATCTATTCAGCTTTTGAAAACCATGCAGTGTGAAACAATGCACATGTCAGTGCATCCACTATATTATTATATTCATGACTGCAGGCATCTTTCCTTGCTTGAACTGCTTTGGTCAACTGATATATTTGCCATAAATTAGTATGCATACAAATATTGCAAAACTCGACATACCCTTGTATTATTTTGAGTAAAAATTCCATGTTGGCTCGGGCTTAACTGGAAGCTGACGTAAACCACCAGAATACGCCAAACGCTGATCAAATTTTAAAATGCTAGGAAACAAAAAAATAACAATTTCTCAGGTAGTAATTACAATGAAGAAATAAATAATGGAAAAACAATAAAAGAAAATATAAAAAATAAATAATGGAAAAACAATAAAACAAAATATAAGAAATAAATAATGGAAAAACAATAAAACAAAATATAAAAAATAAATAATGGAAAAACAATAAAACAAAATATAAAAAATAAATAATGGAAAAACAATAAAACAAAATATAAAAAATAAATAATGAAAAAACAATAAAACAAAATATAAGAAATAAATAATGAAAAAACAATAAAACAAAATATAAAAAATAAATAATGGAAAAACAATAAAACAAAATATAAAAAATAAATAATGGAAAAACAATAAAACAAAATATAAAAAATAAATAATGGAAAAACAATAAAACAAAATATAAAAAATAAATAATGGAAAAACAATAAAACAAAATATAAGAAATAAATAATGGAAAAACAATAAAACAAAATATAAAAAATAAATAATGGAAAAACAATAAAACAAAATATAAGAAATAAATAATGGAAAAACAATAAAACAAAATATAAAAAATAAATAATGGAAAAACAATAAAACAAAATATAAAAAATAAATAATGAAAAAACAATAAAACAAAATATAAGAAATAAATAATGAAAAACAATAAAACAAAATATAAAAAATAAATAATGGAAAAACAATAAAACAAAATATAAAAAATAAATAATGGAAAAACAATAAAACAAAATATAAAAAATAAATAATGGAAAAACAATAAAACAAAATATAAAAAATAAATAATGGAAAAACAATAAAACAAAATATAAGAAATAAATAATGGAAAAACAATAAAACAAAATATAAAAAATGAATAATGGAAAAACAATAAAACAAAATATAAAAAATAAATAATGGAAAAACAATAAAACAAAATATAAAAAATAAATAATGGAAAAACAATAAAACAAAATATAAAAAATAAATAATGGAAAAACAATAAAACAAAATATAAAAAATAAATAATGGAAAAACAATAAAACAAAATATAAGAAATAAATAATGGAAAAACAATAAAACAAAATATAAGAAATAAATAATGGAAAAACAATAAAACAAAATATAAGAAATAAATAATGGAAAAACAATAAAACAAAATATAAAAAATGAATAATGGAAAAACAATAAAGCAAAATATAAGAAATGAATAATGGAAAAACAATAAAGCAAAATATAAGAAATAAATAATGGAAAAACAATAAAACAAAATATAAGAAATAAATAATGGAAAACAATAAAACAAAATATAAAAAATGAATAATGGAAAAACAATAAAACAAAATATAAAAAATAAATAATGGAAAAACAATAAAACAAAATATAAAAAATAAATAATGGAAAAACAATAAAACAAAATATAAGAAATAAATAATGGAAAAACAATAAAACAAAATATAAAAAATAAATAATGGAAAAACAAAACAAAATATAAGAAATAAATAATGGAAAAAAAAATAAAACAAAATATAAGAAATAAATAATGGAAAAACAATAAAACAAAATATAAGAAATAAATAATGGAAAAACAATAAAACAAAATATAAGAAATAAATAATGGAAAAACAATAAAACAAAATATAAAAAATAAATAATGGAAAAACAATAAAACAGCGGACAGACGCCACGCTAGGCGACCTGAAAATCATCCCTGCTCAGGTGCATGCTATCATAAAAAACCTTGACACTTCCAAAGCATGTGGACCCGACCTCATCCCAGCTGTGCTATTAAAAAAGTGCTCAGCCGAAGTAGCTCCAGTTCTCTCCAAACTCTACAACAAATGCCTAAATGAATCTTGCTTTCCAAGCTGTTGGAAAACTGCTTCTGTAGTACCAGTATTCAAGAATTCTGGCGAAAGGACTGACCCATTAAATTATCGCCCTATTAGCCTCCTCCCACTTTTTGCCAAAATATTTGAGACCTTAATTAACCATGCTCTAGTCCAGCACCTTACAGATGCTAAACTTCTGACCGACCGTCAATATGGATTTAGACAAGCCCGTTCCACGGCAGACATCCTCACTGTAATCTCTGAACGCATATACCATTCACTGGACAAAGCGGGAGAGGGAAGAGCGGTAGCTCTAGATATATCTAAGGCTTTTGACAGGGTATGGCATGAGGGTCTCCTCAGGAAGATTAGATCTTACGGTATCACTGGTAGAATACTTAACGTAATTAAATCCTTCTTAGATAAGAGAAAAATCCAGGTTGTCCTCGACGGTCGTACATCTAAACAATATGATATAAATGCGGGAGTGCCCCAAGGATCTATCCTGGGACCTCTGCTGTTCCTGATATTCATAAATGACCTCCCCGACAAGATTGCCTCTGAGATGGGGATATATGCTGATGACACCACACTCTATAGCAGGCACGACAGGAAAACAAACGAACATATATCTAAAGTAATGGCAGAAACACTAGAGGATGACCTCCAATCAGTAGTGGAATGGGGACAAAAATGGATGGTAACGTTCAATGCCACCAAGACAAAACTGGTTTCATTCAATAATTACAAGAAACCTTCTCTACCACCTATAGCAATGGCCAACAACTCTTTATCTGAGAGTACGTCTCTCAAGCTCCTTGGCCTAACGTTCACTGGAAACATGAGTTGGAACAGTTACATCGAGGGCATTGCCAGGGCCGCTGCAAGGAAGGTGGGCTCTCTCTACCGTGCTAGAAAACTTTTAACACCCGAAAGTATCCTGTACCTCTATAAGGCCACTATTCGCCCATGTATGGAGTATTGCTGTCATATTTGGGCCGGTGCATCGGCTACTTGTCTCTCGCTCCTTGACAGGGTTCAAAAGAGAGTCGCAAATCTGATAGGCCCTAAACTGGCATCAAAACTTCAGCCTCTGTCCCATCGTCGAAACGTTGCATCCCTCTGCCTGTTCTACAAGTATTATAATGGTGAATGCTCTGAAGAACTGCAAGCACTTGTGCCCCCACGACGTGAACACCCTCGACAGACCCGACAAGCTGCAAAATCCCACCCCCACACTGTAGAGATCCCTAGATGTAAAAGATCCTTCTACTCCAGTAGTTTCTTCCCCAGAACTGCTAGACTTTGGAATTCCATTCCGGGTCACTGCTTCCCCAACTGTACTGACATGCATAAGTTCAAGTGCAACGTGAACCAACATCTCGCTGCCCTAATCCCTACATAGTACCCCAGTAGATGTTTCCCCTGATAGTAGCCCCCTACACCAAAGTGGCAATGTGCCTTGTTTGGGGTGAAAATGTAATAAAAAAAAAAAAATTTAAAAAAAAAAAAGAAGTTTTATGAATAAGTAAAAAAAAAAATTTTGTTTTAAAGAAATTGAAACATTTTATTTTTTAGGGTTGGGTTGGAATAATTAAATTTGTGTGTGATTGTAAATTAAATATTTTTCCTCCCAATTTATTAACAGTTATCTGCTTCAATTTTTATTGGCTAAACGTGTTTATCATCTTTTTATTGGCTAAACGTGTTTATCATCTTTTTATTGGCTAAACGTGTTTATCATCTTTTTATTGGCTAAACGTGTTTATCATCTTTTTATTGGCTGATCAACTTGATTGGCACTCTGCATATTCCATCAGTTTATGTCAACGGCCCGTCATGCCTTTTTCTTTTTTTTTTTTTTTTTACATGGAGGTCACCACTTATCAAGGCCCGGAAGCCACTCAGGGATAAGGGTTATTGCATGTACAGTAATCAATGGGATAATATTGTAGTAATGGTTAGTATTAGAGATTTCATAAAGTGTCTTACTTAAGAGGGTTGTTCATGGAATCTACGTTTTCATTTAGGCACAGATAAAGAGTGGGGAAAATTAATGTGTGAGCCAATATTTATGGAAATCTGGTGGGCAAAGTGCTAAGATACTAAAATTTCAATTTTTAATAATTTAATATTTCATTTTAATAATTAATCTTTTCAATTATGGTTGTGCTTTCTATGGTATCTATTTTGATATTTTACTAAATTTAAAGAAAGGAATTTTGTTTACAAAAATGCAAAGACTTTTTATTTTCTACAAAATTCTTTTCTTTAAACTTATAACAATTATCAAAATAGAACATTTGTAAACAGATAATGTAAAAACCAAAAACATTTATATGATTATAAATTTTGATTATTAAGATCAAATATTAAAAATAAATAAAGAAATTAAAAAAATAAATGGATGGGTGAGTCAAGTTTGCAGTAATTTTAATATTCATCAGACCCACATTCAACTATAAAGAGTAAGGGAAAGAGGAAATTAAAGAAAGTAAAGATAGAAGGAATTTAGAAAAACCAAGAACAAGCAGCTTCTTTTCTATATAGTTAGTAGTGTCGCTTTATTACTAAAAGTTGAAGTGGCTCAATTAGTTAGCACACTGTTCTAACAGAGATGGTGAATTCAAACCTTACCTGGGGCATAAATATTTTTACTATGATTTTGATCCAAAATGAGTTTAAACATTTCAAATTAAAATAGATTGTTTAGTTTTACTTTCTTTTTTTTTTTTACTTGTAATCTATATAATTTACATAATTTAGGACACTGGGCAATGCCAGGTAGCCCTCTAGTAATATGTAATGCATATGTGCAAAAGTTTTTCAGAATTTTATTGTTTTTGCAAAAATATTTCTTTTGTACATTTTTTTTTTATTTTTAAAGAAATATTTCCTTAATGTAATTTTTTATTTTTTTTAATTTATTATTGAATATCAAAGGTGCTAGGAGCTGCTGCTATGGAATTAGCAAAACCGAATCCCCAGAAATGTAAATCTGGCAATGACACGGTTTCTCAGACAGATGTAAAAATTCAGTTGATTCAACCAGAAAAGAAAGTGTATAACTGGCAAGAAATTGTTCAGAAAAGGATTGACAGCAAAACACGACGCTTTGCCAAAGGACGAACGGAACCAGAGCCACAGGCAGTGCCAAACAAATTTTCCTCGGTTGCGGGCTATTTCTTTTATCCACTTTTGAAAAACTATGACACGTGAGTGATATTAATCAGTTTTTGAATACAATATATTTTTTTTCTAAAATTTGAAAAACTGAAGCAAGTACTGCTGTGAAGAAAGTGGGCTCCCTCTACTGTACTAGAAAATTATTCAGGCCAAAGAGTATTCTATATATTTACAAAGCCATAATTCACCCATGCATAAAGTATTATTCGCACATCTGGGCTAAAGTGTCTACCACTAGTCTCTCACTCTTAGACAGAGTCCAAAAAGAAGTCTCAAATCTAAAGATGGTCATAGGTTACATCGACCGAAACATAGTGCAACTAACACTAAAGATGAGAACAATAGTTTGAAGAATACAAATAATACAAATTATATATTTATTGAAGTGATTTATAGTCATTATATACAAATTAAGCAAGATTCTTTGAATTTCAATTGTTTCTAAATATTTCTTAAGGTTAAGCTGGAAATTTTATACATTTTTAAGAATCAAAATCATGTTATGGATTGAATAAAAATTGAAATAAACTCTACTAGCTTTTATATCATGATTTTTTAAGGGTACATAATAGTGATGCAAATCTGTTTTTGTGTTTTGCTTTTACTCATTCTGTGACAGTTATTCTTTTTGTGTTTGATAACATTAAGAAAAAAAATTATTAAACCTTTTTTTAAATGTTATTTTGAAAATTATTAAACCTGTAAAATTTGTATTATTTATTAAACCTGTAAAAAAGATTTATCATTAAACCTAATAAAATTTTTTTATCAATTATTAAAAGTGTAAATTTTTTTATTGATTATTAAACCTGTAAATTTTTTTTATTAATCATTAAACCTGTAAAAAAAACTTTTATTAATCATTAAACCTGTAAAATTTACAGGAACATTTAAGAGAAATAAAAAATTATTTTGTATTAAATTTATTTTTTCAGTAAAGATGCATCAGTTGATATTGTTGGAGAAGATCCTGCCATATTAGAACGTCTCTTGTACACTTTGGGAATCGTTTTATATTCAGCCACAAACACAATGGTAAGATTTAGTAACTAAAAATATGTGTGTATAAATATAGACAGCTGTTTTAGCTAATCTGAAAAAAAAAAATTTATTCCAAGAGTTTTTCTTTTTACAACTGTTTTAAAATGTATTTGTTTTTAAAACTTATATTTTAACAAATAAATGCAAATTATCATTTCTATTTGCTTCATAAGAAAGTTAGAAACAATTAGAACAATAAATTAAACTTCTCATAAGAAATTTTTTAAAAATTCTGATAAAATATAGACAATCCACAAATTCATCTGATTATATTATATTCATCTCATAAGTGCTGTCAGTAATTATATTTTCTGATGAGAAGTTTAATTTATTTTTCTGTTTTGAACTTTCTTCATTAAAAATGGTTGAAATTGAGGAAAATAAAGAAGATAAAACTAAGCAAAATGAAAATTAAAAAAAATGATAATTCATTTACATTGTGTGAAGAGTTCCACTGCCCTGTATCTTTTTGCCATTAGACTATTGACTAACAAATGGAGTGCATGTGGTATTTCCTTATCCAACAGGCAAGATTTCACATTCTTCCTGAAATCATAGTCATCAATGTCTAATCAAAATATTACTCTATAATCATTATCATCATAGTATTATATGTAATAAATATATTTTGTCCATAAAAGTGTACAGAAGTATACAAATATATATATATGGTGGAATGATAAAATTGTTGCCTTAGAAAATATGACATGATTCCATTTCCATTTAATGAAAACCAGTTTTCTTTTTTTGTTGCAACCATCTACTAGTTGGCCAGTTGTGTACAAATTCCAAGAGTAATAGGAGCCTTCTATCATGTCTGAAAGTGACACAATGTTCAACGAGCGAGACTGGAGATGCACTGCTGCACAACTCCTGCTCTTTACCAATCTAAGTTATGACAACAGGAAAATTGCCAGCATCCTCAAAATGCATCAGTGGATTGCCACGAATAACAGGGACGTGCCCAAGGTGATAAAAACAAAGTTTCCAATCATGGTTATGGTATGGCAGCAGGACTTTGCACCAACCCACAAGTCCAAAGAGATCCAGGCTTGTCTTCAGAAGAGAATGCTACGATTTTGTACTCTTCTCTCACTGACCCCCCCCTTCTCCCCCGACCTGAATCGGCTGGACTACTTTGTTTGGTCATATGTTGAGAACATCACCAACATGACCTCCCACAACACCAAATCTAGCCTGATTGTAGCCATCTGCCAAGCTCCTGCCAAAGACATGTTCCAGTATCGAGGTGGTGATTGAGGCTGAAGACGGCTACATTGAATAGATATCAGCTCTATTACATAATCAAATTATCTGAATTGATTTTTTCAATAAAAGTTTTAAAATAAAGCTGTAGTGTTCTTTTCCTTAGAGTGACACATTTATCATTCCACCCTCTCTGTGTGTGTGTGTATATATATATATATATATATATGATCATTTCTTACTTTTCAAAAGGTAGCCATTACAATATTGTTTCATATTGCAGCTAACACGTCTGCAAAATTATGTTGTTGCTGCATATTTAGTAACATACTCATCAGATGTTTTATTTAAAACCTTATAAAAACACCGTTTTGGACAAATTACATGGTTCATACAACAACATGGAATAAATGGTAAAATGGTCAATGTTTTGGAATTTGTCATTTATTTGTTATATGCCCTGTAATTACATCGAGCTTCATAAATTAAAGGATTGGTATAAATAAAAGGTGAAATATAATTGAAGAAACATATTTCCACATATATAAATTGTTTTTTTTTTATAGCAGGACCTGTCCTGGTGTTGCCTGGGAAAATATAAAATGTTGATTTAATTTTGAAAATAAATATTAACATATCAATTCTGAAAAATAGTCAGAAAAGAATCTGTTTCACTGTAAGTAATTCAAGTGATTAAAATAGGATTCAACAATGTTTTTATATGAAAAAATTGTAATAAAAATATTTTTGTACATGAGTAAATAAAAGCACTTTATCCAAGTTTTGAGTGGAAGGGCTTGGTTCCCTACCTGTAGTTGTAAATAGTAATTACCCCAGTATTTTAAAATATTTTAAAATAAATATTTATGCTTTCCAGGCAAATTAAATAGATTTGGGAGACTAGGATTCCCCCACTATAGCTTTAAATAGGGGATAATTTCCTACCTAATGAAAAAATGGAAAGATTAATGTTTTTGCAGGAAAATGAATGTGAACTCTTCAGAAATAGAATCTGAAAGCATATTTTTCTGTTTTTGAATAAAATAAGTAATCTGAATTAACTTAATTTTTCTGGAGTGCCCCAGTAATGTAATTATTTTATTGTTACATAAATTGTATGATGTTAAACATATGAAATGAACATAAAAAAAAGAAAAAAGTTAATGTGTAGGTATTAATAATGAACTGAGTATGTTAGTTTTTTGGAATGTGGATGGAAGAAGGGAGCAGTCATTATTTTGATTAAAAATGTAGTGTAGGTAACACAGAAAAAGAGTAATGTGAAAATGGTGGCAGGAGGAGTAGATATTATGATGCGAGTGAAAATGGTTGGAACCTTCTCTTTCGAAATCTTAGTTGGACGAAGCAACTCACTTTTAAAGAAAATGAAATGAATGCATATTTTCTGAAAACATGCACAAGGTAGCAGGCTGAACAGATCAGTATGTGAAGATTTTGGTTCGAAACCTATAATGTTCGATTAGAGAGGGAAAAAAATCGACTTTACTGTATTATAGAGAAAATTGTTGTTCTTCTGGAGAGCTTTATTATTTCTGATTTCGTTTCTTTATTACCCATTATATGAATTTATTTTCATTATCATCTCTCAACTTTGACAAAGCACAAAGGTGCTAAAATGTAATTGCATTTGTGTTAGCCAATTTAAATGTTTACATAATAAGTATTTGGCTCTTGTACAGTTTAATCAAGACATTAAAAAAATGAAAATATTGGAAAATGGTTATATTGTACGTATCCGTTTTGAACTGAAGATCTACGAAAAAAATTTTCACTTTATTTGAGCAAGTAGTTTTTTTTTTTTTTTTACAGTGGAAAAACACGTTTTTATGACAGCACGTTGAAGGTAGACATCTTTGAATTTAAAAAAAATTTTTTTGAATGTTTAGAACATGCCACTCGGAGATAATTTAAAGCGCCGACATTCCCTCCCCATCTTTAATACTAGCTTTTCTTCCTAAAAATCGAACCTTTTGCTCGGCATCATAACAAATTGTTTTTTCGCTGTAAAAAAAAAAAACTACTTGATGAAATTAAGTGGATTTTTTTTTTCGGAGAACTTCATTCCATAACGGATACATACAATTTAAACTTTTTTTTGTTATTTTCATTTTTTAATGTCTTGATTAAACTATACAAGTACCAGATATTTATATCTCTTTCTTGTTTTATTTTGCTGCAGTCAGATATCATCCTCACTTCCTAAAGCTAACACTTAATCTCTATACGAGATACATAGATATTTGAATATTCTATTAAAGTCTTCTTTACCTGCTAAATATTGAGTGAGTAAAGTGATTAATAACATTATTTTTCCTCTCCCTAATTGATCAGTTGACTCTATTGTAGTTTATCTACCTTGTGGTCCCTTGGTCTAACTGGACTCCAGGACAAGGATTCATCTAGTCTAGTAGAGTATCCAGATGTGCTCTTAATGTGACATCGTAAGGAGAAGGTTTATGTGTGTGTGTATGTGTGATTAATCTATATATCTATAAAAGTGAAAATGTGTGTGTGTACATTTCTCTACCAAATAACTCTGTCAATTTTCAGTCTACACACTCAAAATTTGACATACGGGGTATTGAGATTTGGGAAAATCTTTTTAATCGGGTTTCGGACAGAAATTTGGCTGTTCAGGAGTCAAAGTTCAATGATTTAACCTTTGAGAATTCTACCAAACTCCTCCACCAATTTTGAGTCTAAACACTTGAAATTTTAGATATAGCTTACTTGGACATGATCTAACTTTATAATTTGATTTGAGCCCAAAGCAATAAATTTTATTATTAATGTTAAGAGATCAAAATTGGGGTCAAAGTTCAAATAAATTTGCTCTCTGCGGTCTCTAACAAATAGCTCAGTCAATTTTGAGTCTGAACATAAAGGGTATTCAGACTTTCAGCAAGCTTTTTAATCAGTTTTTGGGCGAAAATTTGGCTGCCAAGAGGTCAAAGTTGAAAGAGTTGAGCCCAAAACAATAAATGCTAAGGGGTCAAAATTAGGGTCATGGTAAAAAAAAATTTGACCTCTGCTGTCTCTATCAACTTTTCTCTATGGTAGTTAAGGAAGCCTATTATATAGAAAGGCATTACCATACATATGCACACTTTTTTAATATATACATATGCATATAAAGTTATTAACAGTACATATGGCCCGAGCAAAGTCGGGCGGAACTGCTAGTATAGAATAAAATGTAACAATAGAAAACCATTTTGAAGTGTTCTATATGAATTTAATTAGAACAGTAACAATTTTATTTTAAAACATACTTTATATAAAAGGGGGAAGGAATCATATTATAGGAACTTAAAACGAAACAATATATGTAATTGTAATATTGTAAAATTTGATTTGGATTTTAAAAAATGTTTTGACCAAAAAAGCAAAAATTAATGCCAGTGAATTAAATATGTTTTGATTTTAGAATTTCCTACAATTTCAGAATTTTACAGGATTATCTTCTCTTTCAAAATTATGGTTATCTCACCATAACAAAGGGTAATTTTATTAATGTCTTTTTTTTAAATTTCCTTATTTTTAAGAAATGTATTATATTTAAAACATTTTCATTTGTAGGCTGTAAAACAGATGGGCCAAAGTTTATTTGATTTCATTTGGGGTTTACGCTACCATCCAGAAAGGTTTGTTTCTGCATTTCATTCTGTTTTGAAATTTTTTAATACCTGTGTGCGACACAAGATCAAATGACGGAATTTTCTTTGGATAACGAAAATATCTTAGACTAGTCTGTGGGGATAATTGGTCCACCTTGAAAATTATTTTTTAATTTATAGATTTCTCCTAAGTTTGTGATAACATCAGAGTTAACACTATCACTATATCCCCCCTCCCATTGAGAAGAGCTAAAGTTTACTTTCAATAGCCTTGAAACTTCACTTATTTTGTCCTTTAGTCCTCACATTCCATGAACAATGTTTCTGACAAAGGGGTAAGAATTGCTGTTTTTGGGGTTGTAATCTATCCATATAATGCTTACCATTGGATAGTTTTTGACTGTGAAATAGTGTTATAGCTCCTTACATTAAGTGGCTTCGTGCCTTGTCTGGAATGACTTCCATAAGAAAATACTGGCTCTCATATTGAAATCAAAATAAAATCCAATGCTGTACACTTTTTCATCTTATTCATTTCTTGTAAGAATTATATTTCAATAATAAATTGTGACCAATTTGGAAATACCAGGCGCTGTATGTAGGAGGATATCAACACTTCTTTGCAAGATTTACAGAAAACCTCAAGTCTTCATCTCCTCCGGGATATACATGCAACTGGAGACCTATGAAACTTCTTCCCTTGGAGGAAGCCAGTTAAACCCGTCTAGGGTGAGTGTTGCAGAAAAAAAATATATTGTGAACACTTAATACTAGGAGGTTACTTTCCAACACTCTCTCTCTCTCTGTCTGTGTGTGTGTGTATATATATATATATATATATGACAAAAAGTCTATATTCCAAATTCCCAGATGTTGTCCATCTTACCGTTTATTTCTTTCAGCATGTTAAAATGTGCAGCACTTGTTTTCTAGCATAGAACCATTCATATAACTATTATATAAATATATATATACATATGTAAAAAAATAAAATGCAGTTAGGCATGATTACAAAATCCGAAAATTGGGAGAGAAGCTGCAATTACCTTTTATTTTATCTTTTATTATTAGTATAACCGGAAATAGAATATAGATATTTTGTAATTAGTTTTGTATAAAATTAAGTAAATACATTACATTTATTAATATTATCTGAGTAAATATATATAAATTAATTATAAATAGAAAATTAATAAAATACTAATAGAATATGTTTTTAGTAGTGTACATCAAAATTAATACAATTTATTAATACGAACATTTAAATTTTAGTGACTTTACTTGAAAATTCAAAATGGCATAATGAAAGATAAAATAAAAAGTAATTGCAACTTCTCTTCCAATTTTTGGATCTTGTAATCATGCCTAACTGCATTTTATTTTCTTTTGATGGATTGATAGTTGCTATTTCTTCTGATGAGTTAAGGTCAAAATAGATTTCTTGATTGATATAATAATTAAGTGAATGATTTTGCGCTACAAAACAATTACTGTCAAGAAGTGTAAATGTCAAGGTAATTAAAGGAATAAATTATAAGATGGTCCAAATTATCAAATTTGAACATAGACTTTTGTCATTTGTTTTGTGTGTGCTCTGTAATTATATTGAGCTTCATAATTTAAGGATTAGTATATAAAAAAGTGAAATATAATTGAAAAATAATCACATTTCCACACACACACACACACACACACACACACACACATATATATATATATATATATATATATATATACACAATTATTATTATAACTAAAATTTTAAGAAATCTGATACAAATCTATGTCTAAGACAATTCATTTACAATATAACAATATAACAAATTTGAAGGTACCAATTTTTCAATTCCTCTCTCCCTCCAAACAAAACAAAGGATTGTTTAATAATGAATTCGGTTCACTTTGCTACACAAAATAATCACTCCCATCGAAACCATTGCCATCATTTAGAAGTAAAAATTAAATAAATTTTAAGCAAATTAAAGCAAAAATTTTGTTTATAATTTTGTTAATTTGACTTTAAGAACATTAGATGTTTATTTTTTTTTCTGTTACTCAAATAAATATAAAATTTATTTCAATAATTTTTCCAGAAATTTTACTATCTTTTAATTCAATCAAAGATATTAAAAAGTGAATAAAAATTTAGTTGATTTTTAGCCAATTTTGTAGAAATTTACCCCCCTCCCTCGATTTAAATGATTTGGCAATTATGATTATATGTTGTTTTGATTTTTATATTTTTATATGAAAGACACACACAGTGTCTCAGTATATATATCTATATATGTAGAGAATTTTGGTATAAATGTGTATGCTCATAACTAGGGCTAGGACAACAGCACATTGTTTTCATTGTTTTGACTCTTGAATGTGTATCCGTTGATATCTTATATGCTTTTATATAGTAATGTGATTCTCGGTTAATTAACTGTGTCTAACTGTGTCAGATATAGACTCAAGAATCAAAACAATGAAAAGAATATGCTGTTGTCATAGCCCTACTCATAACTTTAGACACCTGACATTCAGTTGTTGGAGAGATGGATTCTATACAATCTGACACAATGGAGTGTGTAAATATCTCCACTGGACCATCTGTAAAAATTAGATATCTAGTAGAGCACTATGTCCTAAGAAAACACACACGTGTGTGTGTGTGTGTGTAAATAAGACATTTTTAATAATGCAATTTTAATAATATATATATATATATATATATATATATACACACACACACACATTTGTAAATGTGTATAAATGTTTGTTTTTTTGTTTAGTTCTGTTTGTCAAATGTTTTTTTTTTCTTTTTTTAGTTCTGTTTGTCAAGCCTTAATATTTGGCGTGTCTATGATTTACTTGTCTGTACCTTCTCATATTTTATTGGGAGAAATGCAACAAGACACGATGGAATTTAAAGAATGGTTACAAGGTTGGTAAAAATATACATTTCTATTTTATCATATTAAATCTTGAACTATTGGATATTTTCTTTTTCATGTCATAGTTGGGCAGATCTACTATCAAGGATAATAATAGCACTTGAACTTTTATTGATGGACACTTTGATGAAAATATGAATATTATTGCATATTCAATATACTTTAACATTATGCAAATTAGTTCAATCTAATTTGCATAAGTGATGCTTGTCATCTTGAATACATAATCTAATGACTCAATTCAAATATCCTTTCATCTATGTGACATATATAGAAAGTTATGAAAATATGTGGCAATTAAGCTACACATTATTTTCCATGTTTTAGCGGTATAAGGAATTGTCAGGCTAAAATGCATACAATTCATGCTACTTGTTTTTATAGATTAACATTTTGTTTAATTTAGCTAACTAATTAAATTCATTATTATTTCTGCCTGTGAGTTGAAGTGTTCATTAGCCAATGGTCATGCTTCACTCAGACAAAGGTTTGGTTAATATCTACTTTCTATTCTATTGTTCTGTTTTCTATAGAGTGATGCACCTTTTTCTTTTGTGAATGTGTTGAATTAATAGCTGAGTAGGTTCATGCTAGAGTACATTTTTCCTTTTTTTTTTAATAATTTTCTTTTTCTCATGTATTGTTATCCTAAATTAAAAATTATTCCGTGTATACAGTTATTTGCTACTTCACTTCCACAGTTTAATAGGTTTCGGGAGTTTTTAAAGTTTAGAATTTCAAATTTCTGATTTAATCTACATGAGTCATCTAAGTTTCTACATGTATAATTTTCCACTTAATTATTCGAAAGTGTCCACTTTCTTTGAACTTCTAGTAATGGATCACGCGTTGCTTTCATTCTGCAGTCTTTAATTAAATGGCCTGTAACTTTGAAAACAAGCATTTTCTGAACTATTTACACATTTAAGGTATAATTTCAGAGTTGGGTCAGCGATTTTTCAAATGCCTTGTGTGTGTGTCTGTGTGTGTAATCTATACTCCTATGAATTGGTTTTTCCTTTGTGTGTATTGATATTCATATTAAAAACCCTTTTTCTATTTATTTAAAAAGAAAATACAATTTTCTTATATATGGGGTGTGGAATTGCATTCACTAGCAAAAGATCTAGCTAATTTGCATATTCTTTTAAACATTCATTTTAATTAACTCCCTATTAGTTGCTTTGGTTTTCTAATGGAATAATCATCTTTAGTTAATTATGTGTAATTATATCCATGCAGATATTCTACATGATTCATGCTTGCATAATATTTGCGTAAAAATTTTATAGTAAACGCAAAATTCTTTCCATATATATTTATGTATACGTATATATTTTTGTTTAACAAATTTTGCCTACCAAATTCCTCCAAGAGTTTTTGGTCTACAGACATAAAACTTCATGTATAAGGTATTTGAATGCATGCAAAACTTTATATTTGGGTTTTAGCCCGGAAAAAAAATGTGAAAATTAAAAAAAAAAGAAATTTGCCAGGTGAAGGTCGAACATCGGCATTATGAATGCAGAATGCAGTAGCTATTGGTTCATTTTTAATTTTTAGCCTTGCAGTAAATATGTTTTCATAGCCCAGTCATTGACGGCAGAGGCAAAATAAATCATGAGCTGAACGTTTTGGTTTTGATTCTCGGTGGTGGCGCATGAGTCTTTTTTTAATACTTTTTAAATCATTACTATATATTGCATCCAATCTATCTATCATATATATAAAAGTGAACATGTCTGTGTGTGTGTGTGTGTACATTTTCCCACGCAATAACTCTGTCAATTTTCAGTCTACAGATTCGAAATTTGATATACAGGATACTGAGATTTGGAAAAATCTTTGTAATCAGTTTTCGGCCAGAAATTTGGCTGTTAAGGGGTCAAAGTTTAACGATTTGACCTTTGAGAACTCTACCAAACTCCTCCAACAATTTTGGATCTGAACACTTGAAAGTTTAGATATAGGTTCCTTGGACATAGATCTAACTTAATAACTTGATTTGTGCCCAAAACAATAAATATTAAGAGGTCATAATAGGAGTCAAAGTTAAAAAAAAATTGACCGTTTTTTTTTTTTGCTCAACATACACTTCCAAACACCCGGGCAACGCTGGGCTTAAATGCTAGTATACATACATATATATATATATATATATATATATATATATATATATATATATATATTATTTCCACAACCAGATATATATATATATATATATATATGTGTTCACCATAGATAAGTATATAATTTTATTTCAGCATAATACATGTTACACAACTGAAAAATAGAAACTAACAAAGGATGCACTTTAGATTTTGTTTGCAACATAAAGCGATTTATTTAATCATTGTATCTGCTCCATGGAGCTTAATGCACTTTGCTAATCATCTCTCAGAGAGCAGAATACTTTTGGACACAACTCCAATGGCACGTGAGCAATGGCAGGTCAGACTTGTTCTTTAAGTTCAATAATACTACAAAAATATATGATTTATATTTATCTATTTATTTGCAGACTGTTATCCTCATCTTCCTATTCCTTTGTCTTTCATCAGGTGGTTAACTGCAACAGGATAGGAATGCTGAGTTTCTAAAATAACAACTATGAGGATGAGGATAACAGTCCGCAAATAAATAAATATACAAATTACTCATCTCAAAGGATTCCAATAATAAAGCAATATATGATTTATGTTTTTGAATGACACATAAAAAAATCTCTATCAACAAAGTCACAAACAAAAGAAAATATATAGTTACTTATAATGGATCCTATATAAACTACAAAAAACGAATAAAATCATATTTGATTACAATACTACATCTAAAATAAATAATTCGGGACAAGATCAAAGTGTAGTATCTGTTCTTCAGATGCTGCACTTCTATTTCTTGTTCTCTTTCGGTGGAAGAGAAATCCTTCACGACTGAGATAATTTTTATAATGGATCCTATATAAACTACAAAAAACTTGAATAAAATCATATTTGATTACAATACTACATCTAAAAAATTTAGAAAAAAATTATAAGTATTAGACCTCTCTCTCTCTCTCTATATATATATGTGTGTGTGTGTGTGTATATAGTATATATATATATATATTTTTATATTTTGTGTACAGAAAATTGTTAGTTGAGACAGATCATTGGTACCGTCGGTTTCAAGCCCGATAATAAGGCCCGTTTAAGGTATCCTTATCAAGCTCTCTTCAGCCAATATTCGTCTATCTTATAACCGGAAGTGTGAAGTATATATACCTCGCGAGTTCACATTTAAATCTCGTTTTGTTAAATTCCCCCCCCCTTTTTTTTTTATCAGATGATGTAATACCTAATTTTAAACTTTGAATTATTTAAATTTAAGATCTAATTTCGAAAAAAATTTTCCTTATATAAATCGATTTTAATTTGAACCCAAATTAATTCTAAAATCTCTTTTCTTATGTATAAAAAACTTTAAAATCTGTATTGGTATCGGTTAAAAACTTAAAAATTTGTTTAATTATATCGAATTACGTTTAAAAATTTCCAAAAATATGTTTAAAGTTTAAAAAAATATTTATAATTATATCGAATCGCGTTTTAAAATTTCGAAATACGTTTAAAAATTATTTAAAAATCCAAATCTTTACAGGTTTGGGGAAGTGAGTATTTATCTATCCTAAGTGATTTCCCTATGTATATAGTAGTAATTTATGAAAATATATATGGCAATTAAGCTACACAGAATATTCTGCGTTTCATTCTTGTGAGAATTCATCAGGCTTATGCCTTAATGATGAATTCTCATGCGAATGAAACGCGGAATATTCTGTGTAGCTTAATTGCCATATATATTTTTCTAACTTACTACCTATGTATTGAGCACTGTTGAAGTAAATACTTAGTTTACGCATAAAATTATACTTTCGTATATTAATTTATGTGATTAAATTAAGTAGTCATATATATATATATATATATATATATATATATATATATATATATAGCAAATTATAGTGATTCAATGAAATTAAAAAAACCTTTATTCAAATCAAGGATTTTTTATTATTATTCCAAGTAAGACAAAGAATACAAGCAATTCCTATTTAGATGGGATAATACGTAGAATATTACGACCAGTAATATTTTGTACATCTTATAATCACAGGTTTCCATAACAGCTGAGTGTTGAATAAATCGATTCGGAAGAATATATATATATATATATAAGTGACCTTGTCTGTATGCATAATGATCTCTACTAAACTACTCTGTTAATTTTTGGTCTACAGACTTGAATTATATATATAGGAGATTTGCCCTGTGGAACAGATTTGATTTTTAGCCGGTAAAAATTTTTATTTAAATTAAAAAATATTGAAACTTGTAAGCATAAGTCAACTAAACATGTTACTTCTACACATGTGCAAATATGTATTTATACCTTTGATGTTAATTTTTAAGTTTTTATATGTGTATGGACTTAGCTCAGATGGTAAAGAATAATACTGGAGGGTTATATGTTTTGGTTTTGATTCTAGCTGATGGGACCCAAGTCATATTTTTATTTATACTTTTAATTTTGTAAATAACTACTATATATTGGGTACAATATAATATTCAAGGGAGAATTGGCTCTATAATAATTAATACCAAATCTGCATGAATCAAAATATCATATTTAAGCATATTTTACAATTAGGCAATGCTGGTCGGCATGCTAGATTGCCTCAATATCTAAAAGAACGATAATAATTTCATGGTGGAAATTTTCATTTTCTACATTTTTTGACAAGGAGGACACATGCTACCTGTTGCTAAACGGCTAATGATAATTGTAATTACTGATAAGTTAATTGTTTCCTTCCTTTTTTTTTTGTCTTTTTTCTTTTAGATATTATTGAAAAAAATCCCCATGCTGAATCTCAAAAATTAGCTGCTCAAACTCTGATGATCTTGCAAAATGTTGTCCAGAAGGTGAGTGAAAAATGCGTATTTTATTTGAAAATTAGAAGATACAAAATATTCACCCTTAACTCATGAGTCAATGATCGTAACCATTAAGTCATCTGCACAAGTCTTAATGTTTATATAAACACTATCATTAACTGAAGAGTGCTCCGTTCGTTTTTATGAATGCTAATGCTAACTGGTGATTTTTCTTACCACAATGCTCAACTCAAGTATGTTGGGAGCAATTTAGTCAACCACAGGCAGTTCTATTACATAAAAACTCTTTAATGTGCTTAAATAAGCAAGTGCCTCATGCCAGGATTGAAAGTTGACTGTCTATGCAACTGTTGGCAATTCTATAATGTGTGTGTGTGTGTGTATATATATATATATATATATATATATTTCATTATTCTGAAGTATGTGTGTATATATATATATATATATATATATATATATATATATATATATATATATATATACTTCAGAATAATGAAATGCAATAAATCTATTGGTACGCATATCCAGTGATTATCAGTCTTAATAAAATATTATGGGATGTAATATTTTATATAAGACAATCCCAGCTAAATAAAATTGCTTAATATACCAGATAGAGCAAATAAATCATAGTTTAGGAATATAAATTTTATTATTTGAAATGGTTAAATTTCAAATATAGAAATTTTTATTGTATGTTCGTCGATATCTCTATTTTTTTATTTTTTCCTTCAAATTTATTTTGAAACCACTAGTCTATTAACATTAAATTTTTAAATTAAGGATTTTAAACTGGATACCTTTTAGTCTTAGTTAAGTTTACTATGTGTGCTGATTTTTCAATTCTGCTGATTTATAAATATAATTTTAATCATCAAAGCTGCATCTGATTTTTAATGATTATTTTGCCGAACAAAAAGCAATTCTTTTATTTTATTTTATTCATTTATCTGTCCTCTGATATTTTAGTTTTATTCACATATGAATTTAACACTTGGATTGAATTACGAAAGTTATACATTATGAAAAATACTTGTTAATAAATCTTTACTGTATTGATAAAATCAAATATTTACCGGATATCTTATCCAACAAAAGGAGAAACTGAGGAGACATGTTTACATCGGATTGTTATCTGGTGCCTTGGAAGAATTACAATATGCGTTAGATCTTTTTAGCTCCCTGCCACCAAGAACTTTAATTTCAGGATCTAGCATACATTTTGGATCTGAAGCTTAATATCCTTTTTTTATTCTGCATCAATATTTAATTTCCCTTATTCTATGTAGCTAAAATGATTTAAAAACTTTTAACTTTTCTATGTTTATTACCTTTAGCAAATAAGGTACAAACCATTTATAATATTTACTCATATTTTTCCCTGAGGAGATTGATAAACATCGAAAATTCATGGTTTAAGGAAATATATTTATTAAACTGTAATCTTTGTTTTGCATACAATAAAAATTCTATATTTGAAATTTAACCGTTTCATAAAATTTAAATTCCTAAATTATGATATATATGTTGAATGCTATTATGACAGCCGACTATAGCTGTCTACTTCTTTTTAACATATATAGGATTTATTTCTAATCTTGTCTGTAGTCATTTATATTAACCTTATTGGTTAGCATGCTGAGATTTGGAGTTCAATATTATTCTGAGGTTCAAATCATGCGATTGATGTGAATGGTTATTTCTAAACTTATGATTCTGGAAGGATAAAGCATATACATAAATATTTAAATATTTATTATTAAAATAACACACACACACACATATATATATATATATATATATATATAAATTTTATAATGGAAAGTTTTCCAATAGCTTGATAGTATAAGACTAGAGCTATAATTTTAAAAAAGTGCATATAGAATTACTATTAAAGCAATGTAATTATGAACTTTGAATAAGAAACATGAAAAAAAGAACGACCTGACAAAAGGGTAAGCAAAGCTTAGAATGAGGAAGAAAATGCAAAGACTAACATCAATGGCAAACAATAAAAGCAATTATGCTGGATGGTTAAGGCACATGGTATGATTTGTAAGTACAGATGTAAATAATTTCATTGAAGAAGAAATGAAAAATTAGATATTTTGTGGATTGATATATACTGAAACAAAATATAAAGAATGAATGAATGCTGAATGTAATACAGTTTTTTTTTCTGTCTGCAGGGGTTACTCTCTTTTTACAAGCACTTACAATGACCTCTTCAAGAAAAATTGTGAGAATTTTTCCCTTATATTTGACTAGCATGGCGACCCAGCATTGCCCGGGTGGAGAGAGATGGTATACTAAGGCTATTGAGCAACCAACTCCCAGAAAAAAAATCTTTTCAATTAAAATAGCAATGAGTATCCATGCAAGCACAAAAAAGAAAAAAAATTAGCTGCATTAAGCAGGCAGGCTCAAACTTAAAACGTAAAAGAGGAAAAGGAGGTGAAAAAAGCTAACACGCTAGTTGTCTTGGCCACAGAGATTTATAACTTCATGGGCCTTCCGTTGATATTGGTAGGTGTATGACTTGCAAAAATGTTTATGCAAAAACTGACCCTTCTTTTCAAAAAATGGCTCTATTGACTAGGAAAGAATTAATCTTTTGGGCCAATTTTTAGATATTTTACATCCAAGAGATCGATCTTTCTAACGATACCAATTTTGTCACGGTCCGATGCATTTGTCAAATGTTTTTGGCAGACATATAAACACACACACACACACACACATTTTCCTTTTTATATAGTAGATGTGTTTTCTGTAATATATATAGATATATAATCAAAATTTGAAGTGTTTTCTATAATATGTATAGTATATAATCAAAGTTTGATGTGTCAGCTTAAATGCTATTTAAGTTCAACTTTTAAAATCTCATAAAATAACTTTGTGTATGCGTTCAGTGAAGATAAAAATTTAAAAATGCATAGGTTAATTTTTTAAATCTATGTCCATTCTTTGTTCATCACCCAATACAGCAATATGATATTACTTTCGTGTCCTAAATAGCTAAAAAAAAAAAAAAAAAAAAAAAAAAAATTCCTCTTAAATGCCAAGTTCTTCTTTGGGTGTCTTACAACAGTTTCAAACTTTTTTTATGCAGTACATTTGCTTTATTGTTGTATTCTGTAAGATCTTTCAAGCTGCACCGGTTGGACAGTAGAGGGCAGACAAGACAGGGTTGCATTGTATTGTCCTTCTCTACATATTCACAGATGGTTGGGTCATTTTAGTAGCCCAATCTAATAATAGCAGCTTTTAATTGCATCATCCCTAATTTCAGTGCAGTTAGGGTTTTCCACTAGAGCTAGAGTGCTTCTAAACCATGAGGAAGAGCCTCAGAAGATGAGATTCCCAAGTCAGTGAGAGTGGGGAGCACTTTCTCTAGCAGTCTGGCCCACAGCTGTAGTTTAGTCTCTTCCTGAGATGTTGTAAGGGGTCCAAGATGGCTGATGAAGCTTCTTCTTGATTTCAGTCATTGGACTGCTAATTCACATGCATGAAGAAGATTGCATTAATCACTGATAATTTTTGTGATCTCTACTTGGCAACTTCCCATCTCACATTTGCCTGTGAGGAGATGCAGGTAGAAGCGGGTAGACATGGCAGTATCGCATCTTAGGCCCTCCTCTACGCATTTGGATCAGTTTTGTGGCCTCATCTGGTCATAGCAACTTTTGATTACTCCCATTCCTATTCTCGGGCAATTGAGTGTTTTCCACTTGAGAGGCAAGGTGCCAAATTAAAACATTTGATAAGTATTTATGCATTTATATTTATATATTTATATTTTAAGATAATTTACCCTACTGCGACTCTACATCAACTCTCTCCAACACCATGAAGAGTGATAAGGTGATAATAGTTGCTATGAGCAAGTAAAACTCTGTGGCAACTTCTGTACTTTCTGTAAATATATACTCTTTTTTTTTTTGTAGGCCAGAACATGCTGATTCTAATGCACTGACACTTCAAACTCATACTTGACCTTGTGTCTAACTTGGTGAAGAGATAAATGAAAATACTTTTAACTTTACCTCCTCGTTATCTTAGTTTTTAAAGCCACAACTGTTATATCAAATCTAATCATTATCATCATAGCATTTCACTTCATCTTGAGGTCTGTCGTCAGGCAACATCAGAGCATCTCTGTGAGGATGTGTGTGATAGAAAAAAAATTAAATCTAATGAAAAAGAGTAATTGTTTTTTATGTGATCAACTCGGATAATTACTATTGAATCATTGTATTCGGTATGTTTTTTTATTTAAATTTGTAACAAAATTTAATACTAAATATCAATTTTCTAGAAAATGTTTTTTTTGTTTTTAATTTTTTTATTTATCTTTTCCAGGAATTCTCTTGATCTAAATGGACATTCCAGTCTGTTGAGGAATCTTTTTATGAAAACGAAGATTAAGCCAAACATTTTTGAAATGTGATCAAAGAATTATGATGAAAGTAATGATTTGAATTATTTGGATTATTCAAACTACTATCCCCATCTTAAGAGTTAGTTTTACAACGTTTCAGCTGATGTAACCTAAGACTTTCTTTAAGTATCTCTTTTTGAATTTTGAGAAGCTTCCTGTTGAATTCAAGAATCTGTTCAGAATTTCAAACGAAACTCCAACAGGATACCTGATTCTGTCAGTCATGACCAGGTAGAAGTGTTAGGTAATTTGCGATTGTATTCTGACAAGTATGTCACTTACAACTGAATTTTACCAACTGCTTTATCCGTTACACCACAAGGATCCATGGCATAACAAATAAAGTACTGAATAAAATCCAGTTCTAAGTGACACTCTTCTGAAGGTTAGAGGTTCAATTCTCAGTACGGGCGATACTCTGAATACAACTACAAATTTCTTGAGACTTTTACCCAGTCATGGTTGATGGAACAAGAGCATGCTACCCTGTGGATTAAAAAAAGCATTCTGTTTGAAATTCCATGTGTATTTCCATGTTCAACAAGAGACACTTGAAAAAAATTGGAAGTTACATTGACTGAAACATTGTGAAAATAATATTCAAGATGAGAACTGTAGTCTAAATAATCTAAATTATCAATCCTCATTTCAAAAATTCAGAAACGATGTTGTTGATGATGCCCATGTGAGATGAAACGAACCATTGCATAAAGTCGCTCGCAAATTCTATTGCCAGTCTCTCGGCTTGTGAGGAGTAATAATAAAATGAGCAGCAAGGAAAAAGAGATGTCATTTATTGTTTGGTATGTGTTCAGCATCCTCTTTGAACTACAAAAAGACAATGAATGCACATCACTTTTCATGTACATTCTGAATCAAAGTAATATTTTTTAATAATTTATACAAAAGTAATAAAAATATGTTACAAATAAAAAATATAATAAATTTTTTTTTCAAGTGCATAGTCAACAAGCATGCTTAGCATTGAAAAGTTATCAAAACCTGCATCTGTGTGCGTGTCACATTGTATATTTTAATTGTAATGTGAATCTGCGTTTGTCTACATTCACTGCACAGATTATGATCATCCACATGTTGTTTTCATCCAAAGCAGGTGCTCGCTTCCAACACCAGTCACAGTATCAGTCATGTGATCTCTGTCACTGTTGTAACAAAACACAACTATAGTTTAAAACAAGGAATGATTTATTTTCAGAAGTTACAATGAAACTTGTTTTCCTTTATCGAATAATGTGCAAATCAAGATATCTTCCAACTGAACGCAAACAGTCTATCAGCTTAATATGTCTCTGAAACCCAAAGTAATCCAACTAACCCATTCTGCCTGTTCCACTGGATTATATATATATATATATAGATATTGATCTCATTTTGGATAAACTACATAGCTACCTCACTTGAAAAAGAAAACTTTTATCATTAGACATAAAGCGGTGCCGAAGAGGTCTATGAAATTGGTCCCAGATCTGCATAATTTGTCCTACAAGGAGCGACTGAAACCACTGAATCTTCCAACTCTAGTGTTCCATCAAATGAGAAGGGATGCCATCCAAGTCTTTAAATATCTGCATGGGGGGGTACAACGTGGACTGTTTCAAGATGCTTCTTTTGAAATAAGATTGCAAGACCCGTGACATCGGAAGCATACAGCTTGGTCTGTTACATCACACTTCTTCTCCCAACATGTGGTTAACGTGTGCAACTGCTGGAAGAAGTGGTATCTGCAGAGTCACTCAATACCTTGAAAGCCAGACTAGACAAACATTGGAGGAATCATCCGTTTCACTTTGACTACAAATCTAGAGATTATGTGTATTGAGAAACTAATCTTGGGTGTATAAATCTGTGTTCCTTCTCACTATATATATTGTATTGATTGTATTGTCTAAAAGCATATTACTAGGAGGTCCTGTCTCTTAAGTGGACATTATTTTTTCCAAAGTTTCAAATGGTTTATGATCACTGCATGGAACCTTGTATCCAAGAATACATTATCACTTCAAAGAGCCAGCCAATGTCTTTAGTGGTTTCTCTTCTCTTAGCTAAATATTTCTCCTATTGTAGGCTTGTCGTCTGCATGCATTACAACTAGTCACCTCACTAAACATGCAGCAGTGTGCCTGTTTACAAACTAAGAATATTTTGGGTATTTATCTATCTCCCATGGCAAAAAGATGTGACAGAAGCGTGGAAAAGTGGGATTAGAGAGCCACTGCCCTAGAGAAGGAGCACCCTGATCGCCAAAAAATATCTGGGCAGCCCCATCGCCATTTCTCACATAGGCGCTTCAGGTGAATAACCATAAACTAACCCCTTCTCAAACAGAAGGCAAAATCTGAGATGGTGGACCTCCTAGAACTGAGAACTCCCAACATACCACAGTAAATAGAGAAAAGGCCATTTCAGAAATGGTATAGATTCTGTTGGTTTTGGTGCTGAGGTAAAAAAGATCCCAGGTTGGATAATCAATTGAGCTAACCATATTCTCAGGAATATCTTACTTGTACACCTGGTCACCATTTTACATGTGGTTTTATTGTTGATGACACATGTGTTTGCCAGAAAATGGAAAAAGATAATAGAGAAGAAATAGTTGGATTCAATAACATATACATTCAATTACTGTTAAATAGTTTGTTGAGAACAAACATAAAGGTAATTATGAATCATGTCATATAGAACAGTATGCACAGAAAGAGCTTCAGACATTATTATTAAACAAAGAATACATTAGTTCTCTATAAAATAAAATAAAAGAAAAACGTACATGAATTGCCAGGGCAAATATACGAATGCACTGAATATATAAATGTTACTTAAATTGTTTCCTGCAGCAATAGGCAACAAGGAAAAACACTTAGGAGAAAGTTGTTTTTCTCTAAGATTTAATGTGACTCTGTCAGTAAGGAGTATTACAGATAGAGCATCAGAATTGCACTAGTTGACATATGCTGGCTATATTTGTTTTATGTGGTAAGAATTTGTCCACTGTGTTATTGACAACTTGGAGCCATGATTCTCCCTTAAGAAAGTTAAGGAGTTATGTTACAGAAACACAGAAGATTCAAAGAAGCTCCTTTTTTAAAACTCTTCCATTGTCTAAAAATCATATTCCAAGTAATATGGTACATTCCTGATGGAAGATGCAATCAATGAAAAGCAACCAGTGAAGATAATGAGTAAATAATAGTTGGAATAATGATCTGCTAAGGCATTTCATGTTCATGCATACATTATCACCCTTCACATGCATAAAAAAACAGTCGTCCATTGAGTAAAGATTGTCATTGGTTATTATTTTGATGTCGTTAAGGTAACCAATTTTGACGTTACCTATTTTAAAATGAATTATCTCCATGTATAATAAAATGACTGCAGAAATTCCCCTCTGGACCAAAATATTGTATGTTTGTAACAACAGATGCCACATACAAATTTAATACATCTAGGCTAATAGCCACTATCTTATGTAACTTTCGAACACCTTTGCAGACACATTCAATTGTGATAATAAAATACTGCATTACATCCTAGGAGCAACACCATCACAAACACAACATCATTAGAGGAAGAGGTACCTATTTTTCCCTCTAAATATCTAAATATTTAGTCCTACCACTGCCACCAGTCAACACCGGGATGAAATCTACATGGTGCACTGATTTTACGCCTACACCACCTGTAACTGGCTTATACATACACAGATATACTATTAACTTTCTCATAGTAGAATAAAAAAAATAAAGTCTCCCTCGGAAAAGTCCGCTGTTGCTGATTGGTTTCCTCACTAATTCTCTTATTCCAGAATTAGATCATTCTGAACGAACACCTCAAAACATTACAATATGGCATCACTAGGACAAATATTGATTTGCACGGCATCAATTTCCGTTAATAGACACTTAATTTCCAACAATAGTGAACGAATATACCACCGCTTATATTTAACTAATGACTGTTTAGCTTCTCTGCTAAAACTAAAACATACACAAACATACTATACTATCTAGTAGTAAATGTATCTTCTGCATTCTTTCTTTCTTTCTGTTCACTTGGCAACACCCGGCAAACAACGAAACCCACCAGATTATACTAAGTGAATTGCAGTCAATAAAAAAACAAAAAAAATGAAATAAAACAACCACCTACCATAATAAATTCATAAATTCTAATTTTTTTTGTTTTTTTTTATTGCCAACTATTTTTTTTTTTCTGTTTTGTTTTTATAAAAGTTTTGTTTCTTTGAATTAGTGAACAAATATATTTTTTGATGAGTTAGTGTGGTGTTTTTTATGACATAACCCAACATCCTTTACCCCTAAAAATAAATAACTATCTACTTTTTTTTGCATAATACATTTAAACAACCTTTAAAAAGGTATTTTTTTTACAAAGAACCCAACATAGTATAAGCACCCCCCCAACCTCCAACCTCCCCATGTTAAGAATGATTTCCGAGCTTGGGGGTGTTTATTCCAAAAGCTATTCTTAACATGGGGAGGTTGGGGGTGTTTATACTATGCTGGATTAAGTTGTAAAACATATATACTCTTTCCTTCTTTTTTTTCTTATTTTTGGCCACATCTCTTTTTGCTCACTCAGTATAATCAGGTGGTTTTCATCGTGCACCGGGTGTTGCCAAGCGAGACTCACGGAAAAACAGGATTTAAACTGCAGAAGTACCCATT
This sequence comes from Euprymna scolopes, assembly GCF_053919585.1. Taxonomy (NCBI): domain Eukaryota; kingdom Metazoa; phylum Mollusca; class Cephalopoda; order Sepiida; family Sepiolidae; genus Euprymna; species Euprymna scolopes. The sequence goes on from NC_136499.1 coordinate 32,004,706, forward strand.
AGCTAATTTATTAAGATAAAACTTTCTTTTCTCATTCTGATCGCCTACAAGTGGAGGACGATGTTTACACAAAACATATATGTCACGGTTTGATGAATAATGTTCATAATGCTATTTTTATTTATAAATTCATTCTTTTTCTCTTTTGACATTCATTCTATTCTTTTTGAATTTTTGCATTTACTAGGACAACAGCATATTCTTTTCATTGTTTTGAATCTCGGGTGTGTGTCCATTAATATCTTATATGCTTTCATATAGAGTGATGTGGTTCTCGGTTGATTAACTGTCGGATATGTACTCGAGAGTCAAAACAATGAAAAGAATATGCTGTTGTCATAGCCCTATTCATAAATAATGGCAACTTATTTGGAACGATTCAGCATGTTAACATACTTGCATAAGTAAAAAAAATTGTTACTTGTACAGTCTAATCAAGACATTAAAAAATGAAAACATCAAAAGAAGGTTATATTGTACGTATCCGTTATGAAACAAAGTTCTCCGAAAAAAATTTTCACTTAATTTCATCAAGTAGTTTTTTTTTTTCTTTTTTTTTACAGCGGAAAAAAAATTTGTTATAATACCAAGCAAAAGTTCGATTTTTAAGAAGAAAAGCTAGTAATAAAGATGGGGAGGGAGTCTCGGAACTTTACATGGAGTTATCTCCCCTGGATGTGTTAAAAATTTCCATAATGGCTGACTTCAACGCACTCTCATAAAAACATGTTTTTCCGCTGTAAAAAAAAAAAAATACTCAATCAAATTAAATGAATTTTTTTTTTCAGAGATCTTCGGTCCAAAACGGATACGTACAATATAACCTTTTTTCGATATTTTCATTTTTTAATGTCTTGATTAAACTGTACAAGTATCAAAAAATTATATACATAACATCTTTTAATACTTGATAATCGCACAAACATATAAAATTAAATCAACTTCTAAACATGATGCAATTTTGCTAAAAAAACATATGCAGCATCTTTGAAGTCTTTATAATCACTCAGAATTATTAAAATTAAATGCTGGAACCATTAAAATTTTACTACAAAGAGCTCTAACAAAAGGTTTGAGAATTATTGGCATTTTAATACTCATTGCTAAATCTTTCCTTGCACGCATGGAACATAAAATGTAACCGAACACATATAAAGATGTGCTAGAGCTACTTTTAGAAAAAAATGTATGCAGCATACCGAGAAAAAAAAAACGATGGCTAACTTGAAAGATACTGTCATCGGTAGAAGGCAGTTATCTTCCTTCGGTCAATCTAAAGAATTAATAAATAAATGCTTTCTTTATAATCAGCTAATACTTGCAGATTATCACCCCAAACCAACACTAATCGCCAGTAACCAACAGTGCTGACAATCACAGACAGTGGCTTCCACTAGTTGCTGTTGGAAAACAATGCCTGACAGTGGAAGCCAGATTATTTCATTTGGGCCATGGCCGCCAGTATCCGCTATTTTACAGGGATGGCAGTGGCCAACAACCATAGTTTTATTTGTTTTCGAGGGGAGAGGTCCTTTAACTATTCTGTTTCGGATCTGTCATGCTTCCACCAGGCAACGCCGGTGAATGGGTCCTGCTAGTTCTAAAATAAAATTATTTTGCCTATCAACTAAAACAATGCAATTTTAAATAAATAAATATATAAAAAAATGATATTCGTTTTATTGATTTACCTCCTCAGGTCAGGTGAAGTTTTGAAACAAGAAAAAGTGCACTCTAGCCTATAAAAAAATGTGTGAGTGGCCCTGTCAGCATTCTCAAGTAGAAGTACCTCAGGCAATTAGCAATAAACTAACCCCTTCTCAAAGAAAGAAGGCAAAGACTGGGAGGGTGTACCTCCTAGAACTGCACAGAACCAAAGCCATATTTCAGTCAATAGGTAGTCCTTGACTATGAAATCAGGATTGGATAACCATATTATGTGACCCAGCTCAGAAGAGGGAAAAGTGACTTTGATGGTAAGAAACATTGTGTTCGTTCTGGAGGACGCTGGCACAACCCAACCAAGATGATAGCTGATTCAAGTAAAAGTATTTGAGTGGGTTTGTCAGCTTTCTCAAGTTGAGGTGCCTCAGGCGATCTGCAATAAACTAACATATTCTCAATTCTTATTTTGTCCTATAGTCCTTACATTCTGAGTGATGTTTCTGACAAATGAGGAAGAATTGCTGTTTTTTGGATCAAAATCTATCGTTGGCTTTGATCTTGAAGTAGAATTTTTTTTTTTTTTTAGCTGCTTACATTAAATGGCTCCTTGTATGGAGCGATTTTCATTAAGAAAATAGGCCACTATCGAACTAATCGTCAAGGATGTATCCTTAATTTGTATGAACAAAGCAACACTTACTCAAACTCACTACAACATGGTTGTCTTCAAGTCCAATGTAAACAAGTTCTTGATAAGCCGTCCCCTTAAGTAATCCAATTTACCCAATTCCCACTACTAACGATTACTATGACATTTTCCCTTTGAACACTGTACACTCATTAACGCTTATCCTCGAGTGGCCTTTGGGCCTTGTTAAGTAAAATTGATTTATAGAAACAAAAGAAATTCTGGCTGATTGGTGCAAGCATTCAACTTCCTTTCTGGCTTGTCTAATCACATGCCATGTTTCAAATGAGCTGAATACACTACTGAAGTTGATAAAAGCCAGTGCCAATTGAACTTTTACTCTTTTATTGGCCAGAACATAGTACTGACAGCAATTCAATGTTGCTCTGACCAACCCCCAAACTTCTCTCTTGAGGCACAACAGGATTAACCCCGGCCCTCTAGCCCTAGTTTAACAAGAAAACTATTCCAATTATGGCTACTGTTAGATGCATATGGACTTAATAAAACATACAAACATATGTAGCAGTCACAGTGAACTACTTCCTCTGGTGAATCAATGTCCTCCCCCCCTCTGAGTTCTCTGGCCACAGGCTGACCTATCAGCTAACGGGGCACATTGATTCATCTGCTCCCTAAAAAGTCTTGAGGGAACATCAGTCAGTCAGAACCGGACCTACAGCCCAACAACACTTATCCTCTCTCGTCCCCTGTCCACCGGACATCTTGCTTTAGCATTGACGGTGTCCAGCTGGAGACAACTGGTATTAGCTGGGGACGACACAGTACTGACTGACCGATGACAACCTCAAAAGAACTTTCTTTTCCCTTTTCCTTTTTTGCAGTCCGACCTGCCAGTTGCTGCTACAAATAAAATATTCTTCGTTGCTACTGTTAAAAAGAAGTTTGTGTTTCTTTTGTGTGGTGTTCTTTAAACATATTTTATTAGGAAGATAAAACCATTACCTCTCCTAAACATATATATGAACATGCACATGGCCGTGGCTTCAACACTTATGTGCTGAACACAAACATTTCATATATGAACTCTTTTTTATTCTCTACTAAAGGGACATTTATCTGACCATGCAGACTTTCTAATCTTTTATTTTCATCCCTATTTACTAATACTCTTCTCTTTCATTTCTCCTTTTATTTACTTGTTAACAAACACAACTTAAAAAAAAGTTGTTTTGAATATTAAAAATGGACTTTGCCTCGTTTCTGTGCTTCTGCTTTTGTTTCTATTTACTTGCCTCCCCACAAGGGCAGAGTTAGACACAATGTCGGTTTTTAGTGTGGGTAAAATCCAGCTCCCCAAAATTGGGCACTCTGGATAAGAACAAAAATAAAAATTGTCTCAGTCATGAAGGATTTCTCCTTCACTAACCGAGGACAGAAAAGGTGTAGTGTAGCATCAGAAACAGATACTACACTGTGATCTTGGCCTGAAGGCCAAAACCTTTTTGTTTTATTCACTGGAATTCCTTTTCCTTTCAGGATAGGTTTCCCTTAATAGAGATCTTCTTAATAAGAAATTTTCTGTGTCTAGAGGTGGATTGTTATTATCACTGATTCTTAAACACATGTAATATATTGCTGCTACGCTTTAAAAAGGATAATGGACACATGCGCAGCTTCCATCTATATATATATAAAAGCAAAAATGTGTGTGTGTGTGTGTGTGTGTGTGTGTGCGTTTTCATGTATGTCCGAGAAATACTTTTTTCCGACGCCTTCTCGTGGGTGTCGCTTCTTCTTAAAACTTTTTATATCACATCTAAATCATAATATGTACGAGTTAACAATGAGGGTCGCCTGTCTATTTAATTTGCCCGACTTTCAAAAGATAAATATTTCACATATCCGGATCCCCGCATGTTGCTCTCACTTTTCAGTATAAAAACAGCGAAACTGGATTCAAACCGGATGTAAACCTCACCGTCGACTATGCCACAGTAAAACGATTTGATCTTATTAAAAACTGTGGAATAGCGTGATGTTTGATATTCACTTTTTAATCGCTCTTACATTGACTGTCGCTGTAGTGCAGAGGTTCAGGCTCAGCCTATGGGCCTCAACGCTCCGGGTTCGAGTCGACCTGTCACCAAGCCCCCCCCTATTTTTTTTCCATTTTTAAAATTTGTTTTTTATCGTTTTTTTATATTTAAACAGGGTTAACTTTCCTTTTTGTTCTTCTTTGTCCCCCCCCCAATGCACACACCTACAAGCACACGCGTAATTCCGGGTACCCCCTCCCCGCTAGTCTTCTATAAATATAAAAGCGAAAATGTGTGTATGTATGCATGTATATTCGCTTTTTGTGTATGTCCGAGAAAGGCTTTTTTCCGAGAAGCGATCGGTCGACTCACTTTTTCTTAAAACTTTTTATATCATGTCTAATTGATAATATCTACAAGTTAACATTCGGGTCGCCTGTCTATTTAATTTGCTTGACTTTGAAAAGATAAATATTCAACATTTTTCGATTGCCGCATGTGCATTAAGCTTTTTCGTATAATAAAAGCGAAACTAATTCTGGCGGCATTTTTCTGGAAACGTCCGAAAGCAATCAGCTTTGATCAATGTGGAGTTTCTCCTTATATCAGACAATTGCTATTCAATTTGGACAATCCCCTTTTTATGGGGAGCTGGTTTTCCTCACAACATCTTGGGGAAACAAAAAAAAAATTCCTGCCCCACAGTAAATAAAATACCGCCCCGCAATCAAAGTTGACCTCATTAAGTACGGGCACCTGCTAAGTTTTAATACTTAAATAAATTCAAACATGTTATCATTATATTTCGTGGTGGCGTCGCACGTTTCTTTTCACACTTTAATTTCCAACTTCGATTCAAGGGTTCGGGTTCGATCCTTCGTACTTACCTACCAAAACTTTTTTATTTTACCCCCCCCCCAACAGAAACACCTAGTGCTTTGATTTACCTAAAACCACACACACTTCCAAATACCGGGGCAATGCTGGGTACCCCCACCCCGCTAATCTATGTGTGTATGTATGTATGTACGTATGTATGTATGTGTGTTTGTGCGTCCGCTAAAACCTTTTGACAGACAGAACAAAAATGAACAAACTTGGTATCATATTGGAACTCCATCCTTTGCCCAAAAAATATCGAAAAATTGGCCAAAAACGTTAATTTTTTCACCCTGAAATCAACAATTTTCTACAGGGGGGGGGGTCAACACAAAACGTCCTCTCATGACGAGATCAGTTCTACGCATGCGTCAGATGACGTCATGACCTGATTTAGTTTAAATAGTTGAAGAACTGACTAAATTTCATGTATATCATGTTAGCTTAGTTGGTTAGAGCGTTGGTTCATTATCTAAACATTTTGAATTTGAATTGTGGTGTGAGATTTTTTTTTTTTTTTAAATTTTAATATTGAAGCAGTGTTATTTAAGCCATTTTTCACGTAACATTCGTTTTTCTGTTTTTGTTTTACTTTGCTTATTCTTAGGTTTTCATTAACACCCTCACCCCGACCGACCACACACACCCAAAAACACCCGGGTACCCACCGATTTTTTAAATTTTAATATCGAAACAGGCTTATTTAAGCCATTTTTCACATTTTTATTTTTTTTTATTTTTCAGAAGTTTTAACGTTCGTTTTTCTGTTTTCTTTTTTGTTTTTGTTTTTCAGATTTTTACATTTAACATCGTTCGTTTGCCTTACGTTAGTTTTTTTTATGTTTTGATTACCCCCCCTGCTTTATTTTTCGGATAAGTTTTAACGTTCGTTTTTCTGTTTTCTTTTTTTACTTCGCTTATTCTTATGTTTTGATTAACACCCCCCTCCCCTGCCCGAGTACACACACCTCAAAACACCCGGGCATCGCCAGGTAGGTAAAAACAAACAAACCTGGTCATTGACCTCATTAAAAACGTTCCCGCAGAAAATGTTAACTGCTGAATAGCTATTGCATACGTCGTCGTCGTAACGCTCGCACAAAATGTTAACTCTACGACTTCCGTGCGGGCACCTGTCAATTTTGTTCTTACTTAAATAAATTCAAACATCTTTCAGTAACTCATTTTGGCTGGCCGAATGGTTCATGTTTTTTTTTCCACATTTTATTTTCCAACTTTGCCTCAGGACTTCGGGTTCGATCCTACCAACTTACCAAAACTTTTTACCCCCCCCCAGTTTCTTTTTTATTTAAGAGCACACACACACCTTGAAACACCCGGGCAACGCGGGGTACCCCTGCTAATCTATATATATCAAAGCGAAAATATGTGTATGTATGTATGTGTGTTTATATGTCTCGCAAAAACTTTTGACACAGGCCACGGATTTCGCCAAATAGGTATCATTTTCAAGCTCAAACCTTTGCCCAACAAATATCGGAAAATTGGTCAAAAGCATTAATTCCTTCACCCTAAACTGGACCCTTTTCTACAAGGAGGGGTGCCGAAAAAATCATTCCTTCATTTTCTCTCCTCCTGCTACTACGACAATGACGTCATGTTTGACCTAGAAAACATTGAAGTTAGTTTAAACCACCTGCAAGTGTTTTTAAAGGTTTAATTTTATCCATTCTCAATTGTATGTCTTTTTGGCGTAGGGTTAACGTGTCAGGCTTTTTTTTCCGCCTTATCCTTGATGCTTCGGGTTTGAGCCTATCTTCCTACCTAAACTTTTTTCCTCTTTTACACCTTTTTTTTCTTTTTTTTTTTTTACGTTTGTTCACGGTTTTGCTTTGTTTTGGTTTTTCCAATTTTTTTAACATCGTGCTTTTTTTCTTATAATATTAAAACAGGGTCACCCTCTCCTACATACACACCTCCAAACACTCGGGCAACGCCGGGTACCCCCGCTAGTCTATAATAAAGACTGGTATGTATTTATTTGTATATGAATAAATATATGTAGCTCTATTGTTTCAAACAAAAGTTAATGAGAAAAGCAGTTGTCTTTTTCTAGCCTTCCAATGAAACTATAGATGAGCATTTTTTTTTTTTGCTTTGTTTCAGTAATCTATATTGACATTTTAAATTACTTATCAAGCATGTTGTATTATTTATTATTTGAGTTGATATAAATGAAAATATATTAATTTAGTATTAACAAATTTTGTGGCAACCGAAAATAAAGTATGATAATGAATACAACAGTTCAGAGAGGCCCAATACGTTTCAAATGAGGTGAAGTTGTTTCACTGTAAGAGGAATATGAGTAGACATGTTCATTTCAGTTGGTGCCGTGTGCATTTACATGTGACCATGTGTGTAAATGGGATAGACATTGTAGACACATGTATATTAGCATACCTGTTTTGTTAGTGAGAGAGATATATTATATATACTTTCATTTAGCAACTTGTATACACTGTTAATATGTTAAGTAATTTGTCTGTTAGTCTCATTGTGACTGTCAAAGGCTTTGTCCCAGAAGACCTACACAAAATGTATCATATATGCAAGTGTATTGTCTCTGAAAGAAAAACAGGAAAGGTAAAGAAAAACACTGTGTTTGGGCTTTTATAGGACGACAAAATTGTGGGAGTGAATATTTCTTGTACTACGATTGATTGACAGAAACTGATGATTTTTTGTCCAATAAAGAGTCAGTGTGTAAACACATCATTCACTGTTGCTTCCAAGAAAACCATTTCAAGTGATTAGGAGAAGCGAAAAACAAATCTTAAGATAACCAACTCAGACTTACCCCACCATCTGAAATTAATTTGAAAATAAATCTTATAATAAAAAGTCAATGCTGAGTGTTTTATTTGCTTTGTCATTAGAAATGATTATAATAATCGGTAAATGTGCACCAGTTGTCCATCCTGTAAAAGGTGTTTATTCCAAAAGCCGTTTTTAACCTGGGAGGTTGGGGGTGTTTATTCCGAAAGCTGTTCTTAACATGAAGGTTGAGGGGGTTTATTCTGAAAAGCATTTTCTTATTTTTCACCCTCCCCATGTTAAGAATGGCTTTCAGAATAAACACCCTTTGCAGGTTGGAAAACAAGTGCACATTGGACGATCATGCTGACTGATGTAATTCTGTGTTTTTAATGGATATTTTAGTAATATATCTAAGCTAAATAACGAGTACGAACATTGGCAAAGCGTAATTTTTTTCTGTCACTTTTGATGGGGCTTGACCATTAGTAAAATTATAAACTATTGTTCAAAATGAGACTAATTGGTAGAAGTTAGGATTGCGCGCACGAAATTTCCGTTGACCTTTCCTTTCGAACACATGACCTCCCCCGATTTGGTCCTCCCTCCTCGAAAATAGAAAACTTTTCACGAATTCTTCTCCTTACAAAAATGAAATAAAGTTCATAGAGTTATCGAACTTGAGTATAACGCTTTTCAGATAAAAGAAAACAACATTACTCCGTGTGAAGAAAAAGAGAGAGAAAAAAAAAAATGGAGACCAGAAACATGTTGTCTCTCCGGTCATTCGTAGTTTCATTGGTTATTCTTCAAGGGGCTACTGCACTCTTCGAAGACCAGGCCGGGAAGTTTGACTGGTACTTTTATTTATTTCCATAATGCAATGTTTCCACATGTTTATTTCTTTATAATATCGTTTAGATAGTTTTTCATGTTCGTTTTCTTTTTAGTTTTTATCTAGTTAAAAACGAAATCCATGCGGCCTATTTTATGATGTTCGTTAAAAATAGGGGCCATTTCTTTGCTATCATTTTTTTATTCGCATTTTATTATTCTATTTCGATATAAAACATATCTCTTTCAGAATAAGACAACGTGTCCCTTGTTAATTTGTAGATGTAGGTTAAGGGATAAAATAATATCGATACGTCTCTTCTTGGCAAAGGCCCTTCGGCTAAAAAGTGAAGTCATCTGGGCGGTCTCAGGAGGCCATTCTTATGGGCATTACCTCCTTCCAGAGGGAGGTTGATTAAGTGATGGTCGTCTGAGGCTTCCTGTCTCCTTATCAAATGCTGACTGGCCCGATCATGGCAAATGTTATACCCATAGTTCCCCACTTTTTAGGGGAGCTGTTACCTCCCAACATAAAACGACCTTGTGTCTACCTTTGCTGCAGTGAGAAGCATCGATAAGTATACGCTTCTTGGGATTAATTGTTTATATTGAAGCGATTAGTTTTATCGACTAGTTTTGTCTGATTTTCCACTGCGGTGATGATGGGGCTAAATTAAATTATCGCAAAAATATAAAAACAAATTTATACATTGGATTAAATTTACCTGGTCGTCACTTGGGAAACCGGATCAAACTAGTCGATAGAATTTTACTGCTATTTTTTTTTTTTTTTTTTTTTTTTGAGTTACCGCTTCAATATAATGATTTAACAAAAATGTTGAAAATAATGAATAAAAATTAATTCATAAACTTTTCGAAATAATACCCCTCCAAAACCACGGCAATTTTTCTCGGTAAGTAAAACTTGCAGAGAATGCTGTTTTTACGGTAGTTGTAAAATTGGAACGGAAATTTAAATTTCGTTGCATTTTAATCTTTTTTTTTTTTTTTTTTTTTTTTTTTTTTTTTTTTTTTAAACCTTTTTCTCTTTTAAAAGTTAATTTATAGAAAAATTAAAGTAAACCGATATACGTAGTTCAAGTTCTGCCATTAGATAAACTATTGAAATTTCAGTGTTGTGATCCTGACCCTCTCTGTTAAAATTTCGCTAGTTTTACAGCATTTGAACTGAACCAAATTGACTTTTGCCGAACTAAATCTAAAACTTGGATCAGGTTCTGGTTAAAAAAAAAAAAAAAATAGTTCGCTTCAGATTGTGTAGAAGTAGCAAAATCTGTATTATTGAATTTTAAAACATCAAATTTCGGCGCAAAGTCAAAATTCAACCTAATTAAAAAATAAAAATATTGAAAAGTCGGTATTACTGTAGTGAGTGTACACTGTACGTATCCTTCACGGAATGAAAATGTCATATTCCACGGATCATGTAAATTAATCAAGTAGATTTATTTTTTACTAAGAAAATAACATTTTATGAGTAAGCAAAAAGGGACTGACATGCGTCATTGCGTCACCATTAAAAAAAAAAAAACAACAACAAAAAGCAAGGTCAGATAACTCCACAATAATTCAAACTTGCGAGATCAACCTTGTAATGTTAACGATTTCACATTAATTTCTTAAAATCTTTTAAAAATGATTTTATTTATAAAAATAAAATTGTGATTTTTGGAATATGATCTTTTTTTCTGTCATGGGTATGTATATAATAAATGTTTTTCTGTATTTTATTATTATTAGGTTGAATTCTGGATAAAAACACAAATTTCAGTTATATTGTGATTTTTCAGCTGTCAAGTTGGTTTATAGACGTGATCACACACAAGCACATGTTGAGATGATCAAATTTGTCGTGTTTGATGAGGGAAGAAATTCTGTTTGTGAGGAGGATAGTTATAGAAACCGGAATACGTAACCGGATGCAATTCTCTATCTATATAAGAGCCAAGTACGTCCAGGGATGGGGTACTGTTACCACATTTGGGCAGGAGCTGCTAGAAAGTATTTATCCTGCCTTGATAGAGTTCAAAATAGACTTTGTAGCCTCGTAGGGAATGTCCTTTTCTCTTCTCTGCAACCTCTTTCTCACAGAAGAGATGTTGCGAGTTTGTCTTTGCTTTATCATTATTTTCATGGCAAGTGCTCGACTGAGCTTTATCTATGGTCCCCCTTCGCCAAACTTTCACAAGAAACACTCGTCTAGTTGAAAACACTATCAATAATTCTCCCCCTACTCTTTATCTGTGCCTAAACCTAAACGTAGATTCCATGAACAAAGCTTCTTTCTTAGAACTATCAACTGCACGCCTGTGGAACTGTCTTCCGTTTTCCTGCTTTCCAGCCGACTACAATATGGTTGTCTTCAAGTCCAACATAAACAAGTTCTTGATGAGCCGTTCCACTTAAGTTAACAAATTCACCAAATTTCCATTACTAACAATTATTATATTGTTCAATTGTTTACTGTACACTCTTTAACCCTTATCCTCGAGTGGCCTCTTGGCTTTGATAAGTGGTGATACCTATGTAAAAAAAAAAAAAAAAAAAAAAATGATCATCTTAAAGCTGAAAAGAGCACCATAACCCAACTTTTTATATTCTCCCAATGGATTTTGGAAACATTTACCTGGTTCAGTTCATTATACTAAAGTCGATTCTGAACGTTCAAATAATCAGTGTTGATATCTTTACAATATTTTTCTAAACTTTTATTTGAATAATATAAAAATGTCATGATTGTTTATAATTAGACTTTTAGCCTGATAAAAACGGGCAAAAGTTATAGCCCATTGACTTAGAATGAGTACTTTACACCAAATTGATGATTTGAATATGTTTAAATTTGTGCTCAATTTTGCATTCAATACTATTAATCCCTAACTATGCATCGGATACCATAATACTTAGTTTGCTGCATCTTATCATTAAAAAAGGTCCATGCAAAATTTCAGTCTGACCTGAACGGAACAGTAGATTCCAAGAAAAGGTGAGAATAAATGTTATATTATGATGACTAATCCTTATTAATTCCTATCTGTGCATTGAACAGATACCATAATGCTTAGTTCACTGCACCTTATCATAACAAAGGTCCATACAGATTGGCCCAGTAGTACCCAAGAAAAAGTGGAACAGACAATCAGACAGATAGATAAAGAGGAATATAGCACCGATTAATAATTATACGAAAAAAAGAAATCCAATGCAAATTATTTTTACAACCTGTGAGCCCAAAGTTCTTTACATTTTTGGGACAATCAAAAGATTTCAATTCTTATAAAAGTAAGTTTCGATTATTGATGGATAATTCCTAATCAGACATGAAAATGAATGGTGTAGTTTACAATAGCCACAAAAAAAAAAGTAAAAAAAAAGGCTACTATGTTAAGGGTTAGGTTATGATTTAAAATTAGTAATCATTACCGATTCTGGACGGAAACTAAGTATGTTACTACAGCAAAAGCAAGCAATGGCCAAAAATGCAAAAGTCGAATAATCAGTTCTTACTCGCTTCCATTTCGGTTATGTATTTAGTTAATACCTAGAATTAAAATGGCTACTGAATTATTTTAGTCAATGAGTATTTACTGTAAAGCTTAAAACTTCTTTTCAATATTGAGTATTCAGGATTCTCTGTCAATACTTGGAACTGAAACCCTCTGAATGTCTATTCCTTACTAATATCCATTTATCTTTGTTTTAAAAAAGAATTATTCTAAGAAGGTGGCCTCTCTCTACCATGCTAGGTTACTCATACCTGAGAGTATTCTGTACTTTTACGAAGTCACCATTCGCATATTCATGAAGTCTTGTTATCACATCTCTCTCTATTAGACAGGGTTCAAACAGGAGTTCCTAATCTAATAGGTCTCGCACTAGCAACCAAATTTTAATCTGTCACACCACCAAAATGTTGCATTTGTGTGCTTTTTTATAACTATTTTAATGCAATGTGCTATGACGAATTTGAGGCACTTCTATCCCGTTGATGGAAATACCCCGACTAACCCGACAAGCAGTATAGAATGTCACCACAACTCTGTAGAGATCTTGAGATGCAAGGAAACCTTTACTCATATAGCTTATTCTTTCGAACTGCTAGACTTTGAAATTCTTTCCCAGATCCCTTCCTCTTGACTGTTTTGATATGCAGAAGATCAAGTGTAATGTGGACAGATATCTTGCTGCTCAACTCCCTACATAGTGTCCCTGTATATTTGGTCCTAAATAGTAACTTGTTACATCAGAGTGGCACTGTTTTGTTTGGGTGAAATAATAGTTAAAAAAAAAAAAAAAAGCTAGGATTAATTTTATTTGTTTGTTTTTTTTCTTTCTTTTTTTCATATTTATTTCAAATAAGGGTTATATTTAAAAATAGCTAACCACATTATACCACTGTTATCACCAGCATCATATCAGTCATCACTATCACATCTGTTTTATTTTTTTATTTTCATTTTACTTAAATCTAAGTTCTCAGAAATCAAGACCCACCCCACCTCACCCCACTTTCTGGGGCTAACACTTGATCTCTATATGAGATGCATAGTTATTCAAATATTCCATTAAAGTCTGCATAGTTATTCAAATATTCCATTAAAGTCTGCATAGTTATTCAAATATTCCATTAAAGTCCTTGTGATCCTGGATATGACCTTAAACTATATCCGATGGTGAGCCCCCCCCCCCAGCTTGTGGCCTTTAGGGAGTATGGAGCCACCCTTTAATTGCCATTGCTCCCAGGTCCACCCTGATCCAGAATGGTAGTACCTGTTAGGGTCCATATTATGGGTTAAATAGAAATCGACTTGAAAAAAAACAAATGTATTCTATTAAAGTATTGTTATTCAAAATCACTGGATTTGGCATTAAATAACCTGGAAAAGGATTGATATGCCGTAAAACAAAACCAACCAACCTTTATCTCGCAAATGTTGACTTAGTGAAGAACATTAATTTTCTTCTCTCCGACTGGCCATTTAAATATGTTGTAGTATATCTTTCTTGTGGTCTCTTGGTCTTGCTGGATTCCACAGCAAAAATTTGTCTGGTTTGTGCTGTTACAAAGAGGCAACATCCTTGGAAAAGGCGAGCCATTCCTTGTATAAATCAGAAGAAATTATTTGGTTTCAAATACTGTTGTATTTTAATAGTGTCTGAAGATACTGGCTTCCTGACCTAAATGGCTCTGTCGGTGGGGCATTAGAATACGCCGACTGCCCCCCTGCAGAGGGTAAAAGTCCCTCAATGGGGGTCCTGGATATGACCTTAAACTATATCCAGTGGTGAGGCCCCAGCTTGTGGGCTTTGGGGAGTGTGGAGCCACCCTTTAATTACCATTGTTCCCAGGTCCACTCTGACCCGGAGTGGTAGTACCTGTTAAGGTTCCAACTATGGGTTGAATAGAAACCGACGTGAAAACAACAAATATATTCTATTAAAAAATTTTTCTTCAAAATCTTTGGATTCGGCATTAAATAACCCGAAAAGGGTTGATATGCCGTAAAACAAAAACAGCCAACCAACCAATCCTGACCTAAAAATGCACCAAACATTGATGTCATTGTTGTTGTTTTTTTTTTTCACTGTGTTTTGCAAAGTGCAAAAGAACAATTTCCTCTACAAAACAAGCAAACCAAACACCGTGAATAAATATAAAGAACTTGAAGCATAAAGACTTACCAAAATGATTGTATACTGCATTAAATAACCCCCAAAAGGATTGATATGCCATAAAACAAAACAAGCTATGGTATTTTGAATGTTTGGTCAGGGTTTACATGTAAGAGAAACTATTCTTATGCCAGATTGTCTTGATAAATTCCTAGACAGAAAGATTTTAGATATTCAAGGTTAGTGCCTAGTAGGCATTTAAATTCTTTCCAGTAGGCATTCATACTGGCATGTGTTTTGAAGAGTAACCCTAACAAATACATTTTGCAATCATTGTTTTTATGAAACCTACAAACTATGATTGTGCTACTTTATCTAATCTTTACTATAAAAAAAATCCTTTTATTCATTATAACCTTATATGCTTCAGGCATTTTGACTATAATCTTTTTTTTACTCTGATCTCATTAAATATTCAATTAAAATAAAAAAGGCTCTTTAACATTTGAAGAGGGAGGGGAGTAAGTAGAAAAACTAAACTAATTATTATTGACCATTTAGCTAAGAGCAAAGTCTAGTATCTGTTCTGATACTACACTCCATCTTTTCTGTCCTCGGTCAGTAAAGGGGAACTCCTTCTAGACTGAGGAAAATTCTGTATTTGTCCCAACCCAGTGTCGCTTTTTTCTTTCTTTTTTTTTGGGGGGGGGGTTGGGAGCTGGATTTTCCTCACATTAAAAACTGATCCTGTATCTAACTCCTGAGAAGACAAGTAAATAAGTATTTAATTAATTTAGTTTCAATTTTAACATAAAACCGTTTTTTTTTTTTTTTAACACATGGTGATCACCACTTATCAAGGCCCAGAAGCTACTCAGGGATAAGGGTTATTGCAAGTACAGTACGTTAGTGTGGAGATTTAATGAAGTGTTTACTTAAGAGGGCGGTTCATTAGGAATTTGTTAACGTTGGACTTAAAGACATCCAAGTTGTAGTCAGATGGGAAGCGGGCAGATGGAACAGTTCCACAGGCGTGCAGTTCTAAGAAAGAAGCTTTGTTCATGGAATCTACGTTTTGAATTAGGTGCAGATAACTTAATGACCTAAGGCACCAGAATAACCTGGAAGGAGCAGTGACTACTAGAGCACTAAGTAACTACATGTTAGAAGATCCCACATCCGAACAAATGTGGAATAAAATAAACAAAGTAACCTTTGAAGCGACTGCAGAAATACTTGGTTACTCAAAAAGATGAAATGCCGACTGGTTCAACGAGAATGATAAAGAAATCAAAAAGAACATCTCAACCAGGCACTCAAATTAAAACTCAGCAACCCAAGTGCAACCAACCTTGAAAAATAAAGGAAAGTGAAGGCAAAGCTAATATATCTAAAGTTGAGTTTTTTGTTCCACTGACATTGATATTAAAAGCCTAGTTTTTCTATTTAAAAATTATTAAAACAAACTTCATATATTCAGTCATGGATATGGGTGCAACTTCATAAAGGTTAACTAATTTACATATTCGTTTGAAAAACGGACTTTCATTAATTAATTATTAGTTTTATCGTTTCTTATTGGATGAGTGGTTTCATTTAACTTAACTCCGTTTTATTTATGCGTATTTTCTACATTGTGAATAATTGCGCAGCATTTCAGATGAAAAAGTTCTAAACATGTGCGCGCACACGCATACACACACACACACACACACACACATATATATATATATATATGTGGCCTTGTTTCTGTGGTGTGGAATGGTCTCTACCAAACGTTGATCTCAGTTTTTGGACTACAGATTTAAAACATGGTATTTAGGAGATTTAGAGCTGTGAAACAAATTCAATTTGGTTTTGAGCTTGTAAAAATGGTTGCTAAGGAATCAAAATTGAAAAAAAAAAAATCGAATTTGGCTAGTGAGTCGACTAAACCTGTTACTTCTACGCATATGCAAATATACATTTCTACATTAAAGTTGTTTAATTTTTAACATTTTACTATCTATCTGTTGATAGCTCAAATGGTAACAACTAAGGCTGGAGCGCTTAATATTTTGGTTTCAATTCTAGCTGAGGGCAAGCAAGTTATATTTTTTAACTTTCAAAATCATTACTATATATTGGGTACAATATAATAATCAATACAGAATTGACTCTATAATAATAAATCTGGAGTCTGCATGAATTAAAATATCATATAACGCTTATTTTACAACCGGGCAAGACTGGACGACCTGCTAGTGTGTATATATATATATATATATATATATATAAATAAATAAATAAATAAACTTTTAATTTTTTTTGAGATCTTACTCATGGGTGATCTAAATGCAAGGGTTGGCAAGGATCATCACACCTGGGACTCACTCAGCCGGTTTGGTGGAGGTAGGGTCAACAGAAATGGTCTGCATCTTCTCCATCTATGCACTCAGTTTGACCTTGCTATCTGTAACACTTTCTTCAGCCACAAAGAGGTCCATAGGTTTACCTGGACCCATCCTCATTCAAAACAAGGTCACTTGATTGATTACATTATTTCCAGGAAGGCAGATTTGCGGGACGTCTGTAGTGTGCGTGTTATGAGTGGAGCTGAATGCAGCACAGATCACTTTTTGGTACGCGGGAAGTTTAAAATCTGTATAAGGAGGAAGTGTAGGTTGGATAGTGTTGGGATTCCCAGACCGGTTGATGTCTTCAGGCTGGATGATCCAAGTGTATGTGAAAGGCTTTGATCCGTAGTTAATTCTGCTGATTTTGATGGGTTGTGGGTGCATTTTAAAAATACAATCTATGAAATAAGTGTAGATGTTCTTGGCTTCCGCAAATCTAAACATCAGGATTGGTTTGATGATAATGATTCTGAAATTACTCAACTCTTAAGTGCTAAAAATGAGTTGCACCATAAGATGTTGTCTGCCTCTCATGGAGGTCGAGTATCCCTCCAACTGTCACTTAAAGCAAACAAGGGTATTCTCCAAAAGCGACTCCGCCAAATGAAGAATCAGTGGTGGGCTAAACTCGCCAACCAATTCCAGATGGCTTTTGATTGTAAAGACCTCAAACGCATGTACCATTTGCTTAAAAAAGCTTTTGGTCCTCAAACACTATCTACATCTCCCCTACTCTCAAGTGATGGAATTGCCCTGATAAAGGATCCTAACAAGACTCTCCTTCGTTGGACCGAGCATTATTCTGATCTCTTTGACAACCCCTCTAATGTTGATGAGGACGTCATCAATGAATTTTTATCACAACAGAAGCTTATCCATGAAATGTCTGTGTTCCCATCTGAGAATGAAATTAGAGATGCAATCAAGGAAGTGAACGTTGGGAGGGCTCCAGGGCTTGATGGTATTCCTGTGGAAGTCCTCTTATATGGGGGTGATAAACTTGTTCATGAAATTCTTCATCTTATCACTGATGTCCATCAGGATTGGGTTGATACAATTCTTATATCACTGTACAAGGGAAAGGGGCCCAGGACCGACTGTTGAAGTTATTGTGGGGTAAGTTTGTTGGAAGCAGTTGGCAAAGTATTTTCCAGAGTTCTACTCAATAGATTGTTAAAGTATATTTGTCCATCCGTCATTCCAGAAAGCCAAAGTGGCTTTCGTCTGGGCAGAGGAACCACGGACATGATCTTCTCTGCTCGGCAGTTGCAGGAGAAATGTACTGAACACTGTGTTCCGCTTTATCAGGTTTTTGTTGATTTGACTAAGGCATTTGATACGGTAAACAGAAATGCCTTATGGATAATTCTGGGGAAGTTGGGATGCCCACCTCAATTTCTACGATTACTCGGGGAGCTTCACACTAATATGAAGGCTCGCCTGAACTTCAACGGATGCTTATCGGAACCCATTTCGGTTGACAATGGTGTGAAGCAGGGTGATATCCTAGCACCTACACTTTTTTCAATTTATTTTGCGACTATGTTATCGTATGCCTTTAGGGAATGTTCTCTAGGTGTTTATTTGCGTTTCAGAACCCCAAGTAGGATCTTTGATCTTCATCGTTTTCATGCTTCTACAAGGACCTTTCAGCACCTGGTTCGTGAACTGCTTTATGTGGCTGATGCCGATCTCATGGCCAATGGTGAGAGGTATATGTAGGTTATCATGGATCTGTTTTCAGAGTCCTGTGCGTCTTTTGGGCTTACTATTATTCTTAAGAAGACTAAGGTCATGTTCACACCTCTACCCGGTAGTTTGTATGTGGAACCAAATATTTTTGTCAACAACCAGAGACTTGCCGTGGTTGACACATTTGTGTATTTGGGTAGTACTCTCACCAGAGATGAAACTCTGGATGTTGAGGTCAACTATAGAATACAGCGTGCCACTAAGGCTTTTTGGTAGCTTAGAGAAGCGAGTATGGTCTGACAGGGGTATAACTATTCATACAAAGATCGGTGTCTATCAATCTTGTATTTTACCATCCTTGCTTTACGCTTCTGAGGCCTGGACAACTTATAGATGGTAGACACATAAAAGTCATGGAGAGAGTGCACCAGAAATTCCTGAAACACATTCTGGGCATCATGTGGAGCACTTTTATACCTGATATGGATGTTCTCATGCGGTCTGACGTACCTTGTATCGAGAAGTTGATTATACACAACCAGATGAGGTGGGCTGGACATCTGACAAGGATGGACGACGATAGATTGCCAAAGCACCTGTTCTATGGTGAAATTATACAAGGAAAGTGTCCACAACATAAACCGAGGAAACGCTTTAAGGATAACATCAAAGATAATCTTAAAGCTCTTGATATTGACGTGTTCAGTTAGGAAAGTGCTTCCAATGATCGTAAAAAGTGGCGCTCCTTGGTTTATCATGGCTGTGATAGTTTTGAGAAGAAAAAATATGAGCATGCAAAAATGAAGTGTGATATCCGGAAGAAAAATCTGTCAGATATATCAGGTCTGTCAGAGGATTTCATGCAGAACCACACCTGTGATTTATGCGGTAAAATGACTTTATCCGGAGCTGGCCTGGCTAGCCACAAGTGTTCACATGGAGATCAATCTTTCTTTGATGGAGAAAACATTGCAGGGCACAGATGTTCTGTTTGCTCTGTAGTCTGTAAATCGAGTGGAGGCCTGAAGCGTCTTATGAGCGTCTACAGTAGAGCAGCACCAGTTGGCATCCCTCAATCTCAGCTTAAGTGTGACCTTTGCAACAGGCTGTTTAAGAGCAGGGCTGGTCTGAAGAGCCACCTTCGTTCCCATAGAAAATAGGAATTTATGCATCTTGATCACATCTCCACATGTATATATGTATGTGTGTATAAGTGTATATATTTAAAAAAAAATGATATTTAAAAACATACATGAAAATGAGTAATCAACAATAAAGCAAGGGAAAGATGATCTTCTGTCAAGAAGTGACAGTCACCATATATATATATATATATATATATATATATATATATAAACTTTTTTTTTTTTTTTTTTGAGGGAATAAATTGATTAAATTTCAATTTTTATTTTTTAGGATGCAAAGATATGTAGGTCGAGTGGATTTTCTTTATTGGGACCAGGCACATTACATGGGCAAAAGGGTCATAGTTGGGACAGACAAAAATACTTTGGCAGCTATCAATGTCCACAACGGAAGCATCGGTAAGTACATAATAAATAATTACTTATTTGTAAAACTTGTATATCACACAATTATCATTGAAATACTTCAACTCTTGTTTCTATTTTTTTTTTTTTTTATATACATTTTTATATATAGATAAGGTTATCAAAAATATTTTTCAATATGTCTTTTGAAACTGTATTTATGTGTTATTTTATTTTTTTGTAAACTTTACCATTTTGGAATGTACTACTGAAACTATACAATATGCTCATTAAATTAAAATTTAAAATCAATGCTATATTTGTTACTATCCATCCTAGGGTAGATATTCTACTAGTATAATAAAGCAGATTTCTCAATATCTGTATACATAGGCCTACTTTCCTGCATAAATACACAGACTACCTAGCCACACATAAGAATATCATGTAAAATAAGCATACACAATTAGATATTCAGATGACTAGTATTCATGTGCACACACACACACACACACACACACATATATATATATATATATATATAACAAAGACAAAAGTCTATATTCCAAATTTCATGATTTTGACCATCTTACAATTTATTCCTTTATGTTGACATTTACAATTCTTGACAGTAACTGTTTTGTAGCGCAAAATCATTCATTTAATTATATCAATCAGTGAATCTATTTTGCCCTTAACTCATCAGAAGAAATAGCAACTATCAATCCACCGAAACAAAATAAAATGCATTTAAGCATGATTGCAAAATCCAAAAATTGGAAGAGAAGTTGCAATTACCTTTTATTTTATCTTTTATCACGCCATTTTGAATTTTCAAGTAAAGTCACTAAAATTTGAATGTTCATATTAATAAATTGTATTAATTTTGAGTTTTTTTTGTTTTTTTTTTTACATGGGGGGTCACCACTTATCAAGGCCCGGAGGCCACTCATAGATAAGGGTTATTGCGTGTACAGTAATCAATGAGATAGTATTGTAGTAATCATTAGTATTGGAGATTTGATAGTGTCTTACTTAAGGGGGCGGTTTGTCAGGAATTTGTTTATGTTGGATTTGAAGACATCCAAGTTGTAGTCAGGTGGGAAACAGGCGAACGGAGTTCCACAATCATACACTTCTGAGAAAGAAGCTCTGCTCGTGTACATTACTAAAAAATATTCTATTTAGCATTTTATTAACTTACTATTTATAATTGATTTATATATATTTACTTAGGCAATATTAATAATTGTAATATATATAACATGTTTATATATTTAATTTTATATGAAACTAATTACAAAATATATATATATTCTATTTTTAAAGATAAAATAAAAGGTAAGAGGATTGAACCTCAGTTTATTATCGAATATGGTTATCATTATACCAAATGAGTCGCTATCACATATGAAGATGTCTAATTTAAAGTTTGTTGAAAATTATTATTTTTTGTCTTTGTAGCTTGGCGTCAAATCTTTGAAGATGGTGAAAGAGGTCGAATAAATGCACTTCTTCATCAAGGAAATGGTAAGTTGATTTGAAATTGGCTTTTTAGTAAATCAAATTGTAATAGACATATGTTTTACTAAAGGAAAAATCTGTGTAATGTACTTGTGATCGAAAGAAAATACTGTCTTTCAAAAAATCACATAAATTGATCAAGTAGTTTTTATTTTTAAATAAGAAAATCAAGTTTTATGGCTTAACTATGAGCGACGATCTCGCAGCAACATCTTGAAAAGATTGCAAGAACAAGGGATATAACTCAAAATAATTTAAACTTGCGAGCTTTTAGAATGCTATTCTTAACATGGGGAAAGAAGTCATTGGAAAAACTGAAATTTGCTAAAGAAAGCTATTATTATTCATCACCAGTGGAAGGTGCCCTGCCTTACCTAGTCGTAAAATATACTTTGATTCATGCAAATTTTGTATTTATTATTACAGAGCTAATTCTCTATTAAATATTTATCGTACCTAATATATACTACTGATTTCAAAAGTAAAAAAAGAAATTATATGGGTGCCATCAGACAGAATCAAAACCAAAACATTTAGTGTTCCAATCATGTTCCCTACCATTTGAGCCATTGACAATAAGAAAGATTTAAAATTTAACCATTTCAAGTTATGAATGAATTGTGCAAACTAATAGAAATATTAGCAAGTTGAAATGAACATTTTACATTTGTACTTTCCAATATATGTCTGTACACGTTATTCATTCATCCAAACAAAGATTTTATTTGTTATAGACTATCATTGGTGTATGATTACTATTTCCTGTTAATTTCAGTGTTATTTGACGAGTAGTTTAAGAGTAATTGGTTAAGTATTTTCACACACATACATGCATCCACTGTTCTATCTGTACAGATCTATTAGCATTATTTATAAAAATAAAACTGCTTTATCAATTTATCTAAATGTTGGAATACAGTATTTTTTCCATCACGGGTATGAACAATATTCT
This sequence comes from Euprymna scolopes, assembly GCF_053919585.1. Classification (NCBI taxonomy): domain Eukaryota; kingdom Metazoa; phylum Mollusca; class Cephalopoda; order Sepiida; family Sepiolidae; genus Euprymna; species Euprymna scolopes. The sequence continues at coordinate 32,027,238 of NC_136499.1, forward strand.
TTATTTTTATTTTTTAATGTAATAAATTCTGGGCAAGCACTAAAAAAATCCTCTATTTTAAGAGCTCAAGACCCAAAAGTTAGTTCTTTATTTCTGGATTTGTCTGATATTTAACGCTAGTAGTTTGGAATGAGTTGACACGTATGGTTTGAATATTATCATTTATTGATGTGATATTAAAATTCTGATAATCTTGTTTGCACATCAAATGTTTTACATGGTGATAGGAGGAGGATAGAGGAAGTAGTAGCAGTAGTGTAAGAAAAGAGTTAAAGGATGGCATAGTGAGTAGATAAGTAATAAAAGAAAAGAACAATGCATAATATACGAAGGGGTCACGGGTTGTCTATTACTTTATATTGAAGCAGTTGTTGGGTGATAGTGAAAAAGCTAATTTATTTTTTTTCCCTCCACTGAATAAACATTAGAAAATAAGGTACTTATGTAGGATTTTCAAGTTAAATTTAATTTTTACAGTATCTTTAGTTTATTAAATTGTTAGGTGAAGGTACACAATAATTTAAAAAAAAAACGCCCCATCTCTGTTAAAAATAGGTTTGTAAATAATGTTATTTCAGTATGGTCTGTCTTTTTTTTTGTTTTCTTTTTAGGAAAGATGTCTAAGTGTGTGTGTGTATATATATATATATATATATATATATATATATATATATATATATATATTTTAAAATATAATTATCCACTGACACGTGTTTCGTCGTCCACGACTCATCAGAGTGGCTGACTCTAGTGAGATTCGAAATCGGCACCTCGTGATAAGAAGCCTAAACCTCTACCGCGTGTCTACGAAACACGTGTCAGTGGATAATTATATTTAAAAAAATAATATATATGCATTAAAGGGGGTACCAGATTGGTCAATGGGAAAATTATTCCCAACAAGAATTTAGGCAAAAATGCACTTCCGTATAAATACTTGAATTCATTCAAGAAAGTATCGCTAACAAAAACAAAACATAGTTTTCATTTATAGCATTTGGTTTTATTCGTACAAAAATTTTCATACAGTTGCATTATATAATGGATAGATTCACACATTCAAATTGTTTTGTGATTGATGTTCCGGGTTTTCATATTTTAACATAAGAGAATTATAACTGGAAGCTTTAAATTAAGAGAAAAGTTGGAAAAAGCAAGACTCTAAGATCAAAAATCTTTCCATAAAAATAAACTAAAAAAAAATTCACTAATTAACACAAAAGATGAAATAAAAAAAATGAAGTAGTAATAATAAAAATTCTTAGAAGTATACTAGCTAAAGAAGTTTTTTTTTTTTTAATTCAAACATGCATAGCATAAGCTAAAGTTGCATATTTTCCAAAAATGTAATTTAATAAGTTTTTATTTTTTAGAATTTTATTTTGAGTCTTTAAGTTACAAACAAACAATTCACCAACTAGCACAAAAGATGAAATAAAAAAATGAAGTCTCTTGTATTTTATAATTTCAGCATAGATTCTCATTACAAACGATCTTCCTTGTTAGTTTTATATGCATTAATTTAACAGAAGTGTACATTTATTACTAACAAAATTTGCTTTTCCAATTAAAATTCATGTAAAACTTGAAGGTCAATTATGACCAGAATTTATATCTGCTTATTTTATGTCAATTTTCTCACATAGAGCATGTAAAGTTTTGCATAATCAACACTTCAATATCAATACAAAATATTTTCAAGGTTTTTGGAAATTTTTTTTTTCTTTCTATAATTTTAACTTTTAAAAACTTTTCAAGAAAATTTATTGCTTTTAAGATGCAAATTGTGATTTTTATCAAAAGTTATGGTATTTAAGATAGTCGACAGATCGATTTTTCTTTTTTTTTTTTTTTTTAAATATGTCGTTTGAAGCAAAAACTTATGTACTTAATTGTCATGTCGAAAATAGTAATATATCCAAAAATTACAAAAGTAATTTTTACTGAAAATTTGGTAAAATAGCATTTTTCTTAAACATTACAAAGTAGACAGTAGGAGTCTACATGTAGGGGATATAATTCTGAAATGAATAGTTTAAATTACTTCTTTATGGCTGCAATATTTGTTGTCAAAAAAAAAAAAAAATTATATTGCTATAGTATTGCTATAGCGATATAATTTTTTTTTTTTTTTTTTTTTTTTTACTAAAACACAATAGCAGCAGTTCTACGCGATGAATTTTTGTAAATTTGGATATATTACTATTTCCGACATGACATTTAAGTACGTAATATTGTTTTTGCTTAAAACAACATATTTAAAAAAAAAAAATAAAAATCGATTTATCAACTATATCTTAACAAGCACCAAAGTTATTTAGTATCTTTTTTGAGAAAATTATTTTAATTTTTTTCACTAGGTCTAGTTAGTATCTCTGGCAATGGAAAATTTGTCCGGAGTTGGATTCCAAGCTCTGGATTTCTTCAGTGGGAAACCGTTCTCAAACACGATGACTCTAGTGCGTAAGTTACCTTTCTATACTTGTGAATTGATTTGTGTGTGGAAATATTTGATTCCCAAGTAATTTTGGTGTGACCTTTTGGTCAAAGCCTGAAATTGCATATTCTTTTTTTCTTTAGTTTAATAGATGAATAAGAATAGAAAATATGGTAAGTCAAATGAGACGTTCATAAAAATGTCAGGAAGTAATGATATTCCGTCAACCAGTAATGTGAGTTCTCCACTTTTTTTAAATCCAGAAAAAGTAGGTTTCGGCTTATCTTGATAGAACCTTCTGTGAATGTAAGTTCATTGTTCTTGCATCAAAATAGTAAAAATATGTACATTCTCAAATACTTTCTGCATCCTGTGTGTGTGTGTGTGTGTGTGTGTATATACAGTGCCGCCAAAAAGAAAGTCCGCACTTGTAATTTTTTCAAAAACTGCAAATTTAAGCTAAATTGGCCTCAATTTGCAGTTTTTGAAAAAATTACAAGTGCAGACTTTCTTTTTACCGCCTGTATATATGTTTATGGGGAAAATTTATATATATGTTTATGGGGAAAATGTTTATTTATATTTCACCCCTTATTTATACCAATCCATTAATTTATGAAGTTCGATGTAACTACAGAGCATATACAAATACATGAGGAAAAAGTCTATATTCCAAATTTCAAGATGTTGACCGTCTTATTGTGTCCGCAATTGTTCAGAGTTGATGAGTTCCTATCCTTCTGATGAATAATGGTGAAATAAATTGACAATATTAAATAAAAATTGAAAAAATAATTACATGAATGATTCTACGCTATGAAACAGGTGCTGTCAGAATTAAACATTTAACATGCTGCAAGAAATAAATGGTAAGATGGACAATATCTTGAAATTTGGAATATAGACCTTTTGTCAAATATTTGTGTGTATGTTATATATGTAAATATATGAAGGAAGGAAGTTAAGATCTTGCAAATGATATTTTACAATATCTATTTGAAACAAGGGATACAGATTAAAAATATTTCCTTATTCCATGGAGTTTCAAAGAATGGCTCTTATCCTCAGAGGAAAAACAGTTAACAAAATAATATTTATTTGGAGTAGCTATAAGTTTACTAGTCATAGTTTGAAAACCTCAAAGACTGGGAGAAGTAATGTATTACAGATAATATAGAATCATATAGATCAAAAAGGATATTTAACTTGTAGTTCACGATTGAAAATGAAAAATGTAACTATAAAAGAATTTAAAAAAAGTGAAATTGGTTGGAACTTGAATGGTAAGAGTAGATCCATTCAGGTTTGAATCAATTTCACTGTTTTTGAATTCTTTTATGATTTTTTTCATTTTCATCTTCAAACATGAGTATCCTTTGAAACTCTATGAAATAAAGAAATATTTATGTGTATTCCTTGTTTCGAATAATGAATGTTGTAAAATATAATTTGCAAAATTTTAACTTCCTTTCATACACCAATGCTCTATCTCAAATATTGAGTATTTTCATCTGGTTAGGATTTTCTTATAAATATTAGTATTAATGTTTATATATCCACTAAGTTTCTCAAAATGTTTCATGTTGTAAACTTTAATTCCTGAACTAACGAAACTACAATATATAGTGTGATGGTTGATTGGAATCTTTGTGATGATAGAATTGATTTGTTTTGTGGAAAGTTATTTATTAATTTATGAAAGCTTCATTTGACTTAAATTCTGTTTCAGAGCAACTGCAGTATTTGTTGGGAATCGACGAGGTGAGAATTAACATTGCCTTTTCTTATTTTTTTTTTATATATTTCCAAATTTAATTATAGCAAAAGCATTATGGCTGACTCAACAGATTAGCATATAAAGGTTTGTAATTGTCTGTATTTTTGAGATTGAGATTGTCGGACTGACTTCCTCATCTTGGTTGTTATAGACACAACGTTTCGGCCGTTTTGTCCTCCGGCCTTCATCAGGTGTTTTGTATCGAACTGGGGGACCGTTTGTTAGGAGTCTCAAACCCAACCCTTTATTATTATTACGGGGGTATCGTGTTCGGGCTCCAGCTAGGCTCTGGGACATAGTTGCTGATTCAGTTTTGCACGTTGTATCAAAGTTTACAGTTACCCAAAGGTGCTGAGTTCAATCCTGAACGAAGGCAGTGAAAAGTAACATTCAAAAACAGAATCAGCAACTATGTCCCAGAGCCTAGCTGGAGTCTGAATACGGTACCCCCGTAATAATAAAGGGTTGGGTTCGAGACTCCTAACAAACGGTTCCCCAGTTCGATACAAAACACCTGATGAAGGCAGGAGAGTAAAACGGCCGAAACGGTGTGTCTATAACAACCAAGATGAGGAAGTCAGTCCGACAATCTCAATCAATAAAGGTTTGTGTTCAAAAGCTATAATAGGTGAAAAATTTATTATATGGAAGAAACATCTTTTTAGCCATTTCTATAATATTCTTAAATGAATTATTGTTAAATATCAGATCTGGTATACTAGAAATTGACCTGGCATTAGAGGAGTGGATGTAAACTTCATTGAGTGCTCACAGTATAAAATATGGGTCCATAACGAGTGTAGTGGTTTTACTGGGAAGCTGGTAGTTAACCCGTATTATGCTTTCTATACATGTAGTGTTGGTTGAGCTGAGGTTCATGTAGATGGTGCATTACTTGATGTTGAAACCACTGGTGCTTTAGAATTACACTTATTAAAAAAAAAAAAAAAAAAAAAAAATACAGAAAAATTATTATAATGTACTATTCGTCATGGAACAAAGATATCATTCCAAAAATCATAAATTGATCAAGTATTTTTTTTTTTCTTTTTTTAACTAAGAAAATCAAATTTTATGATGAAACAAGATGTAGAAGTTTTATTGGCTATGGTGAATAAATAAGAGGGCGACAACTCAATTCAAACTATTGAGATCAAAATAAGCCTTATAATTGATACATAGAATATTAAAATCACTAAACATTGTAAAATTTGATTTCTAAAAATAGGCCTTTTGGAACATCCTTCGTATGTAAGTCTCTTTCTAAATGTCTTATTTTATGGTCATGTTTTTAGAAAAAGTTTAGTGTCAATTAAATTTACAAAGAGATGTCTATCTTATTTTCATCAGTTGTATACTGGTAACATAAGCCAGTTTTATCTTTTGTATGTATGAAACATTTTATTGATATACAGATTTCATTGATTTTTAAAAAGTTTTTTTTATTTCTCATACTTTTAGTTGATAGCATTGCTGTTCTCAGCGGAGAAATCTTATTCAACCTCAAACCAACAGATGGAAGTGAAATATTTAGCGTCCTCCTTCCTGACAGGTAATTATCTAATTACTTCTGACAAATCTTTCTTGGTCCCCCGACAAAAAAAGGGTGGATCTGTAAATTTACTCTCGTCCGTTCGTTTGTCTGCACTTCTCTCAATAACTACGCCTTGGAATTTTTTGAAATTTTGCACAAACATTAAACATGATATGAATAAAAAAGTAACAGAACAGATTTTCTGGGAAAACTCCGGAGGCCCCCCCCCCCCAACTCCCAGGGGTGCCTTTCAGGTTAAAATTGACACTTTTGTGCTTATTAAAAAAAGTATATTATTAAATATTATTAAAATATATTATTAAAAAAAGATACCTTAGATTTTTATAAAACTTTCTGGAAAGTTGTAACTAACTGATTTCTACATAATTTTGGTTGTCTATACTTCGTGATAACTCTTGGATGTGCTCCAGGGGCTCTTTTATGGCTAATAAAAACACTCCATTTTTGAGACTATTTTACCATATTTGTCCAAAATTTTCTGTGTATGTCTATTTATTAGCAGTTTTGCATGGTGCTGAACTCAAATTTAAATATGTTAAGGCCTTGGGGACTTTTGGGACTAAATGGGGGGGGGGTGCAAATGATGGACTCAGTCATTTCTTTTTTTTTCTTTTTTTTTGGCATGGTGCAGAACTCAAATTTACATATGTTAAGGCCTAAAACTTCACCGTTTGTTCATTTTCATCAGAAATTGACGTTTTCTGTGGACTTTTGGACCTAAAGGGGGTGGGGACACAAACGCTGAACTTAGTCAGTTTTTTATGCCTTGTTCACTGTGCACTCATGAGAGCCCATGCATGCTTCACTTGTTTTAACTTGATGTTAACTCATCACGTGATCTATCAATAAACTATTCTTAAATCAAAAAATACATAATTTTTTTCTTTCTCTCGTTATCCTTGTGAAATCTGTTTCAACAACAAAGAAAGAAATGATCTTTGTAAAATAGTCAATGTTTATTGGCTGAAATACTTGAGATGGATTGGTTAAGTCTATCAAAATATTCCTTCTTGATTGGTTGCCTATACCAGATTTCAACCAATCGTAAAGTTGCCTTGAGAACTGTGCATCTGCTGGCATTGGCTATAAATCCAAACACACCTATCAGTGAGAGACTCAACTTGTCAAATGAACCCCGGTGTAGCTTTAAGTTTTGGAAATGTTTTTAAGTATTTGTTTTGTAGATTTTCTATGACTATCTGCAAGGCTGAGAAAAGTGTGTCAATGTGAGATCGGATTGTTTGGTATAGTACAAAGTACTTGGCAATAAAGAAGAACTTAAAAATAGTTTTAGTAATTTAAAAATATACAGATTTGTCAAAAATTAAATATTTAACTGATTAGTGACAGTTGTTACTTGTATGGTTATAGTTAGCTAATATATTTCCTAACTTCTGGCGTGGCTGCTACCGGAAGTGTTGTCACTTTTTTTCTCTCAAGCCTATATCTCCCCAGCGCATGTACTCCTTTTTTTATTACATTTTTCCAATCATTCTTTTTTTATTTAATAATCATTGAAAACTTTTTTGTCTTATTTTAATTAAGAATTTTTTAAATTAGTTTTTTTTTTTTTTTTTTTTAAGAATTATTGGAAACCTTTTTGTGCTCTCTCTTTTTTTTTTTTTTTAAGAATTATTAAAAACGCCTTTTAAAACTATTTTGGGAATATTATGTATTGGGTACGTTTTTTGTGATGTTTGAAATTTTATTTTGATTTCAATAATTTTATTTTTATACTTTCATATACATTTTTATATAAATTCAAATAAAAACTTATTTTTAAAATTAACAAAACTGTTATAATTTCATAAACATTTCTTATAAAATTTCAAATAGAATAAAAACTTATTTTTTAATTTTAATTGCAAGTAAAGACTAATTGTGTTACTTTTCTCAAACTTGCATGAATGACTTGTAAAAAATGTCAGTGAAAAAAAAACGCCCCTGCCAGTAGCAAATTTTTCGATATTTGTCATCCGAAGGGTAGAGCTTCAAAACGATACCGATCTCATGAAAATCTGTTGCCTTTGTCGAAAGTTTTAGGCAGACATGCATACATATATACATACATTTAAACAGACAAGGGAGTTATATTAAAGAATGACTGGGTAAGAAAGATAGAAATAATTACAAACATAACAATCTTTATGAAGCTGCCTACTTGATGATGCTAAGATACTTCAAAATTTCTACCCAAACCAAGAAGCACATCTAACTTCAGGTTCTTTTAAAGTCACTTAAAGCTATTTTCGGCATAAAATGATCAGCAAGGTTGTGTAACGTTGCCCAACACGTAACCTCAGTCGCAAAGTAGACAAAGAATAGGAAATAATTTCAACTGCTTTTTCCCATTGTAACAATGACATTTCTTTCCTCATTCTCCTGCCATGTGTGACTTCTCGTTACAGCTGTGAGGTCATCCATGTCTCTAACGTGATCGTCTTCTCTAACATGCTTTTTCTCCTTTTTATAGTCTTTTCCTTTACCCGTGACATCATTTTGCATGCATTTGTATGCATGCGTGCATGCTCTGTTACAGTTGGAATACCATTAAACAAAAGTTTCAAAGAATGGCTCTTATCCTCAAAGGAAAAAATAGTTAGCAAAATAATATTTTTATAGACTAGCTATTATTTTGCTGGTTAACACATAGTTTGAAAACTTCAGAGTATAAGAAATATAATGTTAAAGATAATATAGAACAATGTAGATAAAAACGATATTCAATCTGGAGTCCACGTATGAAAATGAAAAATAGAACTGTAGGAAATCCGAAAGCAATGGGGATGGTTGGATCCCGAATGGTATGCATGGATCTGATGGTGTTATCCGTAAATCCAATTAGAGGAATATCCATTTGTTAATTTGTGAAATCTAAATCATATAGATCTATAAATCTGTAATTCTTCCATGAAGTTCTGCAGTGTTAAAGCTATGTCTTGAAAGGTCAAAAGAAATTAGAATAAGGCGCTAACAATGACGTTAAAATCCGTGGAAGGATAGTTTTTCAGGGTCCACTTCCATTGCCAAGATATGAAGCAAAATTATAGCTAGTCTATCTACATGGTGTTTTGCTAACTATTTTCCACTGAGGATAAAAGCCATTCTTATATATAGTTCAGAAGTTCAAGTTTACAAACTGAAAAATTTTGGCAACTTTAAGAGGATATATAAATATTAATATGTATAAGACAAGTTTAATCAGATAATAATGCTCAATATTCAAGATAGAACATAATTTTGCAAACTAGAATTTACAGCGTTTATTATTCGAAACAAGGTATGCAGAGTTAAAAGATTTTTTCCTTATTACATGGAGTGTCAAAGAATGACTCTTATCCTCAGAGGAAAATAGTTAGCAAAATATCATGTATATAGACTTTCTATAATTTTGCTAGTTAACACATAGTTTGAAAACTTCAGAGTATAAGAGATATAATGTTAATAGATATAATATAGAACAATGTAGATGAAAAAGATATTCAATCTGGAGTCCATGTATGAAAATGAAAAATAGAATTGTAAGAAATAATTTTGCTAGCCATAGTTTGGAAACGTCAAAGATTGGGAGAAGTAATGTATTAAGGATGATATAGAATCATATAGATCAAAAAGGATATTCAAGTTGAAGTCCACGTTTGAAGATGAAAAATATAACTGTAAAAAAAACCCAGTGAAATTGGTTGGAACAAATGTTAAGGGTAGACCCATTCAAGCTTGAATCAATTCTACTGTTTTTGAATTCTTTTACAGTTCTATTTTTCATTTTCATCTTCAAATGTGGACTTCAACTTGAATATCCTTTTTGATCTATATGATTCTATATTATCTTAATACGTTACTTCTCTCAGTCTGAGGTTTTCAAGCTGCTGACCAGCAAATTTATAGATAGTCTATATAAATGTTATTTTGCTGTTTTTTTTTTCTGAGGATAAGTGCGATTCTTTGAAACTCCGTGAACTAAGGAAACATTTATAATCTGTATCTCTTGTTTCAAATAATAAATGTTGTAAAAACCATATACTGACAAACTGCATTGACCTTGAACAAACTCGAACAAAGTATTACCAAGAAAAAAATCTGAAAACAATATTAAACAAGAGTGATCCCCCAAAAATTATCAATTTTCTGAAAGAGATTAAAATATACTCTAAAATATAAGGAACCCCCTCCCCCCCAAAAAAACCTTAAGAAGAACAAACCAATATTTAACACATCATAACTAACCTTTCGGCATTAAATGACCCCAAAGTGGTTGATATGCAGTAAAACAGAACAAACAAACAAACAAACAAACAAACAAATGTTGTAAAATATAATTTGTAAAAATTTTAACTTCCTTCATACACCAAATATTGAGCATTTTCATCTGGTTAGAATTTTCTTATAAATATTAGTATTAATGTTTGTATATCCACTAAGTTTCTCAAAATGTTTCATGTTGTAAACTTTAATTCCTGAACTAATGAAAACACGATGTGTAATAAGTATTATGTTTGATTGGAATCTTTGATGATAGAATTGATTTGTTTTATTGAAAATTATTCACCAATCAATCAATCCTATTCTAGATAATCTGTTTCAATTTTAATTATTTGAACTACTATTTTTATCTTGGAGATTATTCTCACATTATAACTTATGATCTTCAGGTGCATTTGGAATCCATACAGATACATGATGTAATTGATAAAGTTAAGTAATGATTAGCTCTAAGTGACACTCTTGTGGAGTTTAAAGGTTCAATCCCCACTAAAAGCAATACTAAGAATAAAATAAAAATGATTTCAAACTTCTACTCGTATATGACTGATGAAATGTAAATAATCCACCCCCATGGATTTGATAAAGGATCCAGTTCAAAATTCCATATAGATTCCTGAGCTAGGCAATACACACTTGAAGAAGATTGAAAGTTATATTGGCCGAAACGTTGTGAGAATAACATCCTAGATGAGAATAGTAGTCTGAAGAATTCAAATTATCAATCCTCATCTCAAATATTCACTAAACTATTTGTTTGAACTTCTAAGTTTAAAAAGCCATTGTGGATATATCTGAAGCATCAGTATTCATTTTCATCTCCAGGTCCAATTTTTAAACAAATTATGTAAACAGAATTTATTTTTTAAAATGAATAATTTTTTTTCTCCCCAACCGAAATGTTAGATTTATTTCAATGGAAAAATTAAAAAAACTACATTTATGATTGAAATTTAAAATAAAAAAAAAAAAAAATTGAAACATTTAATTTCTCTAGGGATTGAATTTTATCTCAATCTAATTAATCTTTTGCATAAATTATAAATTTGCAAATTTGAAGATGTTGAAGAAGCAAAGCTACTTTGAACATTTTTTTTTTTTTTTAAGAAAAATCCAATTAAAAAAATTTTGTTAGTTCTTCATAGGTTTATCGTCTTGTGTGAATATTTTCAAATTACTCATTAATTTTTGTTTTGTTTTACTTATAGTAATACGGTGAAGTACACCCAATTACATAGCATTGATCGTGAGAGTTATGTTGTTGGTATGGTTCCTGGCTCACATGTGGTGGTTGTTGTCGTCAATGTTGAAGGAGAAATCAAATCAACAAGCACTGTGAAGGCTCCCTGGTTAAAAGCAGAAACAAGGTAAGTGACCTGAGATGCTTGGTTTTTATTCTTGGAGGAACTAGAATAAACATTTCACGGAAAGAGGGGGAGTATTTTTTTTCCTATTGGGGTTGAACAAAGAATTAAAATTACATCACAATATTAAATTGACTTTTATTTTAGTATAATATTCCCTTCAAAAAATGTCATATGCATTGGGATTAAATTACTTCTAGAATCCAGTAACTATGTTCTTATTCACCTTCCAAAAAATCCATGTACTTGACAGACTGTTTGGTCTAGACATAAACAACAAAAGGTTGTATATCCTGGATTTTCTACCAGATCAGGCTGTCTGAAGATATCGGCTTCCTGATTCGGCTGCACTGCACATTGAATTTTTTTTTTATCTCTTTGCAAAACTTAATCATGTTTTGCAAAGCCAAAAACAAAATCATCAATCATGCCCCCCCTCCCTTTCTTTTTCTTTCTCTCCTATTCCCCTGTCTGAAGAGACTGACTTACTAACTTGAAACATCTTACTTTTGAAAACAATTTTTTTTCCAGAAAGTGACAATATTTTACTTTTGAAAACAATGCTTTTCAAGAAAGTGACATTTTATTTTTGAAAGCAATAACAAAAGGATAAAGAAATAATATTGTTCTTAAAGAGTATTCCCTATAAACTATTTTTTAAGATCCAATAGGTTAAAAAATGATTCTGGTCTTAAATAATCCTTGAGAGGTTGATAGGCCATTAAACACAACCAACCAACCAGATTTTCTATACATGCAACTCTTCAGTGAATGTTGATTAGTTCAATTTTTTCTGCATGGAGGAATTCAATGACACATTTCTGCTTCTGACGCACATCCATGACAGAGGTTGCTTTCTTAGAGTCTCACACCGTCAATATCTGCAACAGAGATGAGACTTTTACTTCATGAATGAGTTCAATCATCATAACAATGCAATTTGTAATACCCTCTGATCCATTCAGACAGAATAAAAAAAAATAGGAGGCATTACTTTTTAAACGCCCCTTATATATATATATATACACACCAGTAGAAGTATAAACATTTTTTAAAACACTGTTTCATAAGAGTATTTTTAAGATATTTTTTACTTATTTTAATTTATTTTTTTAAATTTTTTTTTTATTTTTATTTTTTTTTTAATTTTTTTTTTTTTAGAAAACCATGACAATATGTATTGATAAAATAAATAAAATTTATTTTAATCTAAGCTTTTGAAAATTACAAGTTTCCTTTTTAAAGCAAATTATTTAGTACTTATTTAGAATTAAATTTAATAAAAATACAAAAAACTCTTTGTATTGTACATATTTGTCACAGAACAAAGATGTCATATTCCAAAAATCACAAATTGATCAAGTACTTTTTTTTTTTTTTTTTTTTTTTAAATTAAGAAAATCAAATTTTATGATGAAGCGAGAGGAGACTGGGAGTGGCTATGTTTTAAATTTTGTCAAAATTCAAGGGCAACAATTTAGTTTGACTAGAGATTTTGTTTGCATTTAAAATAATAACTTTTTAATCACTAAAAATTGCAAAATTTGATTTTCTTAATTGAAAAAAAAACAAAAAAACTACTTGATCAATTTATATGATTTTTGAAATGTGACATCTTCGTTCCGTGCTAAGTATGTACATCATAAAGGTTTTTCTATATTCTTTTTTTTTTTGTTAGCAAGTGTAATTCTAAATAAGTATCAATGTTTTTTTTTTCTTTTTCATTGTCAATGTAAGTTGACTTTTTGAAAATACTTTTATTACAAAATGTTTTTTAAAAAAAATGTCTACTACTGATTTAAACTAGTGTAGTTGCACTAACAGACATAACTGGATTGTTGTTTGTTTTTTTTTTTTTTGTTTTTTACTCAGGTTCACCCCTTACAAAGCATATGCCACTTGGACGTAAGGGGCTACTATTTGGGGCCATGTCTAGGAAAGATTAACAAGATATTTATTTGTTACATTTAAACTTCTGCATATCAGTACAGCCAAGGAAGCAGGCAGCAGGAAGGGAATTCCAAAGTCTAGTTGTTCGAGGGAAGAAACTATTAAAATAGAAAGCTTTCTGCTATTTAGGGACAACAACAGTGAAGGGGTGAGATCTTATTGCTAAGCAGGTTTGTCAGGGATATGTATGTCAAGGGGGTACAAGTGAAACAAGTTCATCAGAACACATTCCATTAAAATATTTGTAAAACAGGCACAGTGATGCAACATTGCGGCGATGGGACAGGGGCTGGAGCTTAGTTGATAAAGTGCGACCGATTAGATTGACAAATCTTTTTTGGACTTTATCTAAGAGGGGGAGACTAGTGGTAGATGCACCAGCCCAGATGTGGCAACAATACTACATGCATGGGAGAATGGTGGCCTTGTAAAGGTACAGGATACTTTCAGGTGTGAGTAGTCTTCTAGCTCGATAGAGGGAACACGCTTTCTTTGCAGCAGCCTTTGCAATGTCCTCTATGTATTTGTTCCAGTTCATATTGGCCGCAAATGTTAGGCCGAGGAGTTTGAAGGTAGAATTTTCAGGTAGAGTGCTATTTTTCATGGATATAGGGGGTTGGAGAGGCATCTTGTAATTGTTGTTTTCCTCTTTCAAAGAAGTCCATTTATATTTGATAACAAAAAAAATGAAAGAAAAAATATTTTTCTCTGACTTTTTTGAAAATGTTAATTTTTCAGAAGCTTAGATTAAAATGTTTATTTATTTTAACACTTGTATGTATACAGTGACGCCAAACAGAAAGTCCGCACTTGTAATTTTTTTAAAAAAAATTTAAGCTAAATTGATGTAATTGTTTAAACAACTTACACCTCATTTGATTCACCTTTTATTCTTCTATAATTTTACCTGTTCATATTTGACTTTTAATTGAAGTATCCTAGTGTTCACGTCAATTTAAAAAATTAACTGATAATGGAATGTTAACTTATTTTTTTTTTCAATTAACCTTTAATTATAATTCCTTTTTAAGAAATAAAAGAATTAAGTAAAATCAATTATGAGATTGTAAATGTGAACAAATGATACAAAACTTTCGTAAATTGAAGCGAATTCAATTGTGATGTACAAATTTAAACTAGATTTTGGAGGTGTTTAGAAAATAAATCAATTAAATAATTTAGAAAAGAAAAATAATCACTTAAATTAAAAAGAGTATTAGTGTAACATTAAGATAGATAATTTGTTAAAATAGAATTTAAAAAGTAGAAATACGGAAATAGGGCGATTTTTAAATTCCATGGTAAACGGGAAATAATTAACCAAAAAACTTGTAAGAAAGGGGTGGAGGTAGGTTCAACTGCTTGATCTCTTAAATAGAATTCAAAATGTGTTCACATATATATATATATATATATAAAATAGTGTATTTCACCGTCTTTAGAGAGGCTGTTTTGGAAGATTTTTGACTGATATAATGTTTGAAATTGTCCGAATGATCATGAAACAATTGTAATGAATGTGAAAATACACATGATGCTCTCATTTTGATTTTTATTGTCTTGTTTTTGTGAATATATATATATATATATATATATATATATATATATATATATATATATGTATGCTCTGTTATACTGAAATATAGAGCGTTTTATAAAAATAAAGTGTATGTGAAATATGTACAATACAGATAATCATGCAACCTTGTTCTCTTCCAATGTTTGTATTTTCAGCTGCTTAATATCATCTGATAATTTGGTTTGTCACGATTCCACATCTTTATGCATCCAAACACTCAGATTGGCAGGAGGGGAAGATTTTATTCCTACTTTATTAACAGTAAGTTGTTGTTTTTTTTTTTTTTTTTTTTTTGGGGTTTTAGAAAAAGATGCATGTTTTACTTTCTAACCTTTGTGTGACTGAATGGAAGAACATATTTATTTATGTACAAATAAATACACATTGATCTTTATTATAGAGTGAAGAATTACATAACACCAGACCAGGGGGGCACATTACATCGATCACTATCAACTGGTCGATTGCCAAGGCATTGTGGGTAGATTGCATAGCATTGAAAAAAAAAAAAAAAAAAATGTTGGGCTGGTAAACTTTCAGAACGTTGCAGCAGAATTGGAGACACAAGAGCAGCTTGCTAGTACACACAAGATAAAACAAATTGGCAGTTGTCTTTCGGAGTTCGATAAACGATTTCAAAACTTTGTTTTACTCTAATTAATCGCTACTTTTATGTGCTACCTTTTCCAGGAAGATGCTGCGTTTTTTTTTTTTTTTTTTTTTTTTTTTTCCAGTCGCATTGAAAATTGCAATACTCTCTCACCTGAATTCTTTTAGAGTGAGGGATGAGATTTTGATACTGTAAGCCGACATTGAGCTGATGGACAATTATGGAACTTACTCACAGAGGAACCCAGCATCAATAAATGTGCTACCTTCTTGACTGCATTATTTGGATGTACTTATTTATATGAGTCAGCTTTTTCCCATGTCAAGATCATTAAGTCCAAGTACTGCTCCTCTATAACTGATGAGCATCTATAAGTCTGTTTGAGGCTGGCTATTAGCAGCTACTGTCCAGACTATGCATCCCTGACAGATTCCATCTAAAGTAAGTCATCAGGCAAAAATGTACAGAGTTATACAATGCAACATGGGTTGATGCAGTCATGCAAGGTACAAACACATATACTATACATATAAAAATAAGTTACAATATACCTCTGTTAATATATGCAGACATAGCATAAATCCCCAATTTCAAGTAAACCCTACCATAGTTATAACCTATAAATACATATTAAATAAACATCTTTTTTCAATCCTTTATCCTATATTCTTCCCGAGAGTTTAGATGTGCAGCTGTACACATATATTAAGCTCACCATGACATACGTGGTATACACCTATCTTTATTATATAATAATAAAACTTGTATTCCTCTTCTATCACAGATCACTTTAGTTCTCCAATTCCCTACCCGAACAGTTTCAATATTTTATCCCCCTGCAGAATTACTCTGCCATAAGTTTGATAAATGAATGTTTTGTTTATTTTTATTTGTAATTTTCTCATCAAAGCTGTTCTATTATCTGATTTATTTCATATATTTTAACATAGAGATCTTTTTAAGATTTGAACTGTTACTTTAAGTGCTATTGCTTGTATTTGTATTGCACTAGGTTCACCGGGTAGTTTTGAAATTCCTTTTCAGGAGTCCGGTTGCTCCTAAGATTACCGGAATGATGGAGATATTGCGTCCCTATTATGTTATCAAGCATCTTCTCTCCTCTTCTGATGAGAAGCATTAGGCTTTGAAATACCATGGTATAAAGAGTTTTACGTATCCTACACACCTAATTAATCTATCATCCTAATTGAATAAACAAATAAATCTATATATATTAGTATATATTTTTACATTGTCGTTTTCTTATTTTATTGATACTCATATATATATATGTCTGTATTTAGGCAGCAGTTTTTCATTTAAGAAAACATTAAACACAACATAATTCCTCTGCTTAATTATATCTTTTATTTATTTTTTTTTTTTTGCAAAATCACAAACGATTCACATGTATCATACGTACTTTCAATTCTTTGTCAAATCATCTACAACGTGACAAAAGCAATGACCAAACAAGTGAAGCATGCATGGTTCCCCATGAGTGCACATTGAATGAGGCATAAATAATTTAATAATCACAAAAGTGTCAATTTTAGCCATTTTTAACCCGGAAGACACTCCTAGGGGATCAACCCGAGTTTTCCCAGAAAATCCATTCTGTTACTTTTTTACTCATATCATGTTTAATGTTTGTGCAAAATTTCAAAAAATTCCAAGGTGTAGTTATTGAGAAAAGTGCGGACAGACGAATGGATAAGATTGAATTTACAGGTCCACCCTCCTTTTGTTGGGGGACCAGAACCTGGAAAAAGGGAAAATTTCAAAACAACACTTGAGAATGTTGTATGCAAGATTGTTACACATCAACAACAAATCAGTGTTAATTCCAGATAAAGAAACTTTTTAATTTATGTACCGCTATATATATATGTATATATATAGCATAAACAGTTTCT
This sequence comes from Euprymna scolopes, assembly GCF_053919585.1. NCBI lineage: Eukaryota > Metazoa > Mollusca > Cephalopoda > Sepiida > Sepiolidae > Euprymna > Euprymna scolopes. Next base: position 32,044,689 of record NC_136499.1, read on the forward strand.
TTTTAAGACATTAATTCTATTGCTTTCTCAAAACTTGAATTGTAGTTGGATTTTACTTAGGGTTTTCAGCCTCTCTTTGCATGCAACTAAATTAAACTAAATATAGCCCATATTACCCACCCTTAGACCAGACAGCTGTATTCCAAAATTCATAATGATCAATTAATTAGTTTTGGTATCTACCTCACACAAGCATGTAGATCCTGGATATGACCTTAAACTATATCTGATGGTAAGGCCCCAACTTGCGGGCTTTGAGGAATGTGGAGTCACCCTTTAATTGCCATTGCTCCCAGGTCCACTCTTACCTGGAGTGGTAGTACCTGTTAGGGTCCCAACTATGGATTAAATAGAAACCGACTTAAAAAAAAAAACAAATATATTCTAATAAAAAATTTTGTTCAAAATCACTGGATTTGGCGTTAAATAACCTGAAACGGGTTGATATGCCGTAAAATGAAAACAACCAAACCACACAAACATTTAAGCATATACACATGATTAACATATTTGTGTGTAATGTAGTCAGTGTATATATAACACTATTGTCAGTGTATATATAATGTCTCCGTTAACTTATGAGTGTAAACGTTTTGTGATATGTGATTCGTTTAGTGTATATTTATAACAGTACATATAACATTTATGATCGTCTTAACCATGTTGTGATTTGTGATTGTCTAGTATTCTCTATTGTATGAAACATTGTTGTCAGTGGAAACACCATAAAAGACACGTACCTAAAATCTTATTTTCATGCATCTTGAAATCAAAAGCACTTTTCTCCGAGAAGTGAAAACGCCAAAACTGGAATTGTATATAGATATTTCATTTTTTCCTGCTGAGTTCTTTTTCAGGGTTGACACGCTTTGTATACGACTGCATCTTGCTAAGTCACCTTGTTTTGATTTTCATGGTTGTCAAAATCAAAAACCTTTGTCTGTTCGCTAATGTGTTGCATATTGAACTCCTCTCTCTCTCGTAATTAAAATTCTATGTCTCTCAAAATCTATGTTTTCCATTATATCATCACTACACGTAGCCTAGAGATCCTTGCTTGGTTTTTGTCACGTATCTTTGTTTATGTTATCGTTAGCTTAAATTCCATCAATCAAGTTAACATTCCTGGGCACTATTCAATGTAAATATGTTACTTTCCTGTATTTTCCGGTAAACTAACAACATAACATGTGAAGATATATGAATGTCTAAAAAAGTTTTGAATAAAAAAAAAAAAAAAATGTAAAAAATGAAGAATGCAGTTTAAATTCCCGGAAAAAGAAGAAAAAAAAGAAACTAACTTTAACCTATCGTAAATTACCACCTACATAATCCGACTTCTAAAGAGTTTACAAAATAGAATTCATTTATATAAGGAGAGGAAAAAAAAAAAAAAAGCTATAACTAAAATTGTTTAATAGAAAAAGACTTAGCACTTACATAAACCAATTTCTCAAAGGTTTAAATTATAAAAAAGAATTGAACTATATAAGAATGAAAAGAGAAAACTTTAACTAAAATTTTGTAAATAGAAAACGGGGATCCTCAGCTGTTTACCATGTAACTGTTTCGGAGATTTAAAAACAGGACAGCTGTTAAATACATGGTTCTCCAATAAGAAAATGTACAATAATACGGTTACTGTTTATACTAATATATAAAAAAATATAAATAATAATTAATAATAAATAACTAATATATATATATATATATATATATTAGTAAAAATTTTCAAGTCCAAATTGAACTTATGTGTCAGGATAGACTTGTTCATCCGTTTCTGTATTTGAACTATTTTGTGCTTAATTCAAATGTTTTTAATTTCTTTTATTTAATTAATTTCAGGATATTGGCATTAAAGAACCTGTATCTAGTTTAGAGAAGGCTGGCCATGATCACGTTAGCGTGAAGGCCGGTATATTTGTGTCTCGTCTTCAATCTGGTTACATTGGATTATTAAAAGTTGGATCAGCTGGATTGATTACGTCGATGAGTGCGTCTCCAAAAGTAAGTAATGACCAATTATTATTATGACTAAAATACTCGTTTCTGTCAAATGATGTCAGATGCTTTGAACCAATCAAGTATAATAAAATGTATTGACATTCAAACATTAAACTTTTTATATCACTAGTTTTGCCAAACCAGAAGAGTACCCGATTCTATTAGCAGCAAACTGTGTTTGGTCAGATTTTGTTCCTGATATGGCTTCCTGGTTTTGGTTCACTTGCACGACTGATTTGCCAAGTTTTATACTAATTTTTATTTGCAGACTGTTATTCTCATCTTCATTTGTTGTTGTTTCACCACGTTTCGTCCAACTCCTTGTCTGACCTTCTTGAGGTGATTAACTATAAAAGGAATAGGAATGCTGAGTCTTGTAACTGTATCCCCAGTAATTGCTTCCTTCCATAATTGTTGTTGTTCACAGTGCCATTTTCATGTAGAATTTGAAGTCAACAGAGTATGAACCATTTTTTTTTTTTTTTATGATCTGTTCCCTGTTGATTGTGGTTAAGGCTGTGTCCTGTGTAGTCCTAGGAGGTCCACCCTTCTAGGCTAGAGCCTCCTGGCTTTTGGAAGAGTAATTTTATTGCTTACTGCCTGAGGCGCTTCTACTGGGGAATGCCAACAGGATTGCCCAAACAATTTTTAAATGGTCAGAGTCCTCCTCCTTTAAAGGCGCTGGCGTCACTTTCCCCACCTTTATGGCCTTGTGTCACATCTTCCTGTGGGAAGAAGAAAGTAAATAATGACTGCATGGTGTCTTCATATTATAAAAAGGGAAATAATCTATGAAGCGCTAGCTTGATGGTCTTGTGGTTCGGAATTCATTGACTCTGAATAAAAATAGAATTAATTCTATTTTTAATTAAAATTTTACTCATTTATTTTCCATAATTTTAAGTGTACACAAATATTGTTCAGCGATAAGTATATCCATAAATTTTTCTGTTATTTTATTTTGAACTGCCATATTTCACTTGAATTTCTTTGAGTAAGCACAATTTATTTAATGCATCTATTTTGAACACATTTCTGTTCTAAAATTGGTAATTTTATTTGCTACTTATGCAAAGACATTAAAAAAAACAAAGATGAAGAAAAATCTTTATGATGTACATACCCATTATGGAATGAAGTTATTATAAAAAAAAACTTGCTTAATTTGATCACTTCACTAAAATTTGATTTTTCTCTAAAAGAAACTACTTGATCAAATTAAGCGATTTTTTTTTTGATTTTTTTTTTTTTTTATTAATAACTTCATTCCATAATGGATATGGCACTGCACGGCATGGACATCATAAAGATTTTTCTTTATCTTCATTTTTTTAATATCTTTGCTAAACTGCATAAGCACCTATTTTTCTGTAAAGAAAAGTTCAACCATAGTGCACCAGTAAAAGTTTAAACAAGAAATAGTGCATCAGTAAAACTGTATACAAGACAGCACCACCATATTGAACATCTAAAATGGCTTCTTAAACACAGTGTAATTTTTTTTTTTCATTGAATTATATTACCTGTATTTTTTTAGTATAAACATTATATTTAAATTTTATTTGATAGATGTTTTGAAATAATTCCAGGCAACAGTTTTGCTAAAAACAATTGCCTGACACTATTTCTCTAAAATTAATGTTAACTTTATTTTTTAATTAAAACCTATTATATTCACTCGAATATCTACTGAATTACCTCCCTTGGTATTACATGCAAAGAAATAACTATATTTATCTTTCTATCTATAAAATAATTTTAGAAAATCAACAGTAGGTTTTTTATAGTGTAGTGTAAACTACAATATATTGTGGACTCAGTCACTGCAGGGAGGCATGTAAAACTCCCTCCCGGTGCACCAAGGTGGGCCTCCAACTAGAGCAGTAATTAATCGATTTCATTGAAAAATGGGCGATTTCACTGATTTTGATGACAATAAAATATGGGAGGGTGAAACATTTGTTGATCCTCATTCAATCTCAGGTAATGTCGAGTCTCCCTGCTAGTATATAGATATTGAAAAAGATAAATGTTTTATTATGAGAGATTTTTAGAAATTCAAAGTTTAAAACAAAGTAAAATCTATATTCTGCTTTAATACTTGGATATAAATATCATTTAACAGTTAAATGTAACTAATGTATTTTCTGATAGAAATGTTTTTCAACTTTACTTTTTCATTTGTTCAGCTTCTGACTGCACAAGTGGCCAGGCACGGAGACAAGCAGGTCCTTTTAACCCTGGAATCGGTAGACACTGAGGTAAGAGATAAATTTATCTGAAACAATTTTTCAAATGCTTGTCTTCTGTATTAACTTTTTGTCATTCGCAGACATGAAATATTTTCTTATAGAGGATCGTTTCTATTTGCATATGTTGTCATCGATAGCATATACCTAACAAACTTAATATCTTTTTTTATTGTTCAATTTCCTTTTAAGGGGGAAAACTAGAATGGTTTCCAGGTGAAAGTAAATATGCTTGGAGGACACTGGCGTTTAGCAGCAGATGGGTAATGGTACTTGAAGGTAAACAATTACAATGGAAAGATCGGCAACAAAAAATTTCAGTCTTAGCAGAGGTTTTGAATTTGCGAAATGGGAAGTTTAGCTTGGATGTAGACGCTAGCGACCAAATCTTATTGATATGCATACACACTTCTTTATTCAACAAGTTGAGTGTATACACAATGCCTATGCCTGTTGTCTTATGTAAATTATGAATGCTGACTTTGCAGTCTTCTGCAACTACCAACTGTTATATAGTTGGCCGAGCAGAACAGTAAGTTATCTGTTAATCTGTCAGTTTATCTAATTATCGGTGCATCTATCCATGTATCTATTTATCTATCTGGAAGTAAACAAGAGATGTGAAGCTATGTTTTGATAAGGTTATCAAAACATGTCAGACCTTGTCAAACTGTGAACTGATCAAGTTTGCACCGGAAGGTCTGAACAGCTGACCGGTAGGACGTGTCGTCTGTCACGTGTTCCAGTTTTCTAGAGATAGTGTGGAGTTGGATTCCAAATAGAGTGGATAGGTTAGCTGCCCCCCCCCCTCACCTTCCTGAGAGGGAGGTGACGTGTCTGAAAATGGAGACTAGGAGAAATCCAGAGGCCAGTGATACTCACTTTCCATTCTTCTGCGCAACGACATCTGGAAAGTGAAATTAAATCTTTATAGAAAACCAATCATCGTCTTGGATTGTTTGGAACGTCTTTATCCAACAGGTTCCCGCTCCATCCAGGACAAATAACATTCCAGGTAGGCTAAAAGACACAGGGCTAACGACAAAGTATGTTGTAAATACATGTCAGACCCACACTCACGCATCAACACTTAGAGTGATCATGGGCCATAAAATAGACTGTTACAGATATACGTAGATAAGATAACATATGGTCCAGATAGTGTAGAACCAATAGACATTCAGTTAGGCCATGCATACACGGCTGTATACACACATTCATTAGAAGAACATTTAAAAACACCCACACACACACACAACAGAATTGGATCCTTACAAATACGTATATACAACACAACTCTATAATCTCAAGATGGCCAATAATAAGATAAGAAAGAACACATGCAGTTGTGATAGGGTGCTTCGTGTTGATGCGTTGGCGTAGCTGAACATAACATTGCAACATGCATGTATGCTTTAGAAATGTTCTAATTGTTGATTTGTTTTGAATTTTCTTGTTTACAGATTCTGAAGATGTCTGGTGTTGATATTTCCACTGGATCTTCCTTGAAAGAATTATCCCATAAAATCACTTATCCGAAATCTTATGGGCAGCCAATTAAGGTAAGATATTTTCTTGCAATACATTTGTTTCCCTTTGGTCTACAGTTTTCTGACAGAAATAGAGTACAAAAAAACATTTAAGTAGTTTTACTTTTCAGCCATCAGGCTGGGATCAAAGTGTAGTATCTGTCCCTGTGATCATTTTATAACAAGTAAGCACCTTTGTCATCCGTTTTTCTTTTCTCTTCCACTTAGATCCCATCCCCACTTAAAGATTAGCCTGCTTGTTTTCGGTTCAGAACAAACCAGAAAACAGTAGACGGTCTATTATTTAGAAAGGATTGAAAGAATCTTACTACCAAATTTTTTTTTTTTTTTTCCCCTACTCCATGCTTTTTGTCAATGAAATTATTGTGTACAGATTCATTTATATTCATGAAAAATAAAATTTTTAACCATTTGGGGAAATTTTAAATAGGACAGACCCCCTGGAGTAAATGTGGTATTATGGTGATTGGTGATCCTAGTTAAGAGTAGGACAGACATTTTTTTTTTAGTTATTGTGACCAAGAATGACCAATAACACCAATTTTTCTCACACTTTCGAATGACCTTGTGCCTAATTTGTTCAAATGTGATTTTTTTTTTTTTTTTTTTAAATATGCAAATATTTCAAAGTGTAGTATCTGTTCAGTTCTTAATCAGTGAAGAAAAAATCCTTCTCAACTCAAGCAGTTTTTTGTCCTGATCCAGAGTGCCTCTTCTGAAAGAACTGGATTTTTACCCCCACATTAAAACTGATCTTGTATCTAACTCTGCCCTTGTGGGAAGGCAAGTAAATAGGGAGAACCCTTCTCAACTTGGTTGATATAATCAACACGTTTCAGTCAATGTCATCTTCGAACTTTCATTGTTGTATTATTTCAGGTTTGCACTGATTTTATATTATGTTTTGAAATTTTCTACATGAAAATTGATATTTTCATCTTGGTTGTTATTGTTACAATGTTTCAACTAATTTAAAGTTGAAGGTTACATCAGCTTCGACGTTGTGAATATAGATTGTTTTGTTTGTTTTACAGCACATCAACCCTTTTGGCGTTATTTAATGTCGAGTCTGATCACTTTGATAAAAGTTTTGGTATTTATGCGGAAAACTAACTGTGCCATCTTTTTAGATGATTTTCAAGTTAAATTGTTTTTTGTTTGTTTTTTTTTTTTTTTGTTACTAAATTGTTAGGTGAAAGTACAGAATAGTTTAAAAACAAAAAAAAAAAAAAGAAAGAAAAAAAAGCCTCCACACCCACCTCAGGTTAAGAATGAGTTTATAAATAATGTTGTTTCAGTAAGGTTCGTATTCTGTCTTAGTACCAAAGTTTTTATACTTCAATTTCTTTAAATATTTATTCATGGTGTTTGGTTTGGTTGTTTTATAGAGAAAATTTTTTTTGTTTTTGCCTTTGCAGAACATGATTGAGTTTTGCAAATAGAAAAAAAAAAACAGTAACATCGATGTTCAGTGCATTTTAGGTCAAGAAGTCAGTGTTTTCAGACAACCTGATCTGGTAACACCAGTATTGTGAATATTACAAAATAAGAATAGTAATTGAAATAATGCAATTCTACTTTTTAAAATTCACAAATATAAAATCTTATTCTTATGTATATATTGTATTTCTTTGTTTTTAGTATGATGCTCTGTTGTTTACGAAGAAGGATGGCCATGTTGGCTACAAAGCCATTATTCGTTCAGAAGATTATACTTTGCATTTAGTACACAAAGCAGGTACGTTAACGTTACTCTAGCCATGTCACTCTCTGTGTGTTTGTAGTGAGGGTGTGGAATCGGATAATATAAACTACACTTTGTGTATACGTATGAAGTTTCTGGAATTGGAAGGTATAAAGGTAGACTCCTAGAATTCCAAAAATTCTGACTGACTATTTTAAAATCTTTCCAATATTCAGACTGTTAATTTTTCGATTGATCTGAATCTGATTCTAAGCATTCTCCTGACTCTGCGACCTTGCTTTTTCCATCTATTTGAATAATTTAATTTTAATATTTTTGTATTATAATAATATAATTTAATGTTAATATTTTTCTTGAAATAATGTAAGGTTTAATAATTGTTAGAAAAAAAAAATTGTCTCTTTTCTTTCCCATAAAAGTAATTGCCATTGTCAACTAAATATTCTTTAAATGAATAAAATGAATGTATCTCTGTTTATTGAAAATCATAATTGAAATGCTGTCATAAACCGGTCTCATAATTAATCAAATTTTATTCATCATTTTCAGTATTTTCATAATCTTCATTCAATTGTCAATGCATCCATCTCATTAACTCTTGTCTTCAAGGAGTTTTAGCCTTGATATTTCATGACTCATAAAAAATAGAATTGATAACTTTTATTATTTTTTAATTCTTGGTTCGTCAAATGAATTTTTTAAAATTCATATCAAGGAAAAAAATGTTCAACTCGAATGTATTAGAAAATGATGGATAGACACGATTTCTAAATCTATTATCTATTTGTGAGATGTTTGTTAGCATATAAATACAAATATCTAAATCTTTTTCAGGTCGAATTGCATGGCGTCGGGAAGAAGCTTTAGCATATATCTTAGCTGTGGAAATGGTTGATTTTCCAGTGTCTGAATCGCAGGCTAAATTTGAAGATGAATTTGGGTCACAACAAAGTAAGTGAATTTCCTTTTAGAAGTTGGAAAATGAAAAAGAATTTGAGTTGTTAAAGAAAAGTTTTTATTTTTTTATGATGAATAAATCAAATTTGTCTTTTAATCATTTTCTGCTGTAATTATCACAAAAGCTGACACTAGACAATCTTCATCTTTTTTCATATCTCTCTAGGCTATTAAAATATTAAAAAACTAGATGTACCAGGCGTTGCCTGGTATTAAACGTAACATTAAATTCCTTTTAAAAAATTCTTAAAAATCGCAAAGAGACAGAGACATGGGCATGCGAGTATTATCTTTTTTTTTTTAAACAGTTCACTTCTTGTAAGATCAAAAAAAAAAAATTGTAACCAAAACCTAATGACAGTGAGTCAAGTATGATAACCATTAGGCCAGCCAACCACAATCTTTAAAAGGTGTTTTCAAACCTACTCATTCTTCACATAATTAATCTATTATGTGAATGATTCACATATGTGCATTCGTAAAACAGTTGACAAACAGATTAAAATCATATGACTCCCACGTATCAATTTTGACCCCTTGGCAGCCCTTTTTTCCAGATGAAAACCGATTAAGAAGTTTCCACATGCCTGAATACCCTATATACCAAATTTCAAGTCAGTAGATTAAAAATTTGTTGAGTATAGGTTGAGAAGTGTCCTCACACACACATTCTCACTTGTATAGCTATATAGATCATGAGCAAATATTATTTACCAGTGAAGTTACTTTGGACAATAAGTATCGTTTGATAGATGTTGATTGTTGAGCTGAGACAAGGCCACAATATCCATCTTTTGTGTGCCTCCCTTTGTAACATAGCATGGATGCGCTTATACAAATGTATGCGAAATGATGTCACCAGTAGGGAAAAATAAAGACTTTCAAAAAGGAGATCCTGTTCAAGACGAGAATAACGTTTGAGATCACGTTAGAGGCGTGGATGACGTTCATGAGCATGTGTGAACAGATGACCACATGAAGAATGTTGCGGTGGTAACGAGAAAATGTAGAAATGTTGTTGTACAAGAAAAAAAATGAGTTGAAGTTCTTTTCTATTTTTTTTTTTTTTTTTTTTTTTTTGGCTACGACTGAGACTACAACATGTTGGTTCCAGGACAATGTTACACCTTGCTTGAGTGTCGAAAGACTTCAATATTAACCAAGAGGCATATCTACCATTCTGTTGTCTTGTCAATCGTCCTATAGCTGCAAGACATGGCCAATGAGGAAGATTGATCAGCAGAAGTTTGAAGCTTTTGACAATGACTTCTTCTATTGTAGGGCCAACCGTTTCCTAACTTATTCTATGCCAACACCTCAAGCTGAAGTCTCTGCTGTCTCTCTTGTGGCAACGATATCTGCCTACCTCTCTGCTCGGATGGCACAAGTGTATCTGAGTAGCTGAGGATGTGGACAACTGTAATTAGGGAGTTTAGTGTTGAGCTCTCAGGTCCATAGATGACTGTGCTTTGGTGAAATCACGATTAATTAACCATCTTGTGATCTGCTCAGGATCACCATTGTTAGGGATGTGGTGCAAGCCAAGGAAGAAGCCAGTTCCACCCAACCAGAATGAACACCATTACAACAATAATGATGACTGAGGTTCAATCACACGGTTGACACTCCAAATTGATGGACAACCTTCATATTTGTTTACATACATGTCGAGAACAAGCTCTATGCTCCCTATCAGGCAAGTGGTTACGGTACAGGGGCATATGATAAAACTTAAGTGGTTGGTCTTTGACAGTGGAATTAATAATTGGCTAACCATTTCTTGCAGTGTCGCTCAGGATCACTGGGCATCAGCCGCCATGTTATAGGATATGATGCAGGCCAGGTAGGAAGCTGGCTCAACCCGACCAGTATGAACAGTGTTGCAATGATAGCAAAAATATTCACCTTAAATTGATTAATAAATGCTATTATCATTCAATATGAAAGGAAAGTATGAGAAATGACAATTTTCTTTTTTATGATAAAAAGATGCAGTTTCGTGACACTCTTCACATGGATCAATCACTAAAATCAGAGGTATCCAAACTACCGTTCGCGGGCCAGATTCAGCCTGCCAAAAATGATTAAAAGAATGAGGTTTCAGATAACCAATTTCACTAGGAAGCAAAGCTAATGAGAACAACAGCATAAAACACGTCCAAGTAATTTTTTAAGTCAGCAGTAGGAGTTAGTTTTTTAACTTTAGCTGGACATGAATACACAAACAGTAGAAGACATATACTAATTGTCCAGGTTCACAAACACATTTGCGACATCCAGGCTAAGAGGTTGGGAAGTAGAAAACTACTTATGCCTGACAGTATCCTATACCTCTATAAGGCCACCATTCGCCCATGTATGGAGTACTGTTGTCACATCTGGGCTGGTGCATCTGCTGCTTGTCTCTCGCTCCTGGACAGGGTTCAAAAGAGAGTCACCAACCTGATAGGTCCTGAACTGTCATCTAGGCTTCAGCCTCTGTCCCATCGACGAGATGTTGCATCCCTCTGCCTGTTCTACAAATACTTTAATGGTGAATGCTCTGACGAACTGCAAACACTTGTACCTCCCCGACGTAACTACCCCCGACAAACCCGACAAGCTAGTAAGTCTCATCCCTTTACAGTAGAGATCCCTAGGTGCAAGAAAGCCTTTTACTCCAGTAGTTTCTTCCCCAGAGCTGCGGGTCTTTGGAATAGTTTTGATGTTCCTTGCAATCTCATTCAACACATTGTATCGGGCATGCTTGGATCTTAGAGCGATTCCAGCTTTTGCTAAAACGAAAACACTGGTGCTGTTTGTCTTTCGGTGGACTTCCTTACAAATTTTCCGAATATCACAATCTAAAAGGTTTCTCCTGGTGCCCTTATTTTTCTGGATTTGATTTTCAGGGTTCAAAAGAGAGTCGCCAACCTGATAGGTTCTGAATTGTCATCTAGGCTTCAGCCTCTGTCCCATTGATAAAAATGTTGCATCCCTCTGCCTGTTTTACAAATACTTTAATGGTGAATGCTCTGACGAACTGCAAACACTTGTACCTCCCTGACGTAACTACCCCCGACAAGCTACTAAGTCTCATCCCTTTACAGTAGAGATCCCTAGGTGCAAGAAAGCCTTTTACTCCAATAGTTTCTTCCCCAGAACTGCGGGTCTTTGGAACTCCCTTCCGGGATTCTGCTTTCCCAACTGCAATGATATGCAGAAGTTCAAGTGTAATGTTAACAAACATCTTTCTACTCATCTCTCTTAATAATGACCCCGCTAATTAAGTCCCTGATAGTAGCCCCCTGCTTCAAAGTGGCACTGTGCCTTGTTTGGGGTGAAAATTGAATAAAAAAAAAAAAAAAAAAATTATGTTACAAATTAATTGACTTGGCTGAGCTCTCGGTTCTACAGAACTGCTCCAAACTGCCATGATTTGAAATATGGAGTAAACCAGGGAAAAAGCTGGTTCAACTATACCACTGAACACCATTGCGGCAACAACAGTATGTCTAGTCTCTGTTATATGTTTAGATTTCTTACAATCATGATTGGAATGTTGTCTAATCTATAAAAAATACTTTTCAAGAATGTTGTCTAATCTATAAAAAATACTTTTCAAGAATGTTGTCTAATCTATAAAAAATACTTTTCAAGAATGTTGTCTAATCTATAAAAAATACTTTTCAAGAATGTTGGCTAATCTATAAAAAATACTTTTCAAGAATGTTGTCTAATCTATAAAAAATACTTTTCAAGAATGTTGGCTAATCTATAAAAAATACTTTTCAAGAATGTTGGCTAATCTATAAAAAATACTTTTCAAGAATGTTGGCTAATCTATAAAAAATACTTTTCAAGAATGTTGGCTAATCTATAAAAAATACTTTTCAAGAATGTTGTCTAATCTATAAAAAATACTTTTCAAGAATGTTGGCTAATCTATAAAAAATACTTTTCAAGAATGTTGGCTAATCTATAAAAAATACTTTTCAAGAATGTTGGCTAATCTATAAAAAATACTTTTCAAGAATGTTGGCTAATCTATAAAAAATACTTTTCAAGAATGTTGGCTAATCTATAAAAAATACTTTTCAAGAATGTTGGCTAATCTATAAAAAATACTTTTCAAGAATGTTGTCTAATCTATAAAAAATACTTTTCAAGAATGTTGGCTAATCTATAAAAAATACTTTTCAAGAATGTTGGCTAATCTATAAAAAATACTTTTCAAGAATGTTGGCTAATCTATAAAAAGTACTTTTCAAGAATGTTGGTTAATCTATAAAAAGTACTTTTCAAGAATGTTGGCTAATCTATAAAAAATACTTTTCAAGAATGTTGGCTAATCTATAAAAAATACTTTTCAAGAATGTTGGCTAATCTATAAAAAATACTTTTCAAGAATGTTGGCTAATCTATAAAAAATACTTTTCAAGAATGTTGTCTAATCTATAAAAAATACTTTTCAAGAATGTTGGCTAATCTATAAAAAATACTTTTCAAGAATGTTGGCTAATCTATAAAAAATACTTTTCAAGAATGTTGGCTAATCTATAAAAAATACTTTTCAAGAATGTTGGCTAATCTATAAAAAATACTTTTCAAGAATGTTGGCTAATCTATAAAAAGTACTTTTCAAGAATGTTGGCTAATCTATAAAAAGTACTTTTCAAGAATGTTGGCTAATCTATAAAAAAATACTTTTCAAGAATGTTGTCTAATCTATAAAAAATACTTTTCAAGAATATTGTCTAATCTATAAAAAATACTTTTCAAGAAATATTAAGGACGTCAATTGTTTTATGATAAACTTATTCATTCTATCAGCTTACCACTGTATGTCCATTGCAATGTTGAACTTTGTTTTAGTTTTGTTGAAAGATCTTGATACATGTATATTTATTATTCTGAAATTCCATCTTTTCAACTTTTAGATGATGTATTGACGATGTTTGTGAATCGATTGACTTCTCAAATTGGTCAAATTAAGGTAAGGTTGATTTTAGACATTTGACATTTCTAATTTTAAGATTTAAAGTTTTTTTGTTTTTTAAATGTATGTATTTAATTTTTATTTTCAAATATATGAATTTAATTTTTTTTTCAAATATATGTATTTAATTATTCAAATGTATGTATTTGTTTAACAAGTATAATTATTTTCTTTATTTTTCACAAAAATGTAAATTCACAGAATTATTATTTACTTATTAAATTTTACTTTTCCTTAAAAAAAAATTTTCATTTAAATGATATACACATGTAGGATAGTCTGATATTTTACATCTTTTGAATATAAAATATGTCCATGCAGAGAAAATTGGGTATTGATCAATGAGTATTGACATTACAAACTAGATTTCTAATTGGCACTAACATCTAAGTAATTAATTTTAAAGTTTGTTGCATTAGAAATGTTAAAGCATTGAGCAATATGCATTAATGAATGTCTAATACCTAGTTTTAGAATTTGACAAAAATGAGATGTATTTGAATTATAACAAAGGCCTTTTAAATCCTCTTTGCACCTCTTGCATAAAAATAAGTTCAACTAAAAACATGGGTTGTTCCAAAAGTAAGACCTATTTTTTAACTAAAATGCTAAAACATTGAAGAGCTACGAAAAAAAAATCTTGACCGCCATTTCTTGTGGTACAGCCAAAAGATCTAATTCTCTTTGCCAATTTACTATATCCATTTATTATGCCAGTGACGTCATAGCCAGGATACGTAGCTGTGTTCTAATCTTAAACGGAAAATTTTGCCAGCCTCTTTTGATGCCATGGTTGTAAAAGCCTGAAGCTAGAGAGTTGAAGGTGATCTAACTCTCTAGTCAATTTCCCAGCATTCACGGTGAGCCATGACCTGCACATTTCTGATCTCGACTATACTGATGATATAGCTATCTTAGGGGTGTAAGCTTTGATGACATTCAAGCAGCCAATTATCAGATGCACATTTTTGCTTCAAAGATAGGAATGAAAGTCAACGCGACAAAGATAAAATTACTCCCCAAATGATTCACAACTAATTTTCCTCGATGGAGAAATCCTTGAAGAGGTCCAAAGTTTCAAATACCTGTTCTCTATTATCACCGCAACAGGCCAAGGTGAAGAGGATATTGGCAACCGTATCAACAACGCCTTCTGCGGTCTTTGCACCCGACTCTGGTCCAGAAATGAAATCACACTCTGTACAAAAATTCAAATGTACCAAGCTCTTGTCAGCACCATTCTCATATACGGATGCGAAACCTGGCCAGTACAAGTTTGACTTGCGCAGACTGGAAGTTTTTGACCACCAATGTCTATGCCGCATCCTTCAGGTTCGCTGGTACCAATTTGTCCCAAATGCTACTATCTATTCACGCTGCTGGATACCATCACTCAAACAGACCCTCCTTTCATGACATCTCCGATGGTTTGTTCACACTGAGTGCTGGCAACCAGATAACCTCATCCATGCAAATATCAACATTTTTTAAGCCTTACTACTTTCATGCTGACTCATAACAAGGTGTTTTGTTTGTGACACCATTATTAGATTGCTTTGCTGACTCTTTTTATCCGGTTTTTATTTTGTTCATCAGAGTTTTCTTCTATATGTATTACTTTCACCATGGCTGAGCTTCATCTATCTGATTTGATATTTGATAGAGTTCAAAATAGACTTCGTAGCCTCGTAGGAGATGTCCTTTTCTCTTCCTTGCAACCTCTATCTCACAGAAGAGATGTTGCGAGTTTGTCTCTGATGTATTGTTATTTTCATGGAAAGTGTTCGACTGAGCTTCAATCTATGGTCCCCCCTCGCCAAACTTTCACAAGAAACACTCGTCTAGCTGTAAACACTATCAATAATTCCCCCCACTCTTTATCTGTGCCTAAACCTAAACGTAGATTCCATGAACAAAGCTTCTTTCTTAGAACTGCACGCCTGTGGAATTGTCTTCCGTTTTCCTGCTTTCCGGCTGACTACAATATGGCTGTCTTCAAGTCTAACGTAAATAAGTTCTTGATGAGCCGTTCCATATAAGTTATCAAATTTACCAAATTTTCATTACTAATGATTACTATATTGTCCAATTTCTACTGTACACTCTTTAACCCTTATCCTTGAGTGGCCTCTTTGCCTTGATAATGTGGTGATGCCTATGTAAAAAAAAAAAAAAAGAAAAAAAAAATCTCCTTTATAGTAACCTTCTGGAAGACCAGAGAGGCTAACAGGTGCTACATCTTGCCCAAGGATGACCTAGAATTGTACAAAATGAGGGAGTTCAACTCCGTGAGTTATTGTACGTATATATACAACTCCGAGTGTTTGTACATTCCTAACGTATCTAACACACAGATGTTTTACCAACAAGGATTTTTGAGTGCTTGGATTAATTCCTCAAAATTGGTGCAAGTTTAGTTTTTTTGATGTATGTACACAGCTATTCAACTTTCTCTGTATGGATATATTTGATATTAGAAAAAGAAATTGAAAATTTAACCTACTCTAATACACATTTTAAAAAAAGAATTTTCATTTGAAGAGTACTAAGATGATGCATTAAACCATAAATGAATGGTAACATTTAATGCTACTAAGAGTAAGCTTCTTTCCTTTAACAATTACAAGAAATCTTCTTGGCGACTGATTACCATGACTAATAACATCCTACCTGAGAGATTATCATTCAAACTCCTCCACTTCATATTCACTGGCAACATGAATTGGAACAAATATATCGAGGACATTGCCAAGGCTGCTGCAAAGGAGGTTGGCTTCCTCGCATCTGAAAGTATCCTATATCTCTACAAAACTACCATTCGCCCATGGAGTATTTTTGCCACATCTGGGCTGGTGCATCTAGCACTCGTCTCTCCTTAGACAGGATCTAAAAAAAGTCTCCAATTGAATAGATCCCATGCTATCAGGCTCCAACCAAGTCCTTTAATGGAATGTGTTCTGATGAACTTGTAGTTCTTGTGCTTCCTTCAACATACATACTCCTGATTAATCCAACAAGCAGCAAAATCCCACCCCTACACTGTAGAGGTCCCTAGATGCTGGAAAGTCTTCTACTCTAATAGCTTCTGCCCTTGGAATGCTAGACTTTAGAATTCCCTCTCTGTTTCTTGCTTCCCTGACTGTGCAAACATGCAGAAATTTAAATGTAATGTGAACAGACATCTCGTTGTTCAACTCCCATATAGTTCCCCTGTAGACATGATCCTGAATAATAACCCTTATATCCAAGTGGAAGTATGCCTTGCTTGGGGTGAATGAGTTTTTAAAAGAAAAAAAAAAACAAAAATTAAAAAAAAAAAAAACAAAACAAGTAATAATCTGAATGGTGTTGAAAGTTGAATTTAATCTGGAGGAATGGTCTGTGTTCAATGGTTGTTTTATGCATTGTCTGTTTTAATGTTGATGAAATGTATTTAAAAAAAAAATGATTGACCAACTTCCTTATCTTGATAAAGAACACATTTGAACCTTTCATTTTATTAATTTAATTATTTGTGTATTTAATTATTTGTGCGTTTAATTTTTAGTCACTGATGCAGTACATTCTTCAAAGAATTCAAGGCCACCGTCACCATCAGCCGTCTACAAGTGTGGATGTGGATGAAGAGATGGAAATTGAGGAGGATGATGATGAGGATGACGATGAAGACCTTACAAGGGATGAATTTAATTTGAATAAAATCATTTTGGCAGTTACAAAACCTGGAAAGGTAAAACAATTGTGACTAATTTTGTTTTTTCTCTTGGACATCTTTTTGTTATGCAAAATTATATACAAGGTGGAACGATAAAATTGTCACCTTAGAAAAGATGATATGATTCCATTTCCGTTTGATGAAAACCAGTTTTCTTGTTTTGCTGTAGATCATCTACTAGTTGGCCAGTTGTGTGCAAATCTTGAGCGATAGTTTTTTATCATGTCTGAAAGGGAAACAATGTTCAACGAGCGAGATCGGAAATGCGCCGCGGTACAACTCCTGCTCTCTACCAATCCAAGTTATGACAACAGGGCCATTGCCAGGACCTTCAAAATGCAAATCTGGACGGTTCAACGCTTTAGGGCACAGTTCAACGAAGTTTACGGCTTGAAAGTCCACCTCAAAATGTACCTGGATGTGCTGAATAGTGTAGTGGTCTCCATTGGCAGACCCTGGATGTGGCAGCAGGACTCTATGCTGGCCCACAAGTCCAAAGAGACCCAGGATTGGCTTCAGAAGGAGTGCTGCAACTTTGTACCCTTCTCTCACTGACCCTCACCGCCTCCCTTCCCTGACCTGAACCCACTGGACTACTTCATTTGCTCATATGTCGAGAACATCACCAACATGACCTCGCACAACACCAAAGCCAGCCTGATCACTGTCATCTGCCGAGCTCCTGCCGGCGCTTGTGGAAAAGGCATGCTTCCAGTTTTGGACCAATATCGAGGCGGTGATTAAGGCTGAAGGCAGCTACATTGAATAGATGTCAGCTCTACTACATAATCAAGTTACCTGAATGGATTTTTTTTCAATAAAAGTTTTTAAATAAAGCTGTAGTGTTGTTTTCCTTAGAGCGACACTTTTATTGTTCCACCCTGTATTATAGTTTTCCAGTTTTCCATTCTTTTTTTCATTATGCAAAATTATAATCCAATGATCTGTAACTCTGAACTATGAAAAGCGAGATAGATATTTTTTTTTTTTTTTTTTTTTTTTGAAATATTTAAAATTTGATTATGTTTGTTGTAGATTGGATGTTGCCACCAAATCAACAGATGGCATCCTAATGATGTCAAAATTAATTTCTGTTACCTTCATGGTATGTTGAATACTTGTGGTGGTGGTTGCGAATGTGTGACCATTGCTTGCTGTTGTGTTTTTCTGAAAGGTTGTTAGATTTATACACATTTCTTTCAAAATATGAGACAAGGGCTTTTATGTTAGCTCCACCATCTTGTATGAAGACAAAATGCTTCGGATTTGCAATGGCTTCAGCATAATGAGTGTGCCGTGGTCAAGTTGATGTATGGCAGCAAACTGGAGCAAATAATTCCTTTAACCTTGTTTCATTATAAATTTCATTTTAGTAAAATTTTTACTGCCTTGACTGCTGGAGTCTCAGGTGGTTTGGCCATGTACAGTGTGCCACCTTCTGATTCAACTTGATAACACATTTGAGACCCCAGAAATGCAGGTTCTGTAGCACTGAGGTTGAGAGTGTGGGCCACCTGATTTCTGGTTGCAAAGTCCTACTTGGAGATAGTTATTATACAGATCGCCATAACGGAGTTTGCAAATACCTTCACTGGAAGATATGTAAGAAACTCAACATTCAGTGTAGTAAAAAATCCTGGGAACATATACCCGAACGAACAGTTGGGAATGACAACTACACTATTCACTATGACTACATAATCCCTACTGCTACATATCTAGAAAACGCAGCGGTTAAACCAGATATAGTGATTTGGGACAGAGCAAACAAAAAAGCGACTGTAATAGAGGTCAGTGTACCCAATGATACAGGGCTTAACAGAGTTGAGAGGGAAAAGATAACAAAGTATCAAGGACTTATGTATGATATGAAAGGAAATTGGAAATTAAAAGACGTTTCAATTATACCAGTCATCATAGGAGCAACTGGGCTTATGAAAAAGAACTTTAAAAAGTACATAGCAAGCATACCCGGTGAACCAAGTGCAAGTGAAATACAAACGATTGCACTGAAAGGGACGGCTAGAATCCTGAAAAGATCTCTTGGTTGGACTCACTAAAATAGGGGTAAATGTCAGACATCTGGTTGGATGTCCCATCCCCTAGAAGAAAAAGTTTAAGAAAAATGAAAAAAAAAAAAAAGAAAAAGAAGTTGATAGTCGGTCAAGGAAGATCTGGCGTGCATAAGAGATGATTTGATTTAGCGTGCATAAGAGATGACTTGGCTAGTATCAACTCTTTGGATCAAACCACATTGGAAGAATGTGTGAGATGTTGACTAGCTTGAAGCCTGGGGTACTCGTAACCCCCTTAAATACCAAAACTGAATGATGATTTTTTTTTTTTTTTTAATATTTGTTGAAAGCTTAAATTATGTTTTATTCTTATAACTTTATATTGTCCATTAATTGATAGTTTTTCTTTTTTTTTTTTCTTTTTTTTTTTTTCCTTTTTTAAAGTTGTTTGGAATTAGAAGCCAAAATGGCCGTATCATTTGGCACCACTACATTTCCAAGATTTCTCCGTTCGACAGCAATGGAAAATACAAGTTGCTTCTTTTTGTCATGAGAACCACAGCACACATTGGGCTTCATCCTCAGTGCATGGTGTTGGGAAAAAGCAAGGTAAACTTTCTTGAATTCTTCTTTTCTGTGTACTGGTGCTACCAAATCAGACTGCACCAAACATTTAATGTTATTGTTTTTATTTATTTTTCCTTTTCCTTTGCAAAAGTCAATCATATTTTGTAAAGTCAAACATAAAAACAATTTTCCTCTACGAAACCACCAAACCAAATTCAAACAATAAATATTTGGAGATATAAAGAACTTGAAGCATAAAATTTTTTTATAAAATGACTGGATTTGGCATTAAATAGTCTGAAAAGGGGTCGATATGCCATGAAACAGAACAACCAAATTTGTTTGCGTTAAAAAAAAAAAAAGTAAAAAGAGACTTTAAAGAAAAGAATGCTTCTTTTCCGTGTTTAGTTTTTTTTCTCATCTTAATTATTTGTTATTTATGTTATTGATTGTTATATACACAATATTTTGATAGATGTAACCGTGTTTCTCCATAGTTCCACATAAATCGAAAATGGGGGTTAATATTAATAAAATATAACAAACCTGTATGAATGTACTTACTTTTGAGGGGAAATAAATATCAGTCACAAAAAGATTAAATAAATTTATCCAGTAGTTTTGTTTTTAGAAAATAAACTGAATTTTTAGCCAAACTTTGAATAATATCATAACCCTTATTGGCATTAGTATGAAAGTCAAGGGGGATAATTAAAACTTTTGTGAGAGAAATAAAAACCTCTTTTGTTTTGTAGAGTTGAATGTAATAATCAAAGATGCCCACGTGTGTGTACATTATGTGGCTATACAACTTGCCTTCAGCTTGTATCTGAGAAAGAGAGATTAAAGATGGTGGCCGTGGCTTTATAAGGTGTAGTCTTGTGGAATCGCATGAGATCACACTGCGGACATATGCAAATGAAATGGAGTCAGTTTTTTAATAAAATGCCTGTTGGCAGAGGTGAGGGTGAACGCGTGCTGGAAGTTGAGAGAAAAAGTTGTGACAAAGTTGACAGTAACGAATTCAATCTGAACTTTTTGTTTATTTTATTTATTTATTTTTTTTGCTGTTTACCAGCCCATTTAACTACATGTTTTGAAATGGGGTCAAACACAAAGTAAAAAAAAAGGAGTTATCTCCCTGGAATATCATGAGCATAATTGTTAAAGGAAAAGAGCTTTCTTTGTTTTAGTACTATTAAATGTAACCATACATTTATTTTTGCACACTTTCACTGCAGACTGGAAGTCATTTTCTAAGAAGTCAGCCATTGCCTTAGATATGTGTGCGTTTGATTTATTAACAAGTTCAGAATAGTCACCAGCAAATATATCTTAAATGCGATTGTATCAGGAAGGTCGTTTATCAGGGATAACAAAAAATCCAAGAATTGACCCCTTGATCACACAGCATTGATGTGATGTTGTTTAGATGTTTAATGTTCCCTTGACACTTCCTCCTTTGGATGAACCTGCCTTGGGTGAATGCTATACAACGAACAAACAAAACAGCCATTAGCAAATATATTCATCTCGGATGCTATTGTATCAGGAAGGTCATTTATGAAAATAAGGAATAATAGCAAAAGTCCTAGAAACAACTCCCTGTACTATATCGGCATTAATGTGATGTACGGCCATCAAGGATGTTCTAGATGTTTTTCTTGGCTAAAAAGGATCTGATTATACAGGGTGTCCAAAAAGTCACTTAAGGGTTGAAAATCTTTGTCATTTTACCATTAATGATTTTTTTTTTTCTTTATTTCAGATATTTTACAGATAATATTTTAGAAATTTCTAGAATATCTGTAAAATATCTGAAATAGAGAAAAAAATGTAATCATTAAAATAACAAAGATTTTCAACCCTTCAGTGACTTCTTGGACACCCTGTATTATGTTTGTCCAAATTAATTTACATAACAACCTTCATGCTAGACCTTGTCAAAGTTTGTGATTTATTGAGCAGGAGGAGATTGATGGGCGCAGTTCTTTCATCATTTTATTGTTTGAAATTGTATTTTATGCTTAAGTTGTTTTTTTTATTTCCCATTTTTATTTATCTGTCAAGGTTAATGGTAAAGGTTTGTTATATGCCTTCAATCCTGTCACTGGTGCTCCTGTGGCTGACATTCCATCCAGTGGCAAGAACGTGGGATATAATGTGCTTCAAGCGTCAATGTTTTCTGAACCTGATAACAATTTCCTCAAAGGTGTCTTGATTCTTGATGACACTTACACTGTAAGTTTGTTATCGCTTTTTTTTTCCCTCTCTTTTACTCGTATTCATCGCAAACAAACAAATTGCTACTGAGATGTAAAGTGTTGATTTAAACAAGATGGTGGCAATTTTTCACCTGCTAACATGATTAAAGTTGTTTTTTTTTTTTTTGTTTTTTTTTATAATTCAGTAATATTCAGGTAATTTTGACTGCATGATTTGGAAGCTACCATTTTAACTTATTCGAACTGACAAAAAAATCAGTTGAAACCATTGTTTTTTTTTTTTTATCTGAAAACTCCATTTATCGACTACAAAATCTTGTCCCAATTCTGTAGAAGCGCCCATTTTTCAAATTAAGATTTCAGCAACAACACCTTCATTTAACCCTATCACTAACCCTAAGTCTTGATGGTAAGTACGCTCTGTCTTTCTCTTTTCATTCAGATGTTTTGTTTTTTTTTGGTGGAAGGCATCTGGATTTAATGCTAAGATAGTATGTTTTGCTATGTAAGGAACAAATAATAAAATGTCTACTGCTACTAATAATAATAAAATGTCAATACTCTGTAATTAGTTCTGAATAAGGTCCCAAATGTGTAATAGTTTTCTGCATATGAGTAAGGTGGACTTCTATGTATGATTATTTTGTGAGAGTCATTCTTGCTGGAATTAATGTAATAAACCATTGAATGATTTCTGAAAACACACATCAATTATAGGCAAAAAGTGCAATTATATTGAAATTGTACATAGTGCTTGTGTTTATGTAGCTATTTTGTTTGGAAATAAATGAGGCAAAATAGAGATTACTTTATAATATAATTTTTTTTTTTTTTTTTTTTACAATAAAATTAATAGAATGTTTTATGAAATCTTGAAATTTAAATCCCATAAATGTTTTTTTTTTTTTTGTAAACAACAAAATAAACATGATTTGAAATGTATAGGCATAATTTAAAACAGCTGTTGCTCACTCCCCTCCCTCCCATTTTTTTTAAAAATCGAATTTTGGTGAAGTTTAATTTTAATGTATTATTGTCATTATATTAATTAATTAAAATTATCTAAAAGTTTAACATACATTTAAAAAAAATCACGCTTGATAATATTTTTTTTTAACAGCAAAATAGCTGTTGAATACTGTATGCTTTTTTCTGCATTTATTTTTTTAAATCGGATTTTTATAAAATTTAACTGAATTATTTACAATATTGTTTGGTTATTACATTAATTGCCTGTCAATTTCATCATGTAAACATATAAAGTATATCTATACACAATCAACTAAATTCTAATTAAAATATAAATTTTCAAGTGTGTGTGTATATATATATACACACGCATACATACATACACATACATACAGTTGTACAATATGCTTAAACATGATATTTTAATTCATGCAGATTGTATATGTCTTATAGAATCAATCCTCTATTGATTTTTATATATTATGAGGAATAATTTGCCTGGTGAACTAATTCGCAAAAAAATTTTTTGTAAAAATAATGATAATGTCGTTCATCAAATTCCGTCTGTTAGCTTTACAATATCATGTCAGCTGATATTTGGGCTTGACGATGAATGCCCTGGAAACGTCACTTCTGATTAATGTTTAGTTTTAAAATATGCAAACAGAGAAATGATTTGCAGCGATTTTCAATGGTACATTTTCTTTTATTGTAAATTGAACTCATTAATAAGAAAAAATTAAAATAAAATGGTAAGGTACACCCGGGCTTGAACAGGAGATCATTCAATCTGTAGTCGAATGCTATACCACTGAGCTATATCTCCAGATGACAATAAATCTGTTTTTTTTTTTGTTTTTTTTAAGAAATGATTTACTGAGATTTTATTTTCCTTGGCTAGTGTAGCAGAAAATGTTCCCCTGTAAAAATTCTTTTGTTTTTTATCTGTAAGAGAGAAAGAAAGATTTTTTAAGATCAATTTTGTTTTATTTTTGATACTTAGATGAATTTCTGTACAAAACATATCTCCGAACACTGCCAGACATATAAATTACTTTTGTGTGAAATTTGCAAAAGATAGGCTCAACCGTTTCAGAACCTCTGAGGAAACTCACTCACTCACACACATACACAAAGTTACTTTTCTATTATAGTAGGAATATATAGAATGTGTTTTAATAAATTTGCACACTGAATAAAATATTATCAGATATTCACATAAAATATTATAAAGACGTAATATTTTATGAGTTGATTTTTAGTATTTACTTCAACAGTGCTCAATATGCGAGTAGAGCTAAGTAGTAAATTATTGAAATGTATGTTGTAATTATGTCACACACACACACACATATATATATATATATATATATATATTGAGAGAGAGAACCTGAATTTTAATTGAACTCTTATGAAAAGTTAATTCTGCAGAAAAGATTTATATTTGTAATAAATTTACTGATAGAAAAGCAGTAAGTACATACGCCTGTGGAACTCTGTTCCGTCTGCCTGCTTCCCACCTGACTACAACTTGGATGTCTTCAAGTCCAACGTTAACAAATTCCTACTGAACCGCCCCCTTTAGTAAACACTTCATCAAATCTCCACACTAACGTAATGTACTTGCAATAACCCTTATCCCTGAGTGGCTTCTGAGCCTTGATAAGTGGTGATCACTGTGTAAAAAAAAAAAAAAAAAAAAAAAGATATAGTCCATTAAAGAAGGTAGAAATAAAATTATTTTAATATTAAACAAATTATTAATGATATTGTCTTGATTATCAATAATAAGGGTTTTTTTTTATCTTACACAATGTTAATTTATATTTTTAAAAAGTTAATCTAAAAAGTTTTAATTTCGATGTGAATTGCTGCAGACAATGTTGTCTGGCAATTTTCTTTTTTTTTTTCTTAAAGATAGTCATTGTTTCAAGAACTTGTTTCAATTGACTTTTTTTTTGTTACGTTTCATTTTGTCCATTTTTTTCTTTTTACAGGTGCATACATACCCAGCAAGCTACAAAAAAACATTGAAACAATTTCTACCTACTGTGTTCTTCCACACTGTCAACATTGTAGATGGAGAAATCCTAGGTTATCGGCTCGTAAACAATCGTGGCAAGGTAAGTTTACTTTTTTTATATAAAAAGGAATTATTGGTCCCCTGACAGTTTGTCTGTTCGTTTGTTTGCACTTTTCTTAATAACCATGCCTTGGATTTTTTTTGTTGAAATTTTGCACAAACATTAGTCATGGTGAAAGTAAATTTTTTCCAGAACAAATTTTCCAGGATAACTCTGGCTACTCCCCTGGGGGGGGGGGGGTATTATAGGGATAAAATTGCCCCTAAATCATTCGTCTGTTCACACTTAATAACCATGCCTTGGATTTTTTTTTTTAATTTTGTGCGAACATAAGTCGTGAAATTGGCTTGAAATTTTTATTTTTTTGTTAATTGATCTTTTTTTGTTATTGAGAAAAGAGATGCATGTATTTAACTTGTTCTTCAGCAGTTTGTAATGGAAATGAAGAAAACATATGAGATAAAACCTGAGTGTATAAATTGGATAAATTTTGAAGTCTGCATTAATGAAATTGATTTCCACCATGTTCAATTATTATAACCTTTGACCAAAGTAAAAAGAATTTAGTAAAAGTTACAATATATATACATAGAGAGAAAGTGTGAGAAATTAAATTTAAACTCTGTAAATTAGAATTTACAACAAATTTATTATTCGACAAGGAATACAAATTCAAAACTTAAAAATTTTCCTTATTTCATGGAGTTTCAAAGAATGGTTCTTGTCCTCAGAAAAAAGTAATTAGCAAAATGATATTCACAGGCAAGCTATAAATTTTGCTGGTTAGTTTATATAGAGCGCTGCCAGGGGATGCCAAGTAACCTGAACGATTATTGTTATGATTATTGTTGATGTTTCGAAAATAGAATGTGAGAAATTATATATAGACATGAATGAGGTATTTTACAAATATTTATGGTAGAAATGTATTGGGAATGCTAACTTAGGAATGTTATCAAATTTAGGAATTTCTAGATAAACATTATTGATTGTATAAAAACGTCAGGTGATCTTTATGCTACATGTATTGATTATGTAATGGCAGGGAGATAATTTGAGATGTACAGGAGTTAGTTTGGAGTCAGTGGGAGAGTTGAAGTTGGTATGGAAGAATAGTCTCTGTATTTGGAAGCTGGGAGAAATCAATTGATTGCCTGCTCTAAGTGGGGACCTATCGTGATGCACCTTAATGAAGCTTCACATGCCTCTCGCAGTGACTAACTTCATAATAATTGTAGTTTACATTACACTGTAGAGAACCTACTGTTGATTTTATAAAATTATTTGGTACTTGTACAGTTTAATGAAGACATTAAAAAATGAAAATATCGAAAAAAGGTTATATTGTACGTATCCGTTATGGAACAAAGTTCTCAGAAAAAACATTCACTTATTTCATCAAGTATTTTTTTTTTTTTTTTTTACAGCGAAAAAACAATTTATGATACCGAGCAAAAAGTTCGATTTTTTTTTTTTTTTTTTTTTTTTTTTTTTTTTTTTTAAAGAAAAGCTAGTAATAAAGATGGGGAGGGAGTACCGGCGTTTTGCATGGAGTTATCTCTCCATGGCATGTCAACAAATTCCATAATGGCTGACTTCAACGCGCTCTCATAAGAACGTGTTTTTTCTGCTGTAAAAAAAAAAAAAAAAAAAAAAAAAAAAAATACTCGATCAAATTAAATGAAATTTTTTTTCGGAGATCTTCAGTCCAAAACGGATACGTACAATATAACCTTTTTTCAATATTTTCATTAAACTGTACAAGTACCAATTATTTATTTATATATATATATATATATATATATATAATTATTTTTTTTTTTTTTACTATGCGTTTTAAACTTTAATTCAAGCCATTATATATATACTAGTAGGGTGATCCGATGTTGCCCAGGATTGAATGATGACCTACAATTGTTTCATACTTTCATATTTTTTGTCATAGAAATCAATGAAATAACCTATTTTTCAATCAAATCGATTGCCTGCTCTAATTTCACCTAGGAGGAAGCCTCACATGCCTTTCGCAGTGACTAAGTTCACAATATATTGTAGTCTACATTGCACTGTAGAGAACCTACTGCTGATTTTATATGTTTGGCATTACTGATGATAATGGCTTAAATTTAAGTTTAAAGTAAAAAAAAAATAAATAAAAACAATTATTGTGAAATTGTGCTTTAAACAGAAACATTCATTTCAAACGCGCTTCTGTCATATTAAAGGATCTACTGTTGATTTTATATGTCTGGTCTTTCGGCTTGTGTGATAATAAAACTTCTCAAATGCACTTGTGATGTTAGGCTGTGTAAGATGATAACTTTGGTTAAAATCGCCTTTTCCTTCTTTCATCGGATTATTTCAATTATCGATACTTATCAAAGACATTCTGACACAAAACCTATATAAGAACACTGCCAGGCACATAAAGTACCATTCGTGTCAAATTTCATAAAGATCAACCCAACTGTCTTCGAGTCCATAGGGAACAAATTCACAGACTTAATTCCTTATATTTTATTCACCCTAACCAAGGCACATTCTCATTGACATAAAGGGCTACTGTGATTAGGTTCCAAATTTATAAGCAACATCCAAAATGGGGAGTTGGGCAGTGAGATTTTTATTTGCATTAACCTTTTTCCTACCATTGTCCCTTAAATGGAACATAATTTTTTAAGTAGTTTAGAATTTATAATTTTATTCCAAGTTTGATTTTTGTTACATATTTGCACTTAAACGAACTTGATTTATTTTTCTCCCAGAATTCATGTATATAGCTTTCACATGAACTGCAAAAATTATTTATGTAGTCTCCAAGCTATGATAAACTTATATTGAAAAAAAAAAAGAAAAGAAAATTAATCGAAAAGTAAATTCTATGGTTGGCAGAATAAAGGTTAAATTAAAATTTCTGCATATTGGTACAGTTGAGGAACCCGGGCACAGAGAAGGAATTTTAAAGGCAAGTGATTTGAGGACAGAAACTATTAGAGTAGAAAGGTTTCCAGCTTCTGGGGATCTCTGCAGTGAAGGGGTGTGATTTTGCTGCTAGTTGGGTTAGTTGAGCATATTTACATTGTGGTAAATTCAGACTTGTGTTTGTTTTATAAATATTCATGTTTTGCTTTCATTTTTTCATTTCTTCTTTATTTTCTCATTCTTTTTTTTCATTTCCCTTTTCATTTTTTCATTTCTTCTTTTTTCATTTTTTTTTTTTTTTTTTTTTTTTTCATTTTTCTTTCCTTTCCTTTTATTCCCTTTTTCTTTACCTTTCTGATAAATATTAAATCAAGGAGTTTGAATGTTGGACTCTCGGGAATAGCTGTGTTAATCTGTGGCTAGAAAGGTTTCTCAGAATTATTAAACTTTGTTTCTTGGTAGCATTAAATGTAACTATCCACTTTTTGCCCTATTCCATTACAGACTGGAGTTCGTTTTCTTAAATATTCTGCCATTACCTTGGATATGTGTGCATTCGTTTTACCCTCATCCAGAATAAAGCATGGTGTCCTCAATAAATATCCGTATCTCAAATGTTATTGAATATAATAGATTGTTTCAGAAAATCAGGAATAATAAAGTTCCAAATATCAATCCTTGAGGCATTAATGTGATATTGTTTAGATATACGACCATTGAGCATAATCTAGAACTTCCTTTCAGAGAAGGATCTGACTATATTTAATATTTGCTGAGTAATACCGTACAAATTAATTTTCCGGTCAGTTTTTTTCACCAAAGTTCTTTAAAACTGGTACCAAAGAGTCAATTTTCTAGTTATCTGGGAAATCGAGACCTGTTCAAACTGTCCCATTTAACATAAATATTTCTTAAGGAATTTTTATGCTTTAGAAAGCTGTGACAATATAAGGAATCAGAAAAATCTGTTGGGAAAATATCCTTTTTTTTTTTTTCATCTTTTTTTTTCATTTCTTTTTCATTTTTTTGTTTCATTTTTCTTTTTTCACTTTTTCTACTTTTTTCCTTTTCTTTTTTCTTTCCCCTTTTTTCTTTTTCCCTTCCCTTTTTCTCCTTCTCTTTATCTCCTTTCTCTTTGTTTGTCTCCTTTCTCTTTGTTTGTCTCCTTTCTCTTTGTTTGTCTCCTTTCTCTTTGTTTGTCTCCTTTCTCTTTGTTTGTCTCCTTTTTTTCGTTTGTCTCCTTTTTTTCGTTTGTCTCCTTTTTTTCGTTTGTCTCCTTTTTTTCGTTTGTCTCCTTTTTTTTCGTTTGTCTCCTTTTTTTTCGTTTGTCTCCTTTTTTTTCGTTTGTCTCCTTTTTTTCATGTGTCTCCTTTTTTTCATGTGTCTCCTTTTTTTCGTTTGTCTCCTTTTTTTCGTTTGTCTCCTTTTTTTCGTTTGTCTCCTTTTTTTCGTTTGTCTCCTTTTTTTCGTTTGTCTCCTTTTTTTTGTTTGTCTCGTTTTTTCGTTTGTTTCCTTTTTTTTCGTGTGTCTCCTTTTTTTTTTTGTTTGTCTCCTTTTTTTTTTTTAAATTTTTTCTTTAGTGAATTTATTCTATATTTAGTTACTTATTACTAGTCATATTGTGAAATATTATTTGTAACCAATTGTAATGTAATTTTGTTGGTATCATTAGTGAGTTTGATTTGCAATGAGTGCTCAATAATGTGTCGCCTTTTGCCAGATTAAGCAAAGTCTATTAGATTGGTTATTTCTTTTTACACAGTTAAATTAATTTTCTTTTTAAATCCTTAGATCCAGACGGAAAATATTTGGTCAATAAACATGCAGAAGAATTTGCAGACCGTCACAAATGTTGTGCCGAAAAGGCCGTCAGGTAAATCAAGTTTAGATTTTTATCTTCAAGAGAATTGCGACTATCAGTTTTGTAGAAATGGACCGAATTTTCAATTGTTTCATTTTAGTTTGTTTATTCTTTGCATGACTATTATCTGACAAAGTTGCAATCACTCAAGATCAATATATTTTTTTATGAAATGACACTCTATTCTCGATGTTCAGTAAATCACACACACGCATATTGACAAACAGCAAAATCCCACTCCTTCACTGTTATAAAGAATTTAAATGCTGAAAAGCCTTCTACTCTAATAATTTTTTCCCTTGGACAGCTACACTTTAGAATTCCCTTCCTGTTTCCTGCTTCCCTGGCCATATTAACATGCAGTAGTTAAAATGTAATGTTAACAGACATCTCACTGATCAACTTCCCACAGTCTCTTGAGATACACAATCCCAAATTTGCCCCTTATGTTCCAGGCGGCAGTACAACTTTGGATGGACAAGAATAAAAAAAGAAAAATCAATATCCAAGGCAGTGCTTGAAAATGACCTCCATTCTGTAGTAGAATGGGGTCCAAAGTAGACAGTTATATTCAATACTGCCAAGACAAAGCTCTTTTTGTTCAACCACTATAAGAAACCTTTCCAACTATAGATTGCCAGAGCTGATAGCACCCTTCCTGAAAGTCCCATGTTTAAACTCCTTGGCTTAACATTCACCAGCAACATTAATTGGAATAATTACATAGTAGATGTTGCAAAGTCTGCTCCCAAGAAAATTTTTAGAAATCTAACACCTCCCAGTATCCTATATAGACACCATTTGCCACATCTGGGCTAGTGCACCAACCACTTGTCTCTTCATCTTGGACAAGATGCAGAAAAGGGTCCCGACTGCTCCAAGGAAGGTGGGCTCTCTCTACCATGCTAGAAATTACTTATATCTACTAGGCCACCATTCGCCCATGTATGGAATATTGTCATCACATTTGGGCTGGTGCATCTGCTACTAGTCTTTTACTCTTGGACAGGGTTCAAAAGAGAGATACCAACCTAATAGGTCCTGAACTGTCAGCTAGACTTCAACCTCTGTCCCATCAATGAAATGTTGCATTCCCCTGTCTGTATTTTAATGGTAGATGCTCCAACGAACTACAAACCCTTGTACAACCTCAATGTAAATACCCCTGACAAACCCGACAAGCAGCAAAATCTCACCGCTACATAGTAGAGATCCCCAGATATCAGAAAGTCTTCTACTTTAATAGTTTCTTCCCCAGAACTGCCAGACTTTGGAATTACCTTTCCAGGTTCCTGCTTCCCCAACTGCACTGACATGCAGACGTAAACAGATGTCTTGCTACTCAGCTCCCTACATAGTATCCCTGCAAATTTATGTCCCAGATAGTAGCCTCCTACATCAAAGTGGCACTGTGTCTTCTTTGGGGTGAAAATGCAATAAAAAAACCTAAAAAAAACCTGATAGGTTCTACACTGTTGTTGCCGAAGCACTAATCTCTGTCCCAACGCCACAGTGTTGCGTACCTATGCTGATTTAGCAAGTACTTCTGTCGAATGTGCCCTTGCGTATTTAATGCTCTTGTGCACCATCAACATAAATATCTCCAACCAACTTAACTAACAACAAAATCCCACCTCTTCACTCTTGATGCTGAAAAATATTTTACTCTAATAGCTTCTTTGAAATGTACTCACTGATGTCTCGACTGTACCAACGTGCAGAAATTTAAATGTAATATGAACAAATACTTTCTTGTCCAACTCCCCGCTTAGAATGGCTTCAATAAATCTGATCCCCTAATCATAGCAGTCCCATATGTCTCAGTGGCAATATATGCCTTATTTTGGTTGAATAAAAATAAAAAGGAAAAAAAAAAGATTGATAATGAATTATCTGGATTGTAAACATAATAAAAACAATCAATCCATCATTTTTTTTTTTTTTTTTTTTGGAAATTGCTCCAGACAAGGCATGAAACCATTTGATGTAAGAAATAAATAAAAAAAAATACCACTTTAAAGTATTATGAATAGACTAAGCAAAAGTTATTTAATTTAAATTCATTTTTTTTTCTTCGGGGCCACTGACTCAGTGGATAGAGGTTCCAGATGAGCAATGTCTGAAGATAGCAGCTTCAATCCTATCCCAAAGCAGGCCAGAGGATTAGTTGGCCAAAACATGGTGAGACAACAACAACTATGGAAGGTAGTAATTACTGGGATACAATTACAAGACTCAGCATTCCTATCCTGTCGCAGTTAACCCCCTGAAGAAAGCCTGAGGAATAGTTTGCCGAAGCATGGAGAAACAACAATAACTATGAAGATGAGTATAACAGTCTGCAAAAAAATGAATATGAGAATAGGCGAAAGTTATAGCTCATTAACTTAGAATGAGTGCTTCATGCAAAATTGATAGTTCAATATGGTTAGATCTGTGCTCATTTTTACATAAAATACTAATCTCTATTAATCCCTAACTTTTCATTGAATGGATACCATAATACTTAGTCCACTGCACTTTATCATAAAAAAGATCCGTACAAAATTTCAGCCAGATTGGCTGGAGAAAAAGTGAAACACACTGACAGATTAAGAGAAATATGATATGGTCTATCCTAGAAAACGGCAATTGTTCCCCTTTGTCAGAAACATCACTCATGAAATATGAGGACTAAAGGACAAAAATAAGAACAGCAAAATAAAACCTGATAAGATAATTTGCTAAAGTTTCTTTTTTGTTTCTTCTTTTCCAGAAGTTGTTCATTCTCAAGGACGTGTACTTGGGGACAGAAGTGTGTTGTACAAATATGTGAACCCTAATTTGGTTGTGGTCACCGCTGAAGGTGAAGAACCTCCACTTCCTTCACAAAAAGGTAGGTGAAACCATATTTTCCACACGCATACACATAGAATGCAATTATCTTATATTTTTGTTGTAGTAGTGTAAGTTTAGAATTCCTTGATTCCAGTGTTGTGGACTGGTAATAATCAACACATCTAGAGTGGTATAATTAACAAAATATGTATTAGTATGTTACAGAAGTACACGTCATAATTCTAGGGCCATAACTGCCACAAATCGCTCTCAAATGATGTATTTGATATAACTATATTTGTAGACTCAGGGTAAATCCATTACTCATGAAGTGGGTATACCAGCTTATCTATATATATATATATATATATATAAAAGCGAAAATGTGTGTTAGTGTGTGTGTGTGTGCATTTTTTCTGTATGTCCACCAAAGGCTTTTTCGTCGGGATTCTAGGGGGGAATTACTATTTCTTATAGCTATCGAGCTCATAATATGTAACACTTACGAAACGACGTCATAAAAGTCTTTTATTTCATCGACTTTTATCTTAGAAAATTCGCGATGTGAATTCGTTTTTCTCTTCTGCTGCTACTATGGCATGATATTTGACCTAGAAAACCTGGGTTTTTAAATGTTTATTTTCGACTCTTTCCAAGTCCCTGGCTTCTTGGTGTCATGCTTATGTCATCAGGCTATTAACCTCAAGGTTTCGGGATCGAGCCTATATCCCTCTCAATCTAGAAGGATTTCGTCTTCTCTGACCGAAAAGAAAATAGGCTAAGTGTAGCATCAAAACAGATACTACACTTTATTCCTTGTCAATTTTGTTATTTTATGATTAGTGTACACCCTTCATCAAAAATTATGGGGGGGGGGGAATACTTTGCTAGTTTTCTCACATGTTATTGCTGTAGATATATTAAAATATTTATGTAAAACTTGTAGAATTTGTATGTAAATAATTCAATTTTTCATATGCAAACTATCATTTCTGATGTCCTAAAGAAGATACCATTTTTAAATTGACTTTTTAACTTTAAAGATATTAGCAGAAGTGAAATGGTTAAAAAAGAATTATTCAAAACAATATAAAGGATGTTATTTTTAAAGTTATAATCGCATACCTAACGCCAACAGGTATTTCAGAAAAAAAATTCTTTTTTTTTTTTTTTTTTTTTCCCCAAATTTGCTAATTTTCTTATTGTAGCTTTTGGAATAAAAAGGCATCCATCTTGATTTTTAATTTTTTTGTTTTTCATTTGACAGCGCCTTCTAATTTCCTAAATATTTACCTGATAGATTTCATCTCAGGTAATATTGTATTCCATGCTACTCATCGTAGAGTTCGAGGTCCTGTGCATGTTGTACATTCTGAAAATTGGGTTGTTGTAAGTAAAATGATTTTTTCTTTTGTTTTGTAATTAATTAAATAAAATGTCCCCCATATACATCCTTCTGTCTAAATAGTGTACTGGTGAAGGGGGGGGGAGTTAGTAATACAGAAACAAATTTTAATCGTGAGTGAATGATAATTTTATGAGTAGAATTACTTTTAAAATATGTGTGCGTGGTTTAAATGAATGATTAATCTTCCTTACCTTGTCAATAAAACTCATTGAAAATTTTCTTTTATGGAGAATTTATTTAGATAGGCAGAAGTGGTTTTTAGGGAAGTGGTGAATTATGGGAAGGAAGAGAGAGAGAGAGAGAGAGAGTATAAATCCTAAGGAAAGATGAGTAAGATTTTCAATAGTTAAGAGGTCAGTGAAAGAAACAAAGGACAGACAATACACAAAATATATCTTTATGATATTTTGATTATTTTGGACAGAAAATACATTTACTTTTTCAATGTTATTATTATTATTATTATTAAGCATTGTGTACACAATGTTGTCTATTGAAACTCACAAAAATATAAAACATTCATGGATGAAACCTGGAAAATAGGTGTAACACATTTTTGGGTGAAACGCAAAAAATAGCTGTAACACATTCTTGGGTGAAACCCGGAAAATAACTGTAACACCATCTTGAGTGAAATGCAAAAATTAGCTGTAACACATTCTTGGGTGAAATCCTTAAAATAGCTGTAACGCATTCTATCATATTTGATAAATGTTAGTCTTTATTCATAAAGTAAACAGTAATTTTTAAAAAATTTTCATTTAAAGAATAACATTTCTTTTTGGTTCCCCGACAAAGAGGGATTGGACCTA
The DNA here is from genome assembly GCF_053919585.1 of Euprymna scolopes. Classification (NCBI taxonomy): domain Eukaryota; kingdom Metazoa; phylum Mollusca; class Cephalopoda; order Sepiida; family Sepiolidae; genus Euprymna; species Euprymna scolopes. Next base: position 32,079,527 of record NC_136499.1, read on the forward strand.
GTAATTCACTCCCATTCATTCATTCGTTTGTTTGTTCGCACTTTTCTCCATAACCATGCCTTAGATTTTTTTTTTTTTTTTTTTTAAATTTTTCACAAACATTAATTATGGTAAAAGTAAATTTTTGCCAGAATGGATTTTTTGGGATAATTCTCAATAACGACACCTTGGATTTTTTTCATAAATTTTTCACAAACATTAGTCATGGTGAAAGTAAATTTTTCACTTATGAAGTGGGACCTTGCATGTTCGGCTTGTTATAATTTAATGTAATGTTGTATGACAAAAATTGTAATTTAAACGAAGCATAATTCCTTTTAATTCCTTACATTTTATTGAATTCAAAATTTTTTAAAAATGCTAACAAAATTGAGTATTTTATGCTTATTATTTAATGATTTTCAAAACTGATATAAAAATTTAATGGATCCTTTCTTTAATATTTTCAGTACAATTTCTACAGCCAGAAGAATCGTCGTAACGAGATGGTCGTATTGGAAATGTACGAAGGAAAAGAACAGAGCAATTCTACTGCCTTCTCTTCTTTCAATTCCCCACCTGTGCCGCTAGTAACTCGTCAAGCCTATATTTTCCCAGCTCACATCTCCACAATGGCAGCCACGATAACCGAAAAAGGAATTACGAGCAAACATGTCATAGGTAAGGAACAGAGTTCATTATTAATTTTCTCAGTTCAATTTTTATAATTTAATAATTTTTTTTTTCATAATTTAAAAGGCACAACTTTTTACATTTGAATTTTTTGTTTGGACTAACACTTGAAATGTTTTTTTGTTTTATAGTTTCATTGAAATTTGGTGGACTTCTCTCCCTGCCGAAAGCATTCCTTGATCCTCGCAGACCAGTAACTCCCACTCAACAACATATGTAAGTGTTTTCTTAATCTTTCTTTCTATAAAGTTAGGTATGCATGCATATTTCTATGTACAAGATAATCTCTTAAACTAATGAACTGATCATTATGAATTTTTGAAAATATACTCTAGGCAACACAGTGAGTAATATGGGCACATTTGTTTGGTAAATGTTAACATTTAGAGATTGCATATATGTTAAGTTTGTTTTTATATATATATATATATATATATATATATATATATATATATCATTATTCCGGATGAACTAAAGTAATTAACCAATCATTATGAATTTTGCAATATATATTCTAGGCAACAGGCTAAGTAACATGGGCTTTTTTTTTAAACTTTAATATTTAGGTGCGCTAATTCAAGCTTGCATCTTTCCCACCATCCAACATTTTTTTAAACAAGTCAAAAATAATTTAAACAAATTGCTATACATAAAATTTTGAGTTATTAAGTAATAATTTTTTTAAAGGATTGAGGCATACACATGGGCATCAATAAAATGTGTTTGGTAAAATTTAAAACTATTGAACTTATGAAATATGTATTCTAGGCAACTAGGCAGGTAACATGGGCAGTTTTATTTTTTTCACTCTCTAAAAAAAAATATTTTTCTAGGGAGAGGGTGGGGTTTAGAAACTTAACGCTATTTAACATTTTCTATTTAGTTTTCTTATGGTTTCAGGTAATGCCATGTAGTCCTGCTAGTATGGTATAAATCTGAGTATGAAATCATTCGCAGCTCACTCTTTATTTCTGTAGAGAAATATGTGATATTAAAAAGATTAGGTTGGTAACTTTGTAGATGGGCAAGTGATTTGCATCCTGGTTCTACTTCTCGTGATTTGTAGTTTGATTTATGGCAATTGTGAAAATTTATTTTCTATTGTTTTGAAAGAAAAAAATATATATATATATTGTTATTCTAGGGAGGAAGGAACCATTCCGTATGTCCCAGAAATTCCAATCAATATGGAAGCCATTGTTAATTACAATCAAAGTGTTTATAGAATAAATGGAATCCATACTGGTTCTGCTGGATTGGAATCCACATCTTTGATCTTGGCCTATGGTCTTGGTAAGTATTGCTTTTAATTGCTGATATGTTTACGCCTCCCCCATTTTTTTCTATTAGGAGTTCCTTGGATTGACATTCACAGGTAACATAAGTTGGAGTAAATACATAGAAGATACTATCAAGTCTGCTGCAAAACAGGAAACGTGTCTCTAACCTGATGGTATTTTACCAAGCCTTCACCCATCTCCCATAGCTGCAGTGCTGTATCACAAGTATTTTCACAGAATGTGCTCCGATGAACCTACTGCATTGTATTCCCTCAACGTAAATATATCTGACCAACTTGACTAGCAGCTCTTAACCTAATCCTTAATATATTAACCTTAATGTCATATTTGGATTTTTCAAACTACTGTTTTCGAGTGTCACTTTTGCAATGTTTCGGTTCATGTAGCTTCCGACCTTCTTCCGATGTATCTTATCAAACTTGGGAATCTATACGTAATTTTAAATGGAACTCCTTTATTTACTTCTGTCAGCCATGACTGAATAGAGGGTCCATATAATTCACAATTGTATGTTTCAGTTATTCACACCGAGGATTGAACCTTCAACCTTCAGGAGACTATCACTTTACAATTGAATGTTTTTAAGTACATTGTGTTACGGGCCCTTGCAGACAATTCTAGTATGAATTTTAAGAGCCTTGAACCTATTTTATTTCTGGATATAAATATCACTATTTATTACTACACACACACACACACACATCTATATATTGATAGGATAGCGTGTGTGTTATGTATTTGTGTGTCACGCTTACATCCAAGTGACTGTCATTTAATTATTATGGACTTCCATTTCTTGTAATAAATAATTTAACCAAGAATTTTTCATAAGTTTTGGTTTTGGTTTTAATTATAGCTGATGGTACTGAAGTTATCTATTTTTTTTTTTATAAATAATTTTACCAAGAATTAAGTTTTGGTTTTGATTCAAGCTGATGCACCCAACCAAATCATATGGATATATTTTTTATTTTTGAAATTGCAACTTTATAATATATAAAAATCGATGGAACATTAACTCTATAATGATATATATGAAATCTGCAAGAATTAAAATATCATATTTAAGCGTATTTTACGATCGGGCATCTCTGCTAGCTTAGATAAATACTTTTGCAGTTTTAACAAAAAAGCTACAATAATATCACAGTGTCTCCATTTACGTTGAACATCTACAGAATGCCAACATCAATAAATTACATTTGAATGAGTCCTCTGTGGAATTTCCACAGGTCCCGCTAGTATATAATTACTATAATAATTTGAATACCTACAGACACTAGTGTTTCATCCTTTTTGGAATCCTCAGTGCAGGGAGTCACGATTACATTATTATTTATAATTAATATTTTCTATGTTATGTTCTAGGTCTATTTCGTGATTGTCACCCATCATATGTGCTGCTTCCTTGAGTTGTCTTATTCTCCACCATTCTTCGCTATCTATAATTCTTACTTTGTTCCATAAGGGTAGATGTTTTCCCTTTTCCCTCCATATATGGTCAGTCATAGCAGACTTTTCTCGTGGCTTTGAGCAGATAATACAACCTTGGCCGTAGATGTAAGCATTAGGGTTTAGAGGGTCGTTTCTCGTGATAATGTGACACTCACCTACTCAGATTCCAACGAATATACACAGTATGTGTTAGTCAGTGTTATCCTGTGTTTTCTTTTGGAATTGTATTTTCTATTTATTTTTATACTTGTGAACCTGTGTGCACCCCACTTGGCAGCTGCCAATGCATAAAAGACAACATGGCCAGAACCAGAATGAGAAAACCTGAAAGAAAAATCTATGGCACATAATGTTGGGGTTTGCGAGTTATTGAATGGGGGTGGGGGTGGACATATGTTCTCACAGAGTAAAATATCAAGTAAAATTTTTAATGTTTTTAAATACAATAAAAAATGACAATTATATCATTTTCAATCCTCTCATAATATTCATCATCATGAAACCAACAATTCATCTTACCTTATCCTTGAATAGCATTTGGCTTTGATAAGTGATAACTCGTTAGTTAAAAAAATAAATAAATAAACAAAACTTTCCAACTTAATACTAATGAGGCAAGGTGAGAAATATATTATTTATCCTAAATCGAAACTTTGATTTGTATGTAGTCATAACATTTTTTTTTTCTTCCTCAGATCTGTTCTACACACGAGTGAATCCTTCCAAAATGTTTGATGTGCTCAAAGATGACTTTGATTATATCTTCATCAGTAGCGTTCTTATTGGGATGATTGCTGTTTCAATCATCTCTCAAAAATTAGCTGCCAGAAAGGCCTTAAATAGAGCTTGGAGATAACCAGACGTCTATTAAAATATTTAAAAAAGAAAAGAAAAAAAACAAAAAAAAAACTTTTTACACTTTCATTTTTGTATGTAAATTATTTCCTGTTGAATGTTAATTGTGTGTTTTTGTTTATGTTGTGTAAAATAAAATTTACAAGAAATATTTTCACGTTTTTTTAATTTTTTTAATTAAAAAAAAAAAGATAAATATCTATCGAAATGCTTTTTTTTTTTGTTTACTTATAAGTTCAAAACAAATTTAGAAAAACACTTGAATTTTATAACATTTTGATGTATACTTAATGTTGTGTATTTCAGCTAGTATAATTTAATTATTTATTTATTTTTTTTTGTTTGAATGGACTTAAAATGCATTTAAAGACAGATGGAGCAAAGGATCTCTGGTAAGGTCAGATGGTCCAAAAAAAATGGGAATGGGAATTGAAAAAAGTGTGAATCACATAATGAGACACCATCAAAAAAATTTGTGAATTAATTAAACGAAACTTAGAAATGCTATCTAAATGAATAATTAAAACAAACCTAGTCCTCCTTCCGTGTCACCATAAGAATTTGAATAAAGAACAAGTTGTCAATTTAAAAATCATCCCGGAAGCTTCTGTTCATCCAATTTATTTTGTATATTTTGTTCAACATGATTTCACTTCTTTTACTGTTTACCCAATAAATTCCATGTACAAAATTCTTCAGAAGTGTCTAATTTGAAGAGCTTTTAACCCCAAATCACCAGACAATTGGTCTGTTACAATGATATGCAGCAAATATATATATACTAGCAAAGATACCCGTGCTTCGCACGGAGCTTTGTTGCGCACTCGGGTACCAAAATCTGTGGGCACCTTTCCAGTAAGTTGATGTTGTAAGAGCAACGATTGCATAAGGTGATTAACATTTTAACTACCTCTTGTAGTGACTGAAATTCAATCAGGAACTTCACAAAACATTTTCATCAAAAGGAAGGTTACTTGATGTTACATAGTAAATTTTTCATTGAAGTAATTTTCAACTCTTGCTTAAATTTTATCTTGCACATTCAATACTAAAAACTTACCACAATCAGATCATGTCAGTTTTTCCTCATATCCATTTCTCGAACTTTTCACTGAAGAGCCTCAGGGTAAACTACATTTCTGCTGCTTTGATTTGGAGCCAGAATGTAGAGTTTTTCTGAACTTCCTGTCCGGCTGATGGAGACGTAGAACATACCGTGACTGAAGCAGTCTGATGTCAAGTCTACGCCAATGGTGTTAAATGTCTGACCTTGACTTTTGTTTATGCTCATTGCAAAACACACCTTCACAGGAAATTGGAGTCTCCGGAATTTAAATGGAAGTTCTGAGTCCGATGGAACTAAGGGGATCCTTGGCAGTAGAACGGTTTCGCCTTTGTAGGGACCACAAGAAATGATGGCCTCAAGTACATTGGTGTGCAATCTGGTGATAACACATCTGGTTCCGTTTGTTGTTTTTGGCGGTTCCAAGGATCGAAGAATCATGATTGGCGATCCAATTTTGAGATTTAAAATGTGTGGAGGCATTCCAGATATCTCCAAAGAGTTTAAAAACTCCACAGGGTAGTGAACAGCTTCATATTCATTAGTAGCCGAATCAACTGACTTGTATTGCTTTGTGTCTCCTGGAAATTCATCCATTATTGAATTGTTCAAATGATTCACATTGCTGTTTAATGGCGAAATAATAGCCCTCTCAGCAAGCCAATCCGGTGATTTTCCATTGTTTTGCAGGTCTGGGTACACTTTGTCTTTCAGTTGCTTCTGATTACCGACACATTTACCAAGCGCAGTTGGAATCTTAATTGTGTCAGGTGAAGAAGTGATAGGAAACTGACCATTACCGATTTGGAGAAGCAATTTTGAGAAGTCTGCTGCAGCTGTGTTATCAGAGATATAGGCTCTCATATTAGTAGTCAGTCTCTTCACTATAACGTGCCTCCAGAGATAGGATTGTTTCAAACTTGCATTGACAATGTTAGCCCTTGTGCCATTTTTAACCACTGGGAGGATTTGACGGAAATCACCGCAAAATAAGGTTGGAATGCCACCCATGGGATTCTTGTTTCCTGTGATGTCTTGCAGTGTTCGGTCAATTGCTTCATAAGCACTCTTGTGCGTCATTGGGGCTTCGTCTACAATGATTGCAGAGGTGTCTCTAATTACATTTGCCAAGGCTGAGTTACCAGTAATTTTGCAAACTGGCTGATCCATTCGATGAGTATCCAAGGGTACTTTAAAAGTGCTGTGAAGAGTGCGGCCACCTTGTAGTAGAGTAGCAGCAATGCCACTGAATGCTGTTGCAAGCACAATCTTTCTCATGGATCTAATCTTTGCAAGGATCAAATTGATTACAAAAGTCTTGCCCGTACCACCTGGAGCATCAAGAAACATCATGTTTTTGTTCATTTCACCTTGTGCTTCCAACATTGCCATGAATGAATTGTAAACTTCTCTTTGAGAATCGGTCAGTTTTTCTTGCATATTTTCTGCTTGTAGGGAAAGTTCTTCAAGATTATAAGTAACTTCACGTTGATACTCTCTCGCGAGTCTTTCATCTCTCCCTTGCGTTGGTGCAGGTAATCCATAGCTTGCCAATGGTTGACCGCACATAAGGAGAACTTTTTCTTCAATTAGACAAAGAGTTTTATTGTAGATGTCCTCATTAAAATCTGCTTCTGGATTGTTAACTTCTTGCCTGTATCTGTGAAGAATGTCTTCAGATATTACATCACGAAAAGCCATCCAGATCTCAAGAGGATTTCTTGGCTCACAGGCTGTTAAAATTATCACAAATAGGCTTTGCAAATTTGAAGGTGATTGAGTGGCACTTGCCTCTCCTACTGCTTGATGCAAGTGATGGTCATTTTCTAGAAGGCCTCGAGCAAGGCACGCTGCTCTGTATGTTTCAAACACCTGACCATTGTATGCTCGCAAATTTTGAAATGAAGTTGGACCAGCAACCTCATTGAGCAACAGGCGTAAGAAATAACACTCCCCTGCTTTTGGACTAATCGTGTAGATTCTCCCAATACATGGTGCCTTCCATACATCATCATTTTCAGTACCTTCAACTTGTACCCCACGCATTCTTCTCATCTATTTCTTTGTCGATTTGTTCCAAGTGTAAAACTCAGGGACTTCTACGTATTTGAGACCCCTTGCAAAGTCATCCTCATGGCAGAGTTGAAAAAATGCTGTCAAAGTTGTGGCAGGCGGTGGACCTTGGGCTCGTTCCAGAGCAGTATCAGCTGAGAACATGACACGCTGCCCATTTTCAAGATGAACAGAAAGTTGTACAATTGGGGGGAAATGTTCATGGATGGGATGTTCCAATATCCTCCAGGCCGCCTCTGAACTGCCGACATACCTTGCATTCTGGAACTGCTGGATATCATCCACAATGTGACTTTGTACTTGGCCTTGTTGGTTAGCTGCTCCATCAGTTCTTTGTAGTTCAAACACTGCTTGATCACATCCTTTATTCACGTATTTGAGGACATATTTGATGCTTTGGATCGAGCTGCAAATTTCTACGTTAATGTGAGCGTTGAACTGCTGAAGGAGGACCTTGTTGTACGGAACAATCCACTGGTTTGTTATTTCTTGATTAACATACCGACCATTTCTACGTTAATGTGAGCGTTGAACTGCTGAAGGAGGACCTTGTTGTACGGAACAATCCACTGGTTTGTTATTTCTTGATTAACATACCGACCATTTCTCTTCATCCTTATTGTACCAGTCTGGCCTCCATCTTCTGGTTTTCTTCGCCTGTACTTGGGGTAAGAGTCTTGGCCTTGCTCGGTACACTGAAGAAATTCTTTTGGGTATTTTTTGGAACATTTGTTGTCAATCATACATGGACAATTTGGATTAAATGGTCCACAAGGTCCATGCACCATATGTGCCATCACTTTAGCATGAAGATCAGATATGCAGAGATCCATTTTTTTCTGGTAGAAGTTTGTCCTCTGGGGCCTGCCAGGTGAGGATGTGTGCATGCGGCAGTCCTCTTTTTTGATATTCAATACTGTACAGGAAAGCCCTCAACCTGCCAAATCCTCCCTTTTTAATAAATTCAAGTAACTTTTTTAGCTTCTGCCTGAAAACCCTGGCAACAATATCTGGACGATCCTGAGGGTCTTGCCCTTGAAGACAATTTTCTGTAATTTCTGTCCACTTTGGATTTGTTGTGAACGTGATGGAGAGGTCGGCTCGGCCCATTCGCCGAACATATGCCATGGCATCACTTTGACGCTCAAACATGTATCGAGGGCCTCCTGTATAAGTTGCCGGAAGTACAACTCGTTGACCAAACTGTTCTGGATTCCCATCCTCCCTAAGAATTGAATCTCTCAAGTTGCTATAATTGTCAGCTCTCAGGGTCTGTTGCTCACGCCTCAGGAACTGCAAACGTTCTGTTTCAATCTTGCAGTACACATCCACCAGCCATTGTTGAAATAGCCTTCGGTACCAGAGAAAATAGTTTCCAGGCCGAGTCATTAAATGGTACGAATAAAATTGCTGTTGGGTAACTTTTCGCCCATTGGATGCCTTCATGTAGATGTTGTAAGATGGAGAACCATAGGGGTACATTAACGGGTACATTAAAGTATCGTAGAGGGGATGTAGTTCGGAGATCCATTTTAATGTATCATTTCTAAAACGCAAGACAATATCCCGGTTAGCTGTTGGTTCATTCCCCATTAATATTCCAATCTCATACGTTGTTGTTGGAGCATTGAATCGCCGTGGATGCTCTTCTTGCGGCCTTCGGTCTTCCCTTATGACAACTTTATGTTCTACCAAGTGTTCTTCTTCAATCCTCTCCTTTGTTGTTTTCAGCTGACAAATAAAGCTGTTGTTCTCATGTAAAAATTCAGTCAGACTTTGGAGAATGTCTCTATTGAGTCTACTGTCACGTCCCCGATTATGTAGTTCCTCTTCCAGACTATCCAAGAAGTAGACTTGAATAAACTTTGCTGTTTCATCTTCAGGTGGTAAAAGACTCCCAATCTGGTGGCAAACCTGGCCTCGAATTCTAAAAGAAGGATTCCACCCATGTACTGCCGCAATTTTGTGACCAAATGATGTCATTGCAAAACAATTGTTATAACTGCGTAGATTTTGCAGAAAATCTTTAGAGATGGGACCATTGCCGGAGAGCAAATCTTGAAGCAACTGAGGCAGTGGTAGAAAGCTATCAAGCACAACTTTGCCAGAAGAACAACAACAACCAGGCGTTTCTCCTTTAAATTTTACAGCTGAGCAATGTTGACATACTTTGTCCATTTTTCCTATATCAGCTGTAGTGAGAGAGTCATTTTTGTTGTAGAGCAATCCTTTTCTATTGCAGTGTTCTATTTCATGGTGTCTCAAAGCAGTCATTCGTTGTCTAGCTGCCTCGTTTTCTGTCAATTGCTGGGGCAAAGTCATACTCTCTCTCCATGCAGCCTCTCGTTGTTGCCCTTGGTATAGGCGAAAGCTTCGTTGGGTTTCCGATTCATTCTGATGTCGTTGAGCCACTCTCAACTGACCTTGTGTACGTCTACTTACCTCATATAATTCATTCGATCGTAATATTGCTTCTCTTTCCAGTGCATATCTTTGCCTTTCTTGAATTTCATCTTGTGATGAATTTAACCGCCTTACAGCATGTCTAGTTCTGTTAGCTTCACGTTGGGTTTCTCTTTCCAAATCTGACAGTCTTGCTCTTCTTTCTCTTTGACGTATCCTGTTAAGTTCTAGACGTCTTTCTCTATCTGAATTGTTTTCATTGGAGCGAATTGCAGCAACTCTTAGTCTATTAGCTTCCAATCTTTCCATTCTTTCTTCCTCACTTTCGTTTCTACTTCGTTTGGGTGGCATAATTTCGGTTTTAAACGGAATTGTTTAACGATATTAATGATTGTAAATTAATTAAGCGTAAAGGAAATGTATACTAACTGAAATGGACGAACTATAAATAATATTTCTGAATAGTACAATTATAAACAATTATATTGTACCTATTTACTATGCCTTCCCACGGGACAGAGTTAGACACCAGGGTCGTTTTTTAACGTGGAGAAAAGGTACAAAAATAAAAATTGTCTCAGTCGTGAAGGATTTCTCCTCCACCGAAAGAGAACAAGAAAATGAAGTGCAGCATCTGAGGAACAGATACTACACTTTGATCTTGACCAAAAGGAATGAATAAAAGCGACCTACGTGTGACTCATTACTTCCGGGTGTAAACGTCACAGTCTAAAAGTAATAATTAAAAAAAAAAAGTAAATGTAAAATAAATGTGATACCAACTTAGGTTAACTAAGTAAACAGTACAATTAAAACAGTTCTATTAAAACAAATAATTACTAAGATCTAGGTAATTGTTAGTCTCATTGTTATGGTTTTAAAGAAAAAAATGTGTAAAAAAAGTTCTGCTTTTGTGAGTACGTGTATTTCTTTTAAATTACATAACCTTTTTATTTTATTATTTATATCTCTTTTAAATTTATATATTTTGTTAGTAAACTGGAAGAAATTCAGTTGAATAAAACCTTGTTCGTGTTCTTTACGTTAAACTCATATTTTTATAAAAGGTTCATCCGGTTTAAAGAAAGCACTAAGTTTAAATAAGTCTGGAAATAACTAATTCAATATATAAATAGAAAAATGAAATAAATATAAGCTTTAAGTCTTAAGATAGTAATAATCAAAATGTAATAAATTATTTGTAGTTCAAATCTATGATAAGACAGGCTTTCGAAATAGGCTCGACCAGAAAGATTAAATTGGAACGAAATTATAATCTCCGTGCCATTTTCAAAACAACCCCACAAAAGTAACGGTATCCTGCAGTTGGTTAAATGACAATGATTGTAAGAAAAATGTAAAAGAAAATGCGCTTATCTGTTTATTTTGACCTGTTTTATTTAATAAAAAAAAAAATTGGCTATAACTGGAAGAGAGCGTTATGTTTTGGGGGTTGTTTAAAAAATAGAATGGAAATAAAGTTAGTTCCGTTTTAATTGTCTTTAATTGCGGCAAGCGCTAACAAAATCGAAAAATCACTGTTTACATTCGAAATGTTAACTTTTATAGGTTTACAGGTTTGCTGACAAGGCTGGGGGTGTTTAATACAATTATTTTACTAAATTGATTTTTTTCATTTAAAAATAAAATTATTTCTTTTTTAAAATTACGATAGTTGAATTGTATTCTTTCAATTATATTGGCAAGTAAAATATAAACGATTAAAACGGAACGAAATTGAAATTTCCATTACATTTTCAATACAATCCCAAAACATAAAGCTTTCCTCGCCAATGAATTGTTTTGATAATATACGTAAAGTGAAATAAATCGAATATAAAATTAAATGAAAATATATTAAATAATTAAATGTTAAATAGATTTTGTAAATAGTACAGTTGAAATGATTAGAATATTTCCAATATGTAATAAGGTCGAGGTAATTAGTTAAAGAGATTTAATATAATGTGATATGCAAATGAGCATAAGTCATTCGATATGGGGGTGGTTTGTAGACTAGTATATAAAGAAATTAGGCAAAGATTCTTATGTCTCCTATAACAGAAACATCCTAAAATGGGTTCTAATGTTTCTCTACCAGGAGAGATCTACCCTCTTACCTCCTTTATATTTCGTTGATGATGGAGAGCTGTACACACAGACAGAAACACACGAACCCTATTACTTTATAAAAATATAGATGATTTGGTGTTGACAACCTGACTATATAATAAATTGTAGATTTTTCTATTTAAAACCTCAAAATCGTGGAAGGAATTCGTTTTTAGATAACTGTCTAATCTTAAAATGTCTTAAAATGGGGGGGGGGGTCGTTATTCTTTTATACAATACTAAACCACTATCATCTCCAACAAAATCTTTATAAGATGACATCAAAATGTTTTAGTTTTCTCTTATTAAAAAAAAAAAAAAAATTTTTTTTTTTTTTTTTCTTCAATAAATATTTGATTAATAGTAAATAATAAAAATTGAATATGCCTTTATCAAAGTCATGTATAGGTAAGAGAGACACACAAGATGGTAGTTTTATTAGAACAGATAATACTGATCAATATCATAGTCAGTTTAACATCTGATTTACATGCTGGCATGTGTTGGACAGCTTTAGATAAATTGACTTCCAAAATAACCGATCTGTTTCCATCAGATCCATTTTTTTATAATTTTTTTCATTGTTCTTTCTCTGAACTGAACCTGCTACCTCAACTGTGTTACATCTACTTTTTCTCTACATCTCTCTCACATACATAATGTTGTTAGTTTCAATCTTTTTTTTCTTCTTTTATAAATACTATCATGATATGTGTTCTTCAGAATTGTCTGATCTATTTCCTGCTTCCTTTGTTCCAGCTTGTTTGACTTTGTTAGTCTAGTGTTCTTCATCAATTCGTTGTTTTAATATCTCATTATAATACAACTTATTCCAGTAGCTTCTTTCCAAGGACTGCAAGGTTGTGGAACTCTCTTCCTGCTCAGTTTTCCTCCTACCTATAGCTTTAATATTTTCAAGTCCTCTTTCGTTCTTGTAAGCTTCTGACATCAAGTGTCTTCATGCCTTATCTGGATCAATTTCGAGTAAAAAAAAAAACAAAAATGAATTCTCATCTGATCTTTCAACATGGCCATTAGAATAAAAGGTCAAAGATGAAATAAAATAAAGATTATTTTATTTTCAAACTTTTTTTATTTCTCAAAATGATTTTAAAATACAAAAATGAATTGTGTGTCGCAATAAAAAAGGAAAACTTGTCTGATGTGGTCGGACAACCTCACAGTGTAACATTATTACAATTGCAGGTTTTGAGTTTTCTTGTGATTGGTTGCTGTAATATTCCACCTTTAGCTTAAGGAGAGGAAAGATGGGTTCATACTAATGTTGGGACGATTAATCAGAATCTCAAATTATAAAACTCAAATTATTTTGGGGCATCAGAATCGGTATTGAACTCAGAAAATTTTTGTGACTATTTTCCAATGCCAAAAACGATTCTATTTTTTGTTTCAAACTTAATTTGACATTACTGGTAATAAATATAAATATTTATTGATTTTAAAATACCAGTCAAATTAACATCTACAGATTATCACCAAGTATTTTTTTTTTAATGTTTGTGTCACGAGTTTTTACGGTAATCTGAAAAAAATAAAAACTCTGTGGCTAAAATATTTAGAGATTCTAATGGGATTTTAGAACAATCTGTAATTATATTGGAATCATCCTAACACTAGTTCATACCTTTCCAAACGGCACATGACTTACCACCACCAGAATTTGAACCTTTCCTCAAATGCATATGAACCATCACCACCAACAGCACTTCAACATGACCTGCCAACTGTGACCATTTTTTAACACTCAAAATAGATTTCTCATCTGAGAGAAAAAAAAAAAAAATCTAGATTAAAAAATGTTCGGCTTAATGTTCGCACAACGATCATCTGGTATGTCCACTTTCTCTGATGGTTAACGAGTTTAACAGGGAAAGAGGATTAAAAGGTTCATAAGCAAAAACGAATTTCAATATCAATGTTTGTTCATTTTAACTAGCATGGTTGCTCGGGGACATGGACAACAAAACGTTAAAATATGCATGTAGCAATTTTCTTTTACAACTTCAGCTCTTGTCCAGAATTCTCCCTCATAAAAAAAATTAAAGAAAAATCTGTATGATATACGTACCCGTAACGGAATGAAAATGTCATATTCCCAAATTCACATAAATTGTCAAGTAGGCGTTTTTTTTTTTTGTTTTTTTTACTAAGACAAATTATTTTATGAGAAAGCGAGGACAGAGTGTCTCACTCAACTATCTTGAATAGAGATAACTCAATTTGAACTGAGATTTTTTTTTTTTTTTTTTTTTTTCAGGCTTGAAATGGCAACGATTTACTATTAAATGCTTAAAAATTATTTTCTATATAAAAAAAATTCTGGACAAGAACCAAAACTTCTGTTTTCCTCTATGTCCCCTTTTCTATCTCAGCTCCTCACATCTATATATGGTCAGAAATATATTATGTTTTTAAATATCTGAACAAAAAGTATGATTTCACACCAAAAGTTGATGGAAAATCTATATAAATCACTAACTGTGTTTGTTGACCACGAAAGAATAAATATTACAAAAAAAGTGCTCATATCATGTCTGATGCAATACTGAAAAAAAGAATATATCAGCTTTGTAGGTGTGTCTTGTGTAGTTTCTGACTTACAGATGTACACACACACAGACAACTGGCCTTTATATATAGAAATAAATATTTTGCATCCACTAGTTCTCTTTTGGCTAATAAGCATCTCTTGCCTTGACAAGTCATTTTTCATTCTCATTGGCTCTTTACATAAAGTGGCTTCATGCCTTGTATCGAGCAATTTCCATGAAAAAAAAAGATAAAATTAAACTAAGAATTATAAAAATCAAGAGAAATGTTAGTTGACTTCCTGTTCGATTATTGTTGTGCTTAGACACTATATTTCTCTTTGTCTGTCCGTTTTACTTTTTTCTCAGAAACTACTAGGCCAATCTAGCTGAAATTTTGTATGGACCTTTGTTCTGATTAGGTGTAGCAGACAAAGTATTATGGTATCTATTCAATGCACAGTTAGGAATTAATAAGGATTAGTATTTAATGCAAAAATGGACACAAATTTAACCATATGCAACCATCAATTTGGCATTAAAGCATTCTAAGTCAACAGTTTATAACTTTTGCGCGTTTTTAATGGTCAAAACGTCTAGTTTTATTTATTTATTCACAGGTGTTTAAATATTTTTCAGTATTTTGAGCGTTATTTATTTTGCTTGTAAAGGGCACAACACCAAACTAAAGCAAATCACACAAAAGCAAATCATAATCTTCCTCAACTGGCTAATTGAATACAAGCAGATTGCAAATCCGGAAACTCGTACTCATAGCCGGAATCTAAAGTTTGTTTAGGTGTGACCTTTTGACCTTCCAAAATTACATTTGCTCGTACATCCCCAAGTGCCAACTTCATCATAAAACCAGGAACGGGCAAAACTGCTGGACGATGCAGTGCCTTAGCAAACGCAGAGGTGAAATCCTTGTTTGTGGCATGTTCAGGTGCAACCCCATTGAGGACACCAGACACTTTTGGATTAGTGATCGCATGTTTGTAGATTCCAACAATATCAGAAATGTGGATCCAGGGGAACCATTGCTTCCCCGAGCCAATTCTTCCTCCAAGACCAAGTGAGAAAGGAATGTAGCACTGCTGGATCATGCCGCCATCACGTCCAAGAACAACTCCTAGAAATAAACAAATTTTATTTATACACAATAATAATTAGCAAAGTACCCATCAAAAATGAAAAAAATAAATACTTTTACTAAAAGTACACACATAAACTGTATGTTTTCTTATACATATATGTATATATATATATATACACACACAACATAGTCACGTAAAACACCGGTTCCTATTAGATTACCGAAGTCGAGCAACGTTGAGCCTGGTCTGTATTAAAATGGGTGACCATTTGGAAATTCCAGGTGCTGTCTGCTTATCTTTGCATCGTTTCCAGTTGTCCTTGATTTTCCTTTGCTACTGGACTCAAGCAGTGCCGATTCAAGAAAGGTGTGGTTGAAGATTGTGCAACCCTTGCTTCACAATTACATGCTCAACAACTTCTTACAGGGTGTAACCATAGACTTTTAGGACGGAACAGAGGAGTTTATATATATAGTGTGTGTGTGTGTATCTAAGCAACATGTTTTCATTCAAACAAACACTATATAACACTCAGTGTCTCCGTTTAATTATTCGTTGTTTTAATTTTTCTACTTGAGACAAAAAAGACACCTACAGATTCTATCTACAACAATTTAACAGAAACGTGCAAAGGATCATATGAAAGATAGAAAAAAAAAAATTATTAAACAAAGACACTGTTTTATATAATAACGTTTTTTTGAATATATGTGTGTGTATATATATATATATATATATATATATATATATATATATTATATAGTTATATTAAATTTTAAGGATCAGCTGTGATGAATAGCGGATAAATTTAATTCTGTTGCCTGATGAAGAGCCTTTGGTTTTATAATAAACCAATCGTTCCGAAACATTAGCATGTTCAGTGTAGCGACTATGTAATATTTGTCTATATAAATAGAAATATTATACTCTGCTCTTTTTATTGAGCACTTTTAATGATCTCGTTTTAATTTGTGGGTTTTAGCTCCTGAATACCTTCAACTTGATATATCTATCTATATCTATCTATATCTCTATAAAAACAGAGATGTGTGTGCCACAGACGATTTCTGATTGGTTAATCCAATAATCACATCTCCTAAAAAACAATCGTTTCTACGCTCTTACCTTTACCATAAAATATTATGGCTTTATTTATTGTCCATCTTGGAAGGGTTTAATTTTTTAATAACTTGTTATTTACAAATTAAAAAAATACGAAACTATTATACGAAACTAAACTACACGAAATCAAACGCTCCTACAAACTTAGTAGTAGTACTAGCAAGCACACGCGCACACACACACACACACGTTCACTACCGTCACGTTGTTATGGCAACCAAACCCGCTGACTTACATAAACAGTAAACACACACAGTAAATGTGATTTTCTTCATTTTCTCATTTCACTCGTGGTCTTAAATTCATTTCGGGTTTGTATTACTGTACACATAGATTCGAATAAGTTGCCAAAAAACAAATAAATGTTATCAAAGGCAAGATAAATTACTTTTCTACCAAACTGGATATATTTTTCGTGTTTTTATTCAATTTAACATGTTTATTCAGCTCGAAAAGCATACAGTGTTTACCGATGTATTGGAAAATTCAAGATGGCGGCCGATTCTCTCTTTAACACAGTAAGTTTGGAAAAAGGTGTAATAAATAAAAAACCGGTTAAAATACTGTTAAAAACTCGCTCAATATATGTTACCGTGACATAGGTTGACATATATTCGGCAGGTTTTTAATAGTATTTTGTATAGTTTTTTATTTATAACACCTTTTCCCAAACTTACGGTGTTAAAGAATGTGTGAGACGCCATCTTGAATTTTCCAACACATCGGTAAACACTGTATTCTTTTCGAGCTGAATAAACATGTTAAATTGAATAAAAACACGAAAAATATATCCAGTTTTTATCGGTTTTTTACCTTCTCTGCAGAAGTACAAAAAAAAAACAAAAAAAAAACGGAAGGTACTTTTACAGAATGTTAAACTAACCCTAACCGATGTTTTATGTTTAGTTTAGGAAAAGTCAGAAGAAACAAAAGTCATTATTGCATGAAATATACGTATTTAGTTGAAGTATTGTTTATGTCAATTCTTTCGAAGAAATTTAGCAAGAATACCTGTAAACCAGGAAATCGGTAAAATGTCATCATGGATGAATACTTGTCTATTATAATTTCTACCCTTGACAAAAACTTAGCCATAACAAAAGAGATTTATTGTTCAGATTGTTTTTGAGATTGATTTCTAAAAAGATATTTTATAAATAAAATCGACTTTAAAATTAAAGACTTAAATTACAATAATTGAATTTAAACATTCTTATTTCAATATTTGGCACATAACACCTGCAAAAATGATCACAATGTCAGGATTTCATTTTATTTCAGAATCGATGGCAAATTGTGTAGATTGATATCTCATTATATTAAATACTAATATTTAACATTAGTTTATCATTTAAGCCGATAAAAAGCCCTTTTTTTTTCGAGTCATAAAAGGATTTGGAGTTTCCTAATCAACCTTTCGGGTGCAGTTGCACGCTCTCAAAATAACTAAAGTGTTGGCTTTAAAAAAATTGGTTCATTAAAACTAAACAGGTTTAGTTTTAATAAAAAAAAAAAATTTTTTTAAATCGCTTTGGTAATTAGATATGTCGTATGGTTATCCCTAATCGCTGAATAAAACTGCTAACGAGTTGAATGATTACGACATAAAATTAAACTCGGGTTCCTGAAACGGAAACTTCGTTTGTTTTTGTTTTTTTCTTATCAATATATTTACATTGTTATTTTGTTTTCATTTTCAATCATTCGAACAGTTTTCTTTTTCAAGTAATCCAAGTTACAAAATTCTCACTGTTTACTATACTAAAATCACAATGACTAATGTATACCTATTAACCCTTATCCTTGAGTGGCCTCTGGGCCTTGATAAGTGGTGACACCCATGTAAAAAAAAAAAAAAAAAATCACTCGAACAGTTTTCTTTTTATAATGTACAGTTTTAAAAGTTTAAAAACTATATAGTTTTTACTTAAGGAAAATTAATGGGTCAGTTTTTACGATGTGCCCTGTTAAAATACTGTTAAAAACTCGCTCAATATATGTTACCGTGACATAGGTTGACATATATTCGGTGGGTTTTTAATAGTATTTTGTATAGTTTTTTATTTATAACACCTTTTCCCAAACTTACGGTGTTAAAGAGGGTGTGAGACGCCATCTTGAATTTTCCAACACATCGGTAAACACTGTATGTTTTTCGAGCTGAATAAATATATTACATTGAATAAAAACACAAAAAATATATCCAGTTAGGTAGAAAAGTAACTTATCTTGCCTTTGATAACATTTATTTATATATTTGTTTTTGACTATTTTTTCGAATCTATGTGTACAGTAATACAAACCCACAATATGAATACTCACGTTGTTATATATATATATATACATATATATATATATATATATATATATATATAAATGAGATTATAGCAGTTAAAAAACATTTTTAAAACACACACACACCTTTTTCAAAGTGATCAGAAATCGTATAAAAGTAAAAAGGGTAAATTTTTACTTACTTTCCAACTTAATCACCTTTAACGTGACTTTTACAGTTTTTTTTTTAAATGGAATTCATTTACCGATACAAAAGAAATGATAAGTAAATAAATCCATAAATAAATATTATAAATGGTTTATTTTAATACTTGCCAGGATGCGGAGGAAAATGAATGAAGGGGGAGGGGAATAAAATAAAAACATTTTGGAAACAGAGTAAGTTTGAAAGAATTGCTTTGCACAGAAAGAAATTAATGAAAAAATAAAATTAAATTTCTTTTCTTTCTTGATTTTTTTTTAGTTTTTTATGAAAAAGGAAGTCAAAATTAAGACTATAAAAAACAATTTTTATTAAGAGCGAACCTCAGTCGTCAGGTCTGTAAAAAAAGACGTGGAATAATAAATGTTTTCTAATACAAATTGTTTTTACTTATGTGTTCATTTGTCTCTTTGAAGTTCGTTTGTTTAATATATCGGTTTGCAATATAATTTTGTCATTCTGTCAGACTCAAATTCTAAATCTATATATCTATAAAAGTGAAAGTGTGTGTCTGTGTACATTTCCCTACGAAATAACTCTGTCAATGTTTAGTCTACAGACTCGAAATTTGATATACAGGGTACTGAGATTTGGAAAAATCTATGTGATCGGTTTTTAGCCAGAAATTTGGCGATTAAGGGGTCAAAGTTCAACGATTTGAGCTTTGAGAACTCTACCAAACTTCTCCGACAATTTTGGGTCTACACACTTGAAATTTTAGATATAGCTTCCGTGGACATGGATCTAACTTAATAACTTGATTTGAGCCCAAAACAATAAATTTTCAGGGGTCATAATAGGGGTCAAAGTTTAAAAAATTACTCCCTTTTTTTTGCTCAGCATACACCTCCAAACACCCGGGCAACGCCGGGCACCCATGCTAGTATATATATATATATAAATAAATAAAAGATATTTGCATGTCGGATATAGTCATACCCATGATTTTCTTTGTGTATAATACAATTTTATACTGCTTATGATGGGAGAGGGGGGGGGGATTGACTCAATTCGTTACATTACAGAAAAAAAAAATAAATAAAAAAATCAGTATTTCTACTTTTGTCAGCAAGGCAAAATCCGTCTTTATTATTTAATTTTTTTTTTTACATGGGAGATCACCACTTATCAAGGCCTGGAAGCCACTCAGGGATAAGGGTTATTGTGTGTACAGTAATCAATGGGATAATATTGTAGTAATAGTTGGTATTGGAGATTTGATAAAGTGTCCTATTTAAGGGGGCGATTAATCAGGAATTTGTTTATATTGGACTTGAAGACATCCAAGTTGTAGTCAGGTGGGTAGCAGGTAAATGGAAGAGAATTCCACAGGCGTGCACTTTTCAGAAAGAAGCTTTGTTCATGGAATCTACGTTTTGATTTAGGCACAGATAAAGAGTGGGGGAAATTACTGACAGTGGTTTTAGCTAGACGGGTGTTTATTGTGAAAGATTGGTGAGGGGGGACCAGAGATTGGAGCTCGGGCGAACACTTACCATGGAAATGATAAAACAAAGACAGGCTCGCAACATCTCTTCTGTGGGAAAGAGGTTGCAGGGAAGAGAAAAGGGCATCCCCCACTAAGCCACAAAGTCTATTTTGTACTTTGTCAAGGCAGGATAGGCTGTTTTTAGAAGCTCCAGCCAAGATATGGCAGCAGTACTCCATCTTTGGACATACTTGGCTTTTATACAGATAAAGAATTGCATCAATAGTGAGATATCTTCTGGAGCGGTAGAAGGATCCTACCATTTTCCCAGCAGCCCGGGCAACAAACTTGATATACGTGTTCCATTTCAGATGAGGAGTAAAGGTCAAACTCAGGAACTTGTCAAAACATGAAACCTCCCCAAAACGAAAGCCATCGATTTCAATTGATGCTAGATGGGGATCAGAGTGTTGATGATGTAAAGATAGAAGCTTGATTTTGGCTGCATTAAAAGTAAACAGCCACCTCTTCCCCCACTGTTCCACGCGCTCAAGATCAGAGAAGAGAGAATCAGAGAGAGCTTTGTCATTTACAGCCTTTGATGTGTTGCCATAGATGGTCATGTCATCAGCATAGATGTCAATGAATGATTTAAATATGTGTTTTGGGAGATCATTGATGTAGATCAGGAAGAGAGTTGAGCCCAGGGTGGACCCCTGGGGGACTCCAGCATTAATACTGTGGTCCTCTGATTGCTGCCCATAAACCACTACTCTTATGAGCCTATCAGAGAGAAATGATTTAATTATTGAGAAAACATTTCCAGTTATACCGTAGCTGGAAATCTTGCGAAGTAGGCCCTTATGCCATACCTTATCAAAGGCCTTTGATATGTCAAGAGCAATTGCCCTAGAAAGGAAGCCTTTATCGAGAGATTCACTAATCCTATGAGAGATAACCGTTAGCACATCAGCTGTAGATCTAGTAGAACGGAAACCATATTGCATGTCACTAAGGAGGTTATTTCTGCTAAGGTGGTTGACTACTTTATTTAATATGGATTCCAGCAACTTACTAACACACAGGAGACTTATTGGTCTGTACTGAGAGGGAGATGACTTATCACCTGAGTTCTTAAATACAGGGCATACTGATGAGGTTTTCCAGGGGGTTGGAAAGCACTTCTCCTTAAGGCAACGCTTAAAGAGTTTTGTAAGTATGGGGGCAAGTTCTGGTCGAAGCTTTTTCAACACTATAATTGGAATGCCATCTGGGCCAGTTGCTTTACTGGAATCAAGGTTATTGATTCACGCAGAGATATTTGTATGTTGCGTAGTGTGTTTCACCTCTTAAAGTTTATTTTATTATTAGTTTGGATTGGGATTGTGCGAGTGATATTACGGATTATACATCATATAGGTTTTTTCCAATCTTGTCTGAGTAACTTCTGGACTTCTTATATTTGCACTGTCTAGCACTTCTATAGCTGGGGACTTATAGCAACCCAAATGTTTCCAATTGTGATTTACAGAAACAAACTAGAAATTGCCAAGTTATCACCCAATAGTCAGTCAGTATCGATGTTAAATGAAACAATGTAATTACCCTACTCCCCTCTCTCCCTCCCCTAAGTTAAGAACAGGTTTAATAATTTTCTTCAAATCAGTAAGTTAAGCAATTTCTTTTTCTCACGTGATTTTTGAGGACATTTTTTCAATTTTATTTAATTCTTAGGAGGGATAAAAAAAAATTTTAAACCTTAATATTTGTATGTTTTACTGTCATCTGCCTTTCTTACATTTTTTTTTTCATGGCTTTTAAATTGTAAACTGCTTTGACCATTTTTGATTTGTTCTGTAAATTGCAATCAGAAACATTCAGGTCAGTATGGCTCTCCAGCTATAGAAGCACCATTTGTCTTTTTAAACTGTATTTTATCTTCTGTCATAGGGGGACATGTGCCAACAAGTTCAATTCTTGTTTTATTTAGAAGACAAAATATATCATCATAACAAGTTATTTGTCAGTAAAAATACTTGGGTTACTTTCTGTAGTATGTAATACTTGCACCTAATAACCTGAAGTACATACTCATACTATACTATCTAGACCAGTGGTTCTTAATTTGGGGATACTTCCCCCCCCTCTCCCTTAGAGAGGAATTTCAGGGCTTCAAGAGAAGAATTAGCACCACAATTAATAGACAGAAACTGTTGCCGATGACACCACTCTCTATAACAGATATGAGGGGAAAACAAATGAACACATATCCAAGGAAATGGCAGAAACACTAGAGGATGACCTCCAATCCGTAGTGGAATGGGGACAAAAATGGTTGGTCACATTCAATGCTGCTAAGACTAAGCTTGTTTCCTTCAATAACTACAAGAAACCTTCTCTACCACCAATAGCAATGGCCAAGAACACATTACCTGAAAGTACTTCTTTTAAACTCCTCGGCCTAACGTTTACAGGGAATATGAGCTGGAATAGATACATTGAGAGCATTGCCAAAGCTGCTGCAAGGAAGGTTGGCTCCCTCTACCGTGCTAGAAAACTACTTATGCCTGACAGTATCCTATACCTCTATAAGGCAACCATTCGCCCATGTATGGAGTACTGTTGTCACATCTGGGCTGGTGCATCTGCTTCTTGTCTCTCGCTCCTGGACAGGGTTCAAAAGAGAGTCGCCAACCTGATAGGTCCTGAACTGTCATCTAGGCTTCAGCCTCTGTCCCATCGACGAGATGTTGCATCCCTCTGCCTGTTCTACAAATACTTCAATGGTGAATGCTCTGACGAACTGCAAACACTTGTACCTCCCCGACGTAACTACCCCCGACAAACCCAACAAGCTACTAAGTCTCATCCCTTTACAGTAGAGATCCCTAGGTGAAAGAAAGCCTTTTACTCCAATAGTTTCTTCCCCAGAACTGCGGGTCTTTGGAACTCCCTTCCGGGATTCTACTTTCCCAACTGCAATGATATGCAGAAGTTCAAGTGTAATGTTAACAAACATCTTTCTACTCATCTCCCTTCATAATGACCCCGCTAATTAAGTCCCTGATAGTAGCCCCCTGCTTCAAAGTGGCACTGTGCCTTGTTTGGGGTGAAAATTGAATTAAAAAAAAAAAAAAATAAATAAATAAAAAAATAAAAAATAAAAAAAATTTTTTTGCATCATCCATCACTACCGAAAAAGGATGATTATCTTTCTTAAAAATGATGAGAGTGTTCACGGGCTAAAAAAAGTTAAAAATTATTGATCTTGATGTATGTTTTCCTTACTGAGCACAATCATGCTGATACACTAGTTTTTATAAGATCACTGAAGTTAAGTGAGGTTAAGCCTAGCCAGGAGGATGGGTGACCACCTGGAATTTACAAAATGCAAAACGCTTTTAGATTTATTTTTTGTAACTAACAAAAACACGCATTCCCATGTAAATGAAGTAATAACAACAGCAACAAGTGCTGTTTATTTCTTTTCAACAGTAAACGATGGATCGCACGCACGCACACACACACACACACATCAATAAGGTTGCTTCTTTCGCTTTCTTATCTCATACCATTATGTCAGGTTTAATAGCTGTTTGCAAACGGAACTATTAAAGCTGACATAGTGGTATGAGATAAAGAAAAAGGTTAGTGTCCCCAGTGATGCTGGGTTCAACAGAGCTGAGAGGGAAAAGATAAATACCAAGGTCTTATGTATGACATGAAAAGAAACTGGAATCTTAGGAAGATCCCTACTATTCCAATAATTATAGAAGCAATTGGACCCATGAAAATTAATTTTAAAAACTGCCTGGAAAATATACCCAGTGAACCAAGTGCAAGAGTAATTCAAGCAATTGCACTTAAAGGGCCAATCAAAATATTAATTGTTAATATTTAAAAAAAATCTCTCGGTTGGAATTTATAAGATAGCGGGTGAACGTTTGGCATCTGGTAGGATGCCCCATCCCCAGCTTGAGCAAACTGATAAGAAAATTAATAATAAAAAAATAAAATCAATACATATAAACAATACCCAACCATTCGATGGTAGAATGCTGATCTGTCACTAGTTCTATTTGCAGAAATTTCTTTATAAGAAATATATGAAATGTTTTTTTTATAGCAACTGATGTTCGCAAATGGTTACCCATTTGGATATGAACCAGCTTCAATGATGTTTAACTTTCATAATCTGTTTAGAACTGATATATGAATATAATTTTGTTGTAATAACAGCGTGTGTATATATATATATATATTAATGCTGTAGATTTAAAAAGTTTAAGACATTAATCATAATTTCAAATATTAGAATCCAACTAGGGACATAAACATTCAACGATTCATATGTACCCACTTTTTGGAAAAAAACACTTTTATTAGTAAAATTACATTTAGGTAAAATTCTAAGGAGTTGTTTTCCTCAGCATATTAAAATTTATCAATTATAATCTAAGATAATATATCGATTGGCCCAAAATTGTTAAAGAACAACTTCAAAGTTGAATGAGAAAACAAAGCAAAAAAAAAAAAAAAAAAAAAAAAAAAATTTAGATTATTTTCAAACTATTTCTTATTCACACATTTCAAAATGGAAATACATATTTTTTAATCTTGGATTCCTGTGTGAATCTATCAAGGTAGGTCAACTGCACTTACCCACTCTGACGATAGAATGGCGTATTGCAGATTTTGCACCTGGAGACAATTTCGTTGCTGCTTCCCAGTCAGCTGCCAGGCGTGCAAGAAAATCATGATTTCCGCCAGGACTTTCTTCGGTGTATTCCTTCTCGGGATCAGGCGGATAATAACCTGGAAAGCAAAAACATTTTTCCTTCTTTTAAAATAGAACCATGGAAGAAATCTAAATGTTGGCGATTGCATTGCATTCCCAGAATGAGAAACTGTCTTTTTGAAAGTTTCAACCATTGTGTTGATAATGGATTCTTTACATTTAAACCAAAATTTCTATGAACAGAACTTCCCATCACTGGAACACGCTACCACAAGATTGGTTCCCTGAGGAATACTACATGATCATTTATATATTGCAATTCCCGAATTTTAAATGCTTCAACTTCTGCATTAATATCAAATACTTTACATAAAAAAAAAACAAGAATGATTTTTACATCAAATTATTTGTTTCACATTTTCTATAAGTGAATAGTTTCATTTTTTTAAAAATCTAGTTTAATAATTTTTTTGTCTACACGGTGACCTAAAATGAAATCATCAATAAAATTCACAATCCTTTCTTCAATCCAACCATATTTGATACAAATAAACTTCAGTCTATGTCTGACTTGTCCACGAAATCTATATCATGAATATCCAACAGTCTTTGTTTTATTGTTGTTAAATATATATGCTGCAAATGTGCACATTTGTGTTGCAATCACACCTAGATACAGTGGCGTAGCAACTACAGGGTGGTCAAAAAGTCAGGTAACATTGTAAAGAAGAACGATATTAGCAATACACGTATATTTAAGTACCATACATTGAAATATAAAATGAAACAAACATGAAATATGTTTATTTTGTTAATTGTCGTCCATTTCTCTCTATCAATCGCTGGAAGCGATTAACCACTGATTGTGTAATTTTTCTACCTTTAACATGTTACCTGACTTTTTGACCACCCTGTATTTTTGTCATCCAGGGTGGTCGTAAGATTTGCCACCACCCTTCACCCCTGCTGACGGTTGATAATTTGTTAACTTTCAAATTTCCAGAAAATCCTCCAAATATTTCTTTTCATGGAATTACAATCAAGGATCTGCTATTAGTCCCAGACTTTCATCTTATTTCAGTACTCCTATACATATACAGCACTCCTATACATATACAGTACTCCTATACATATACAGTTGTTGTCAAAGAAAACAAAAGATTTTTCAAAACAAAAATATATTCAAATTATAAAAAAATTGTTAAATTAACTTGCTATGTAAACAAGTAAATAAAGACTGGATATGCAAACAAAGGAAATCAAATATTTTTCAAAACAAAAACGTATAATTCAAATTATAGAAAAAGATTGTTAAATTAAATTAATTGGCTACACAAACAAATATAATAATAAATTTAAATGATAAAATTGAAAACCTGAAAATGTTATGAAATGATAAAATCATTTTTATTTACTTTATTTTTTTTTGTTGTTGTTGTTAAAGGCAAAACTTTTGCCAAGGAGAAAATTGTCCAATGTAGTTTTTCTTTTTCTTCATAATGTTATTAAGAGGTTGAGCCTCCTGAAGAGATAAAAAAAAACATCTTGTATCGGTACTGCCTGAAATCCATGTGTGTAATCATTCAGTTTAAGCACAAAATTTAAGAAATGCAGAGTCACAAATGTTAGAAAACATTTTTTATAAATTTGAATAAGAACATTTGAAAACCTGAAAATGTTATGAAATGATAAAATAATGCTATAAATTTATTTTTTGTGAGAAAACAAAATGCCGAGAATTATTTTTCTCTATTAGAGTAGATAAAGTTAGGACTTTATTTAAGTAATATACTTAATATATACTATTACTGCAAGCTTGCCTATATTGAAAATGCTTGCTTCCTGGCTAGCCAATCAAACCATCTAATATAGTTAGTCTTATTTTCTATTATATTCTAAACATAATACAGTGACATTAGCAAAGAAAAAGTCACTTATGAAAACGAACCTCCTAAATTAAAACCTTGAATAATTATCTAAACTCGAATGTAAATTAATATTAAGCCGACTTTACAAATTGATAAAAGTTAATTATTGGATTTTAATTATAAAGGTGAAGCTCCATTATTCAAACTCGAGATAGATAATGACAAACTTCCACCCATTAATATGGGAGGGGAAGATTATCATCAAAAGTATCCTGAATTGATAACTTAGCACCGGACTTACTACTTAGATATAAATAAGTCACTTGTACCCCCCCCTTTTTTTTTTAAATAGAGAGTAGATAATATAGTGGATGTGTTATCGGCAGCTCCAGTAACTCTCGCTTCTCCTTTTTTGTCCCTCAGTCCTCATTCAATGAGTGTTTTTTCTGACAAAGGGTGAAGAAAAAGCTGCTTAAAGGTCGGTAGTACTTGGTGAACAGTAATCTAAGATGTCAGAAATTTTTCTGTCTCTATGTCTGTCCTTGTGGCCATGTCACTAGTAAGGGTGCTGGAGGTAAACGTTTTGTCTGGGCTGACGTTATCCGCCTGATAGTCAGGGACCCGAACCTTGGATTAACCACTAAGGAGGCTGTCCTATCAGCAGGCGCAAAGTACTGGGACTGCTGTATTGCCATTTGGTGAGTGGATCTGGACCATGCAGTAGTCTCTGGTGGGGCCTCTCGATGCTATACTGGTGGGTAATTGTTACGGCTTTACCTTTTCGTGTGCAACAAAAAAAAAAAAAGATTCCTGTCTTTTTCTCTCTTACTTTCCCTCTCTGTACTGCTCTAACCAAATATGCCGACCTGTTCCACAAATCCCAAAACCTCAACATGAAACATCTCCAGAAAAAAAAAACTCGAATAAACCTAGAACCCAATCTTCCAACGTAGATCCCTACTACCAGGTCTCCTTCTCCAACATCAGGGGTCTACGTTCCAACCTTCCAGAGGTTGAAACCGAATTACAGGAGATGAAACTGAACATATTATTTTTAAGCGAAACTGGAATAGGGCCGACCACTTCCCTAGATGAGTTCATAATTAAAGGATACTCTAACTTAACAGCTAAATCTGACCCCCAAGATCGCCATGGGCATGGAATATGTGCCTACATTAAAGATGGCTTCCCGTGTGGTAGGGATATCTCTAGAGAAGATCCTAACTTACCCTATATGTGCTTCTGGGTTGCACTTGCTAACACCACTGCATTTATATTTGCCCTCTATCGGCCCCACAACAGCGGAGTTATTATCTTTAAGAGCATATCTGAGAAAATAGACCACATCCTGTCTGCACATCCCTCGGCTAACATCCACATCTGTGGTGACTTCAACGTCCATAACGTGGAATGGCTGACCCATTCAAATAAGACAGACGATGAGGGGAGGTTTTGTCATGATTTTGCCATTGCTTATGACCTCACTCAGATTGTTCGCGAACCCACCCGTGTGCCCGATACACCCGGTCAATATGCAAGCCTCCTAGACCTTTTTCTCTCAACTTCCCCTGAGCTATGTTCATGTTCCGTTCATTCTCCTCTAGGATCCTCCGACCACTCCGTTGTATCATTTCAGATAAAAACGAAATGTAATAAGTCACCAGATGTACCCCTCCACCGTACTGTATACCGATACTCTATGGCTGACTGGGATAGCTTCCGTACATTCATATCTGATTTACCTCTGCACTCCATGTTTAAAAAGGAAGTGTCCTCTATAGTATCAGATCTGACCAAATGGTTAATTGTAGGTATAGACCAATTCATACCATCTAAAAAATTAGTCAATGGACCAGAGGTCATCTCGTCAGCATCAGACAAGGCCAAACTATTTGCAAAGAACTTTGCAACTAATTCTACCCTATGCGACGAAGGCCATCAACTCCCCATATTTCCTCCTATAACACAGAACATGCTAGGTAACATACAAATATCCGTGCATGAGGTGGCCAAGCTAATCAAGAACCTTTATTCCAGTAAAGCAACTGGCCCTGACGGCATTCCAATTATAGTGTTAAAAAAGCTTCAACCAGAACTTGCTCCCATACTTACGAAACTGTTTAAGCGCTGCCTTAAGGAGAAGTGCTTTCTGACTCCCTGGAAGACCTCATCAGTTTGCCCTGTATTTAAGAACTCAGGTAATAAGTCATCTCCCTCTCAGTACAGACCAATTATGAGTAAGTTGCTGGAATCCATATTAAATAGAGAAATAGTCAACCACCTCAGCAGAAACAACCTTCTTAGTGACACACAATATGGTTTCCGCTCTGCAAGATCTACCGCAGATGTGCTGACGGTTATATCTCACAGGATTAGTGAATCTCTTGACAAAGGCTTCCTTTCTAGGGCAATTGCTCTTGACATATCAAAAGCGTTCGACAAGGTATGGCATAAGGGTCTACTTCACAAGATTTCCAGCTACGGTATAACTGGAAATGTTTTCTCAATCATTAAATCATTTCTCTCCGATAGGCTCATAAGAGTAGTGGTCGATGGACAAAAATCAGAGGCCTGCAGTATTAATGCTGGGCCCAACTCTCTTCCTGATCTACATCAATGACCTCCCTAAACACATACTTAAATCATTCGTTGACATCTATGCTGATGACACGACCATCTACGGCAACACATCAAAGGCTGTAAATGATAAAGTTCTCTCTGATTCTCTCTCCTCTGATCTCGAGCGCGTGATTCAGTGGGGGAAGACGTGGTTGGTTACCTTTAATGCATCTAAAACCAAACTCCTATCCTTACATCATCAACGCTCTGATCCCCATCTGGCATCAATTGGGATGGATGGCTCTCGTCTGGGAGAGGCCCCGTGTTTTGACAAGCTTCTGAGTTTGACCTTTACTCCTGATCTGAAATGGAACACGTATATCAAGTCTGTTGCCAACGTTGCTGGAAAGATGGTGGGATCCTTCTACCGCTCCAGAAGATATCTCACTACTGATGCAATTCTCTATCTATATAAAAGCCAAGTACGTCCAAGGATGGAATACTGCTGCCATATCTGGGCAGGAGCTGCTAAAAACAGCCTATCCTGCCTTGACAGAGTACAAAATAGACT
Source organism: Euprymna scolopes (assembly GCF_053919585.1). NCBI lineage: Eukaryota > Metazoa > Mollusca > Cephalopoda > Sepiida > Sepiolidae > Euprymna > Euprymna scolopes. The sequence goes on from NC_136499.1 coordinate 32,109,891, forward strand.
TTGTGGCTTAGTGAGGGATGCCCTTTTCTCTACCCTGCAATCTCTCTCACAGAAGAGACATTGCGAGCCTATCCTTGTTTTATCGTTATTTCCATGGCAGGTGCTCGTCTGAACTCCAATCTCTGGTCCCCCCTCACCAATCTTTTATGAAAAACACCCGTCTAGCTGAATCCACTGTGAAAAATTTCCCCCACTCTTTATCTGTGCCTAAATCAAAACGTAGATTCCATGAACAAAGCTTCTTTCTTAGAACTGCACGCCTGTGGAACTCTGTTCCGTCTGCCTGCTTCCCACCTGACTACAACTTGGATGTCTTCAAGTCCAACGTTAACAAATTCCTAATGAACCGCCCCCTTAAATAAACACTTCATCAAATCTCCACACTAACGTAATGTACTTGCAATAACCCTTATCCCTGAGTGGCTTGATAAGTGGTGACCATTGCGTAAAAAAAAAAAACTGCCACAAGGTATCAAGTTGGTTGAAAATTTACAAACAGACTTTTCACACTCTTTTTTCAACAAAGTTATCAATAACTTTATCAAAATTCACTTCATCGACAAGTTCCCTGTCTATGGAGAGGATTGCCAAGTCTGTAAGCCTTGTCTAGTTCATTGTTGATCAAAGGTAGTTCTTTATGAGCTTCAGTTTCGAGAAAGAGTGCTGCTTACAGCTGGTAACATTAATAGCTCGAATAAGGAAAATGCACAGCAAGATCACGATTTTAGGGATGAAGTCCCCAGGGTGGTATCTCTGTATGAAATTTGAAAGTTCAAGAGGTCCATTGATTTTATCTTTTACTGAAGCTTTCACAAAATACTGTAATCTCTTCTTTCGGCAAAGAATTCCTCTTTTTCTATATCTTCATCAACTTCACCAAGCTGATAATTATAATTATCATCAAGCAGATTTGACAGTCTAAAAAAAGCATATTTACTTGCAAGATTGGGAACTTGCTGAAATGTGCAAGATATTTCTTCAGTCAAACTGTCTATGACAGACAGCATTTCACATCTCAACTCAGTATCAAATCCCAACGTTGCATCAGTCAATCGTTCACCATCCATTTGTTTCTTTTTGCAGACATGATGCTCCATGCTTATCCCCATTTCAGACCAGAGTTTTTTGACTTGTCTATGGCAGTGTCCACCATCTTTTCTCTATTCTGAAGAAGGCAATCTCTTAATGCCATCAGCCTGACAGAACTTTGTTGCAGATCCAGCCCTTTTGGTTGAAGATACTTCTGAGCATCATTAATTTCTGGGAGAATATTTTTCCAAAGGTTCAGAAATAAAAGAAACGGAAACAACATTGCCGAGTTGAGAATTAAAGATGCATCTGATCTTGTGGTTGCATTTTCTCCTTCTTCCGTGAGCTGTTCCATGGTAATGGCAACTTCCAATGATTTTTTTTATCACATTTACAGCGTCTGCTTGATTACTCAATCTAGTTTCCATAGCCCGCTTGATACCGGTCAACTGAATCAAGATGTCACAGCGATGTATAGATGCAGAAAAGAATGAGAATGACTGGTCCATTGTGTCAAAAAACTACAGACACTGCATATACACAAGCCAGATTTAGTGAATGGTTTGTGCCTGGCACAAATATAGCTTTTGGGTTGATTTTGGAGACGCGTTTCTGCACACTCAATTGGTGGCCTGCCATAATAGTGGCATTGTCAAATGCCTGGCAAATACAGTCACCAATCTGAATCCCAGCGTTCTTGAGTTCTCTCAAAATCAATTCAGAAATTTCCTCCATGTTTTTACCTTTTGTCTCCTCCACCTTCACTTCATTTTCGTTAATTTTTACGTAGCGCAACACCTCACTCATCTGGTCTGTGTGAGATACATGAGGAGTGCTATAAAAAATTATGCAAAAATATCAATGATTTTCTTTTTCACCTGCTTTGCCAAAGTGCTTAAAAATTCATTTTGAATTTCTGGTGAAGTAGCGATTTCTTTCCCAGGCTGAATTTTACTGAATGTTCACGGAGCACAGGGTCATACTTGGCCAATAAATTTACTAATTCTAAAAAATTCCTTGTTTTCTTGACTTCTTTCATCATAGTGCCAAGTTCTGCTTGGCAAGAAACCTGATGATGCCCAGCAATTTAACTAGGATTTCCCACCACTTCTTAGTTTCCTTCTCAATAAGATTTTGCTTTACTTTGTCAATTACTTTTCGTTCAACAAGTCGGATCTTCTAGCTCCTTCCAGTTGAGGAATGCCTGAGCATGAGATGTGCTATCGGGAGATCCTATTTATTAAAATGCAGGATAGAAGGTGATAACATACTATGAATATTAAATTAGCGCATCTATATACCAATTTAATGTTCATAGTTTGTTATCACCTTCTATCCTCCATTTTAATAAATAGGATCTTCCAATCGAATAATTCATAATCTGGAAAGTGTGACACATGTACGTACTACGTACGTTAAAAGTACTATGGTATTAATATATAGATAATAATATACAGTGCATTTACAAAAGTTTACAATACACATTTGAAACTGTCAGTTTTTGTATTTCTAGCTTCCAAATGGTAATGAAACTTTTTTATAAACATAGAAAATGTATTGAAACTAAGATAGGAACCGTGGGAAAAATAAAAAATAACAATTTAACACAACGCGAAAAGAAAACTTAGTAATTAGCAACACAAAAGTTTAAAAACATTTACAAAATAATATCTAGTATTTTGTAGCATAACCATTATTGTTGATTACATCATGCAGACGTTTTGAGTAATCTCCTATGAACTTCTTACATGTGTCTTGTGTTATTTTATTCCATTCTTCCACACAAATTCTCTCCAATTTTGGCAGATTTGAAGGTTCTTTTCTATGGACCCATAATTTAAATTGTACCCATAAATTCTCTATAGGGTTGAGATCGAAAGATGGACTAGGCCACTTTAAAACATTCACTTTATTTGAATTAAATCAATTTTGTGAGTTTTGCAGTGTGTTTTGGATCGTTATCATGTTGATAGATCCAGTCTGATTTCAATTTGAGCAACTTCACACTTTCTTTAAGGTTTTTCTCCAAGATACTCATATAAATTGCTCCATTCATTTTTCCTTTTATTATTTCCACTTTTCCTACACCTCCTGCACTAAAACAATCCCAGATCATAATGGATCCTCCTCCAAATTTTATGTGTTTTTGGAGTGCCAAACAAGTCATTTTGGTCCCATCTGACCAAAGCACGTTATGCTAAAACTCTAGAGGCTTGCTTGTATACTCATTTGCAAAATCAAGCCTAGCACGAACATGCTTTGGCTTACCTATCAGACCACGACGACTTATGACATCATGATCCTGCAAAATAATATTTTTAAAATACTTTCAATTTGCTACGCATATGTGACTTGCAAAAATCGGATTGCGAAAAGTGCAATAAGTGGTCCAGCTGACCACCACAGAATTAATCTTTTTCTAATTTTCACATATTATGCATCAGAGAGACCACTCTTTCAGATGGTATCGGTTTCGGTCTGATGCGGCCGGTGAAAGTTTTTAGCAGACATACGAACACACAAACAAACAGATGTTTGAGATTTATATAATAGATAACATTAGAAATGGCTGAAAAAAAATGACACTCTGATGAAACCTAGCTCAGTTGACCCTAAAAAAGTGAATAATTTTTTTTCCCTAATTTTATAAATCATTTATTCAGGATAACACCGATCAAGAATATACCAACTTTGTAGTTGCTTGTTTTGTACTATACAGACAGCCAGAAAACTGCCCTTTTATATAAATTATCATACAAGTTGATCATACAGTTTATGTTAGGATTACCTACTACATAGGTATAAAATTAATTTTAAAATCATCAATTTAATAAATTATAGTCTATATTAAATTATAGAAAAGAAGTTTTACAAGAAAAGGAAAATTTGATATTAGAATGACATACATTGTAACTTGAGAGGATTACAATCAAATAAAAATAGGAAAGTAAAAAAAAAAGCTTCTTGATACAAAATTGGAGAATACGTAGATTACTTACCAACAGCAGATGTGCTCACAAACACTTTTGGTGGATTATCGGCTTTTGAAATAACTTCGGCTAATGTTCGAGTTGTTTTGATTCGGCTGTCATAAAGTTCTTTTTCAAAACTTGGTCCCCATCTAATAATGATAAGAAAAATATAAAAAAATGGATTTCTTCATTTATCTGCATAATTTATTGTTGATAATATTTCCTATGAAATAATAAATTAAAATTTAATATTAAAAAAAAGGTCTCTTTGTTCTGATGTAAAAATAATTGTCATTATCAGCTAATATAATCTATATAATAAGTAAAGTCAATTTTTTTCCTTTTCCATCAGTTATTATAGGTCTGTAAACACCAACAATATATATATATATATATATATATAGAATTCTATTATGGTCATGCTTTCTGCCAAGAACTAATGCATGTTTTCAGATAATATGCATCCGTTTTACTTTTTTTCAGTCATTTCTACATTTTTTTTCCAGCTTGCCTGACACTCCTAAAATATTTTATTTTTTTGAATCCTTTGAGATGAGGCTTCATAATTTGAGTATTCATTTTTTTCTTTCTTTTTCTTTTTTGTTGGCCAAAATGTGATGAAACAACAACTATGAAGATGAGGAAAACAGTCTGCAAAAATAAATAAATAAATAAAAAATAATACTCCTAAAATAGTCATACATACAAGAAGTCGGAGTAATTTTCACTCACATGCTGAAATTTACTTCCACTGCCACCACCTTACATCAGGGAAATATTCTTCCTAGAATAAATTGTTCATTTCTTGTTATTGTCTTTTACCTATTATACTTTTATTAAGTAAACATGGGCCACTCTCTACAGTGTACACTTTCTGTTTTTACAGCATCTTGATTGTAATTCTATTCTGGAATAATCGAATAGGATTTCCAAACACTAAACAAACATTGAAATTTAAACATGGCATCTCATAATAATCCATTCGGTAATAGCAATTATTACAATGAACTGTGCTGTTTTCAATTCAGTAACGTTTCCCTTCTTTTTCACTTTCTTTTTTTTTTCTTTCCTTCATTTGCTTTCTTTTTTCAGTCTCATCTTCTTTTGTCTTAGGAAGACGGGGGGGGGAGTTGAACTTTAGTTTTGTTACATGGTATTTTGTTATTCTAGAACAGAAAAAAAAAAAAAAAGTTATTATCCATACATGGTGACAAAGACTTTCTTTTCTTAGAAGTAGGGCCATATTCACGATTATTTAAAAAGTTTTATTATTATTATTAAAATATATTCATCTTAGTTATTTTTATTAAAAATTAGTGATCTGTTGGACCGTGTAAAGAGTTGCTTCCCTTTGTCTGTGTATGGATTTGTGATGACGTACTTTTTAGGTGATCTGTATATGAGCGAGTTGATGTTTTTCTTTCTTTTCGTCTTGAAATGTAAATAAAAACAGACGTCTCTCTCTCCAGTATCCTATCTGCGTATTAAACACAAAGCATGCTTCCATGTTAATTTCCCTTTTGTTGACATTGGATTGACTTCCATAATGTGAATCCTACTTAAAACAAAGAAGGTATGTTTTATTTGATTCCTAACATTAATGATTAACCATCAAGTTGTATCAATCAGCAAGTATCTGTCTCAATTTTAAAATATAATGCTTATTGCAATCTTCTATATTCAAAAGCAGATTAATATTGGGTTTATTTTTTAGTGTGTTTATTTGCTAACTCTGCAGGAGGTTAGACACAAGGTCAACTACACATTTCCCGGCAGTGATCAGCTATAAACCAATAATAAAGTACAGCCTGGAAGAGTAGGCGTCTAGAATGGAACAGAAATATACCTTAGGCCAACAGCAACAAAGCTGCTGTCGAATTCTCTTAAGTAGACCACTAATCTGAATTTTGTTTGGTGAAAACAAACTCTAATAAAAATGAAAGAACAAAAATTTACAAAAAAGAAAAAAATTATGTACATATATATATATATATATATGTGTGTATGTATATATATATATGCTAAATAATCAGCATTAATAAAATTTTCTCCACCAATTTCATCAAACAAATTACTATTAATGACATACATTGTTTTAAAGCAGATACGCTAAGGATAATTAAAAAAATTTCTTTCTTTTATTGCTTTACCTATCCATTTCAGATCTATTTGTGTTAAAACAATCTTTATATTTATAAAAGTGAACGTGTCTGTGTGTCTGTGTACATTTCCCTATGCAATAACTGTCAATTTTAAGTCTACAGACTCGAAATTTGATATACAGGGTACTGAGATTTGGGGAAATCTTTGTAATCCGTTTTCGGCCAGAAATTTGGCTGCTAAGGGGTCAAAGTTCAACAATTTGACCTTTGAGAACTCTACCAAACTCCTCCGACAATTTTGGGTATAAACAATTGAAATTTTAGATATAGGTTCCTTGGACATGGATCTAACTTAATAACTTGATTTGAGCCCAAAACAATAAATGTTAAGGGGTCATTAATAGGAGTCAAAGTTAAAAAAAATTGACCTCTGCGATCTCTAAACATAAAAGTTTTGACATAAAGGGTATTCAGAGATAGGGCAAGCTTTTTAATCACTTTGGGTCGAAAATTTGAGCTACCAATATAAAAATGTATGTATGTTTGCATGTCTGTCTAAAACTTTCGACAGAGGCGACGGATTTTCACAAGATCAGTATCGTTTCGACCGTCTAGCCTTAATTTAAACCTACATCTCTTCTGGTTTGGCGATGGTCGTAACAGCAAAAACGTCAGTTTTTTTTCACATTCTTTTCCTCTTTCGCAGTACGGGTTCGAGCCTGCCTTCCTATTACCACTTTTTTTTTTTTTTTTGCTCAACACACACCTTCAAACACCCGGGCAACGCCGGGCACCCATGCTAGTATTTTAAATAGATGGGATGAATGTTTCAACATTTTAATTTAGTTATCTCTATATGTATCATTATATAAAAAAATTTGTATGCATGTGTGTGAATTCATTCCCTATGAACTCTGAAACGGCTGGGCCAATTATTTTTAAATTTCATACAAAGGTACTTGATGTGTCTGGGAGTGTTATTATGTAGGTTTTGTATCGGAATATGTCTGGTAAGTATCAAAAATTAATCGTCAAAAAAATTAAATTAAAGAAGAATGTCTGATTTTGATGACCAAAATTGACACTTTTATACAGCCTAACATCAGAAATGCATTTGTGAATTTTATCACTGCGCAAGCAGAAAGGACCAGTTTACAAAATCAAATATAGATTCTTTTGGAAGACAGGGACGCGTTCAAAATGAATGTTTCTTTTCAGAGCAAAATTGAATCATGATACTTAACTTTTGTATGTTTACCTTTAATTCAAGTGATTATGTGAAAATAATTTCATAAAATAAACGGTTAATTGAGGAGACAGGGGTGCGTTCGAAATGAATGTTTCTGTTTAAAGCACAATTGCGTGCGCTTCATGCAGTCCCATCCAAAGAGTTGATATCAGCTAAGATGGGGTGGGAAATGTTTTTAATCCATCTGGCTTATTCTAAAGATTACTTATATTTCCAAAATGCTTTACAACAGTTGTGGGTCTCATCAGATATATATTATTTAAATCGCTCCAGACAAGGCATGAAGCTACTTGATGTAAAGAGCTAAAAATAAAAAGTACTACTTTATGGTAAAAAAAAAACAGCAATTCTTCTCTTTTTGTCAAAAAAAAAAAAAAAACGCTCATAGAATGTGAGGACTAAAGAACAAAATAAGGGAAGTGAGAGTTATGCGGCTGCCAAAAGATATACTTTCTCCTCTCCTTATTAAATGATGCAATACACTGACACAGCTGGTAACATCACACATAACTTTTCTATATCCCATTCCTTGACACAGAGTAATGTTTCTGACCCGTCTCTCACATTGTCAGGATCAGTAAGCATCACTTCTGGACATAATTCTGACCACAGTTCCTGAGGATTGTGTAACAAATGCCCATTACCCTCTCGAAAATGCTGATCATGTTGTGATAATTGTAAACATCACCATAAACTCTTGACCCAAAGTCGAAGAGCCACTGCTTAAAATGACAAGGTCCTACAATAAGGCTGACTGGGATGTCATCAAGGATCACATCAGAGATGATCCATGGGGAAATATCTTCTCTCTTCCTGCTGAACATAGCAAAAATGAGATCACTGAATGGTTTAAAGCGACAATTGGAGCACATGTTCCCACACGTAAGTTTTATAGCAAACCCCACTCCCCAATGGTTTACTTCTACTTGCGTAGCTGCCATTGCTCAATGGCAGCATGCATACCACAGATTTATCAGACATAAATCCAATACAAATAGACAAAAGTTTATAGAAGCTAGAAGTAATTGTAAGAAGGAAATAGCCACAGCCAAGAGAGAATATACTGAAACCACCAGAAAACGCATTGAAACGCAGAAATTAGGAACTCGTGATTTCTGGAAAATCCAGTGTAGTAAATAATGGACAATCAACAATTCCCCCACTATCCAACAATCTTGAAGTTGTTTGCATGGCAACCAAGAAGGCTAATCTGCTTGCCCGTCAGTTTGCCTCCAACTCTACATTGGATCCAGCAAACCACTCTCTCCCAGATTTTTCTCTGAGGATAGAAACCACACGATGATCTGAAAATCACTCCTTCTCAAGTACATGATATCATAAAAAACCTAGACATCTCAAAAGCATGTGGACCTGATCTCATTCTGGCTGTACTATTAAAAAATGTCCCGCTGATATTGCTCCAGTTCTCTCCAAACTTTTCAACAAATGCCTTAACAAAACTTGCTTCCCTGATTGCTGGAAAACTGCTTTTGTGGTACCAGTTTACAAGAATCCTGGTGAAAGAACTGACCCATTAAATTATCACCCCATTAGCCTCCTCCCTCTTTTTAACTAAATATTCGAGTCCATAATTAACCAAGCTCTAGTACACCAGTTCACAGCAGCTAAACTTCTGCCCGACTAACAGTATGGGTTTAGGTAAGCCCGTTCTACTGCAGATATCCTAACTGTAATCTCTGAACGCATATACCATGCACTGGATAAAGCAGGGGAGGCTAGGGAAGTAGCCCTACAAATATCTAAGGCCTTTGACAGGGTATGGTACGATGGTCTTTTCATGAAAATCAGATTCTATGGTATTACTGGATGAATACATAATATAATTAAATCCTACTTAGAAGAATCCAGGTTGTCCTTAATGGTCATATGTTAATACAATGATATAAATGCGGATGTACCTCAGGGGTCGATCCTTGGACCTTTATTATTCCTGATATTCATAAATGATCTCCTTGATAAAATTGTCTCTGAGATGGGTATATTTTTGCTGATGACACCATGCTCTATAACAGACATGAGGGAAAAAAATGAGTGAATACGTATCCAAGGCAATGGCGGAAACCCTAGAAGAAGACCTCCAGTCTGAAGTGGAATGGGGATAAAAATGGATGTTCACATTCAATGCTGCCAAGACTAAGCTTCTTTCCTTTAATAATTACAAGAAACCTGCTCAACCATAATAGCCATGGCTAATGATACATTACCTGAAAATATTTCATTCAAAATCCTCGGCTTAACGTTCATGGGGAACAGATACATTAGAGGCATTGTCAAGGCTGCAAAGAAAGTGGGTTCTCTTTACTATGCTAGAAAGTTACATAGACCTGAGAGTATCCTGTACCTCTACAAGATCACCATTCTTCCATATTACTACATTTGGGCTGGTGCATCTGCTACTAGTCACTCTCTCTTAGACAGGGTTCAAAAGAGAGTCACCAATCTAATAGGTCCTGCACTAACAGCTAGACGTCAACTGCTTACTCATAGATGAAATGTTGCATCCTTCTGTCTGTTTTACAAATATTTTAATGGTAGGTGCTCTGACGGACTACAAGCCCTTGTACCCACTCGACGTAAATACCCCCGACAAACCAGACAAGGTACAAAATCCCACTCCTACACAGTAGAAATCCCTAGATGTAAGAAAGCCTTCTAATCTAATAGTTTCTTCCCTAGGACTGTTAGACTTTGGGATTTCCTGACTGTACTGACATGCAGGAGTTCAAGTGTAATGTAAACAGACATCTTGCTGCTCAAACCCCTACATAGTACCCTTGCAAATTATGTCCCAGATAGTAATCCCCTACATCAAAGTGGTACTGTGTCTAATTTGGGGTGAATATGCAATAAAAAAATCCTGGTTCACAGATATATGGTCTACTTTACATGAAGTATTAGGCAACTGAACTACAATAAATATGAAAAGACAAGCTAAATTGCTGACAATAATCAAAAGTGATCCGAAAGCTTTGTTTTCATTAGCTGCTGTATCAAGGTGTAGGGAAGAGTGCTACTCCATTCCCTGGATTACTCCATTTGCCTTTGATCCTTTCCTTATAATGCTGAGTATTTAGCAAGAGGTTATCAAGGACTATTTTTTTAAAGACTTTGGTATGACTATGATCGAGAATTGAACCCTGATCTCCTGGCCCATTAGTGAATATGGCAAGTTTTATGTATCGATTGAGTGGAATAAAAATGTTTGAAATTCTTATTTGAGGATCATTGGTGACAGGTAGAAAAATATCCACCATTATCAACAGTAGTTGCTGGTTTCTGAGTGTGGCTTAGGACTAGAGTTTGTTTGTGAGTGTGGCTTGGGATAGGGTAGGCTGCTTGTTTACGGGTGTGGCTTAGAATGAGGGTAAGTTATTGGTTTCTGGATGTGGCTTAGGGTTAGGGGAGGTTGTTTGTGGGTGTAGGTTAAGGTTGGGGTAGGCTGCTGGTTTGTGGGTGTGACTTAGGCTAGAGTAGGCTGTTTGTGAGTGTGGCTTAGGGTTAGGGTAGGTTGCTTGTTTGTGGGTGAGGCTTACAATGAAACTTCAACTTTTTAGGAGTGGTGAATTCAAACAAAGGAACTGCAGCAATTATGGCTTTTTTCAAATACAATAATTCTTTAGTAAAAAGAGTTTCACCAACCTTTTTAGGGGGTTCATGAGATTTTCACCAGCCAAACCAACGACAGCTTCACAATTTGGGGGTAATCCATTTTGCTTTAAATTTTTCTAAAAAGAAAAAAGTTTTGTAATTTTCATTTTATCTTAGAATTAAAGTTTTTATGTTTTTGTACAATTTTTTTTTTAGTTAACAACGGATAACATTTTCTATGCTATGTGACGGTATGGCACACACAGAGACACGTGCACACACAGAGCTTAATTGATTTACATCAAGTACTCGTCTTCTGTTGTCTTATCGGTGCATGATCATGAAGATGATCACTGTGTCACAAAAAGAAAACATCTTAATTTGGATTTTTTAAAGAGAAGTACAAAGGATGACCATAAAACAAATTACAAAGTTTAAAGATCTTTACTGTCTATGCTATCACTATGTATTGAATCTATCAGCAAGGACATTCTAAAGAGAAATATTTAAAAAAACTTATGTGATAACTGTACAGTTAGAGTGAACAGGTGTAAAGTGTTCCTCTCTCAGATAATAAATTAAGATTGTTTTACAGAGGAAGGTTTACAGTTGTTTGTATGGAACAGATCAAGGAACTAGAGTTATGCTCCTTCAAGAAGAAATTATTTTATAGACTAGCGGGGGTACCCGGCGTTGCCCGAGTGTTTGTTTCCGGGACGGGGGGAGGAGTTTTAAAAAATGTTATGGTAGGTAAGTAGGAAGGATCAAACCCGGAGTCATGAGTAAAAGTAGGAAAATAAAGTGCGAAAAAAAAAACAAAAAAGAAAAGTCCATTCCAGTTGTTTAGGAAAAAAAACCAAAAAAAAAACGACTATGGTAGGTCGGCGCGAACGTGAAAATATAATGTGAATTGTCCAGCATGCTAACCACTACGCCACAGAGCACTGCAGCTTAGTTTAGTGATTTTAAATAACTTCACATGAAAGAACTACGAAGCCAAACCGGTGTTCTCTTCTCAACTGTTCCTTGTGAACGATCCCCAAACGGTGTTAAGTGGTGGCAGGGGGAGGAGGAATTTATTAGAGAGAAAATATTTTACCACTTCCATTGATCTTAACCGATTTTGGCTGTGACTTCTCAGCAGAAAAAGTATAGAAATCTAAGATTATCGAGGAATTTGAGAAATAATAAGCCTATAACACACCTCAGATATTGTTCTGCCGTTTGTGCATATTATATTTGCATGAAATATCTTGATTTTTAATCCTATTAATGTCAAAATCAGACGGGAAAAAATGAGTTCATTTTATTTATATAGAGACTAGAGTTACTCCCCTTGAGTCTAGAACTGTTGTATGAATAGGTGATCATGAATTAAGATCAGAATTCTTCCTCATTTGCCACTTAGAAGTACTACTGTCAACATTGCCTTCGAAGTGTTTTCCTGAACAGAATAAAAGTCACAAAGAAATGTAAGTAAATGTCCTTGTACTTGCTGTCAATGTAATGCACAACCATTCTTAGCAACATTCCATTATTTTTGATTCTCTACCTACGTGCTGCTAATCTTGATGAATTAGGCTAAGAAATATTCTAACCTTTAAACCTCATTTATCAGCTTTTGTAAAATGTTGCGCTTAGTAAAAATGATTAACCATTTCATCGCCACCTTTTTGATGTCCATGTGTCTAACATATGTGGACATGTCTAGAAAGTCAGAAAACAGCACAACTTCTGTGACTTTCAGAAACATTCTTTCACACTCAAAACTGCTGAAGCATAAAACTAATTGCCTGCATCACTTGTTGGTTGTCAAGATACTTAACAAAAATTCTTTTATTACATTTTCACCCCAAACAAGGCACAGTGCCACTTTGATGCAAGGGACTAATATCAGAGACATAAGTTGCAGGGATACTATGTAGGGAGTTGAGCAGCAAGATGTTTGTTTACATTACACTTGAACTTCTGCATGTCAGTACAGTTGGAAAAGCAGGAACCCGGAAGGGAATTCCAAAATCTAGCAGTTCTGGGGAAGAAACTATTAAAGTAGAAGGCTTTCTTACATCGAGGGATCTCTACTGTGAAGGCATGGAATTTTGCTGCTTGTCGGGTTTGTCGGTGTATTTACGTCGAGGGGGTGTAAGGGCTTGTAATTCGTCAGAGCATTCACCATTAAAATACTTGTAAAATAGTGCATCTTTTAAAACTCTTATGCTTTCCGAAATTTGCACACCTGAGCATTGTATACAATTATGTCAGTATTATTATTATGTGGATGGATTTTTTTAAAAATGAAAATCGCTCATGGCAGGACATGAAGCCACTTGATAGACTCTGAACCAGAAAACAACAATTCTTTCTTCTCATGGGATGTGAAAACTAAAGGACGAAATGAGAAGCAATTAATCCAATAATTTTGAAGGGTTATTGATATTAATTGATGACAGTGGCTCAGTGATTTACGACATGGACTGACAACCTGGGTGTATGAAAATCCAATTGCTCCAAAAACACTTTTACTTTGGATATTGGAAACCTTCACATGGCCCCTCCTGTAAATACCAGATGACTTTCTGGAAAGAATTCTAACTGAAAAGATATCAGGAAAACCAATGCTAACAATGGAATCATCTGATTTATATAAAATGAACGAGTATTGGGTCAAAGGAAATTCCTGCATAAAATACATCTGATACACTACTCTATAATAATAAACTGTAACAAATGTGAGCGTGAGTGGCCCAGCAACAAAATGCATGCTTTTTGCAACATTCATTGTGGAAAATGAGGAAGATATTTTACCGGGATCGGGTACGAGATGATTTAGACATCTTCCCGATGATAATGGACACCTACACATCTTGTGTGCTGTCTGGTAATGAGGACGTTGACCATTCCAAACATCGTGGACAGCCTTATGCAAATAATTTGTTTTGCAGTGATATGCAAATATCCTGCGCCATAAACTGAATTGTGAACATTTTTTATGAATAAGTCATTTTTGAGTTCAATAAAAAAGGAATAATTCAACATTCGACATTAGATTTCTGGACTTCATAGTCAGAGTTTGAAGGAAAATTATTTTGCAGTGTATGTGTGTAACATTGCTTCTGCTATTTGTATCGACTGTAAGTTGGGAGAAGTTGCTTTCTTCAGTCAACTTTTTTTCCCCTCCTCTTAACATTTCGACAAACCTACAAAAGAACTTTGGCTTTTTGCGAGTCGTGTTTGCTGTACTACTACTCAGGGTGCAGGTGGTGCCCTCATCAAGTTTCATTTACAACATAAAAGCAAAAATCCTGATTTGAAATCGATTTCATTTATCAAATCGATTTCAAATCAAGATCTGCAGAGAAACATTTAGATTTATACTAAAAATAATATATATATAAACTGAAAATAGTGAAGACACTTCGGTTCTTATCCAGAATTTCCTCTATATTAAAAAAAAAAGAAAGAAAGAAAGATCAGTATGATGTATGTACCTGTAATGGAATGAAAATATCGCATTCCAAAAATGACGTAAATTAACCAAGTAGTTTTATTTTTATAAAGAAAATAATTTTTAGGTGGTTAATGGGAATTCATAGGCATTACAACATAAATCTCACAAATTTGACTTATTGAGTTATCTCCGTTTTTTTTTATATTGTTTCAAAATAGTGGACAAGACAACTGCTCTTGTGTTATTCATAAAATTTGATTTTCTTATTTAAAAATAAAACCAGTTTACGTGATTTTTAGAATATACTTTTGCTTCGTGATGGGTAAATACATTATACAGATTTTTCTTAATTTTTGATCTTTAATATAAGGGGAATTCTGCGAAAGAATTCGAAATGTCTTTAAAACTTTATATAAAAAAACAAATTAAAACAAAAGCAAAAGCCTAGAATCGTAAAAAAAAAAAAAAAAAAAAGAAAATGCATAATTTATATCAAATGCATTAAAAATGAAATTCTCAACCCAATTCGCCATGAACCAATAGCTTTTACATCACGCATGCATATTCATAATGCCGTTGTTTGACCTTCACCTGGCAAATTCCACTTCTTTAATTTTCACACTTTTGTAACGATTTTCCCCTCGGCTAAAACCAAACAAAGTTTTGCATGGGTTTGAATACCCTATATATTAAGTTTCATGTCTGTAGACTAAAAACTGACAGAGGAGTTTTGTAGGCAAATTTTTTTAAACAAATATATATACACATACATAAATATATATATAGAAAGAGGTTTGTGTTTACTATAATCTTTTTACACAAGTATAAATCATGTAGAATATCTGCATGAATATAATTACACGTAATAGTTAACTAAAGATAATCATCCCATAAGAAAACCAAAAACAACTAATAAGGAATTAATTAAAATGGATGTTTAAAAAATATATGCAAATAAACTAGATCTTTTGCAGATAAATGCAATTCAATGAACCATATATAACAAAGTTATATTTTCTTTTTTTGGCTTTCAGGCCAAAAAAAAAAAAAAAAAAAAAAAAAAAAAAAAAAAAAAAAAAAAAAAAAAAAAAAAATGAAATAGAAAAATGTTCTTGGCCTTCGGGCTGGGATCAAAGTGTAGTATAACCACATTTTTATTTTTTATTTTCCCCACACCCTCGACACAAATGAAATTTTTATTAATATTGTTATCTTTTTGGGATTTTTTGTATAAATAAAAAATGTTTTAAAATTGGGATTAAGTAGCCCCACCCCACCCCACACACACACAAATAAACTTTTAAAGGGTAATTATGATAAAAGATGCTGGCGGAGAGAAATCCTTTTAAATTTCCAACAGAGATGAGATGGACCAACCAACCTCATCCCTCCCTTCTTTTTGAGTTGGCCTTGTGCCTAAATTTTTTGTTCCTTTTCCATTTTGTATTTCTTTTTTCTAGTGAATAAAAGATTTAATATCTCAAAGTGTAGTATCTGTTCTGATGCTACACTTAAGTTAATTTGTCTCGGCCAATGGAGGGGAAACCCTCTAAACTGAGACAATTATTATTTTTCTGCCCGAGTGCCCCTTTTTGCCTTCTTTTTATCAGCGATAAATGAACATTAAATCCTTTTTAATACTTACCCATGTGATGATCCCAGGACCCGGTCGTCTAGAAACAAGTATTACATCATAACCAATCGATTTCAGATGCTTACTTAAGTTTCGACCAATAAAACCAGTTCCTCCTCCTGCAAAAAATACAATTTGGTTATTGCAACTTTAGTGTTTCTATTTTATGGCATATCAACCTTTTTAGAGAGGGTATTTAATATTCAAATATAATATGTATTGTATTATTCAGGCTAATATTTTCATATTGGTTCTGATTTTCACAACGTTTTGGTTGATGTAACCTCCGACCTTCTTCAGGTGAATGCTTTTGAACTTGAGAATCTTTTAATTTCTGAATTTTTGAGATGAAGATTGGTTATTCGTATTATTTGGATTCTTCAGACTACTGTTCTCATCTCGAGTGTTATTTTCCCAACGTTTCAGTAGATGTAACCTTCGATTTTTTTAAGGTGTATCTTGTCAAACTCGAGAATGTTTCTGTCAAACTCAGGAATTTGGATGGAATTTTGAACCACCATTTAAGTAAATAAAGGGTTCCATTTGAAATTCCGTCCAAATTCCAGAGTTCAGACAAAATAATTTCTACTCTCCTTATTATATTCCAAAGTGAGACAAATTCTTCAATTTAAAAAAAAAAAAATGTGAGTCAGACGGACGCAGAGGCAGACAAAAACACTCCTTATTTTTATATAAGATAATAAAGAAATAATTGGATTTGCATACATGCACATTTATTCTCATATCAATGGGTTTGTCAAAAAAATGGACACACAAAACATGTACATTGGTACTCAATATATGATATACAAATAAAGAACATATATAAAACAAACATATATGCATGTATACCTTTGTCAAAAATGACAGAAAACAAATTTGTTTTGCTAGAGTTTTCATTGTCTCACTCAATACAGCTACATTGAGAGATTCAACATTCTCTGCTTGAAATATCTGAACTTTGGCAGACTAATATTCACGGGTTAGTAATTTATGAACTCAAGTCACGTGCTTTGTTTAGCTTTCCTCCGTATGCCTTTATTTCTGAAACGTTCTTAAATTCTAGTATAGTGGATATTCCTGGATATATTATTTTATGCAGAGATCGACACGTTAATGCCTCTCAGGGCGTCTTCTGATCTATGTTAAAAACAATGCCATTTTTAATAGGTATCCCAAACTAGCCTAGTTTAGGATACGAAAACTGGTAAATAAAATTAAATTTCCCTTAACTTCAACTTGCGATATCTCGTTTATTTTTTGGGTTATTTTGATAAAGTTTTGAGTTAAATAAAATTTAATCTTTTTGCTTTATCGATATATAATTCTTTTTCTTGTGTCTTTAATAGTTTTTTTTCCAGGTTACTTCAAGTTATGTCACTAATTTTGGTGAACGCGGCTTTATTTTTTACACACAAAAAAAATGTTGGTGTTTTTCAACTTTGGTGCGTGCAATATGAAAGAAATTCAATTGAAAAAAATTCCGAAAATCGCACCGTTTTGTAGAGAAATATCTCCTCTTTAATAATCTGTTGGTGTCATATTACTAGGCTTATAAATCAAGGAGCGCCACTAATAAAAGTGAATGTGCCTACACATGGAGATTTACAACTTAATGCCAAGTGACCGAAGTAGTACGAAGTATCACCACGAAAATCAACACAATCCAATGAAAACGTAAACAACTTGTTTCACTATGGATTTGTTTTTGTTTATTTAAAAGTTATAGAAAGTTATTGTTTAAAATAATATTTTAGTGCGACAAGCACGTCAATAAAAGAAATGAAAATTTACAATTTAAAAAATAATATCAGTTGTTTATTTCGATATCTTCTTTCAAACTTTCATATGTTCTTTGCTTTATCTACTTTCGGTTGAATAAACTTCAGCATTGTTAAATTATCTTTGAAAAATTAAACTGGGTACATTAAAAAAAAAACAACAAAAAAACATTTTTAGTATGACTGACGGAGAAATTTTTTTTCATTAAAAAAACTGTGCCTCATTTTTTTTGTTTATTTATTTGTCTTATGTTCTGTTGGGCGTTTTTGATATATCGTTGATTATCCCTTGTCATGCAAGTATTGGCAGCTTGCCAAAAATCTCTATAAGTTCTCTTTGGGCACCTGATGCCATCCCTGACTTGTCTGATGGAACAATTACCACCAGTACATCAATGTTGATAAAGTGACGCTTCTTAATCGGCACTATGCAGGTACAACTTACTGATATATAGTTCATGCCAAATATTGTTTTTGCAAAACTGAATAAACTTGACACTGAAAAGAGTATGGAGCCCAAATATTATGCCCAATATTCTGCCCAATCGGTGGTGTGGCACACTGGTGTGTGGTGTGCTCACGAATTATTGAAGCTCTGACTTATTTGTTTAATCTGTCATTTGTATCTGGTCACATGCCTCTTCTATGGAAGACCTCCACCGTGGTTCCGGTCTTCAAGTGCAAAAGTGATAGATCAAAGTTATTTATTAGGTTATCATGTCAAAAAACGACATTATTTTTGCATCAGCAAAAATAATGTCGTTTTTTGACATGAAGTTGAACGTCAAAAATGACATTATTTTTGCACCAACCTAATAGCTCTGTCCAATTTCTCTGACCTCTTGTCTTGACAAGGTCATAGAGTACATTGTGAACATTTTCCTTCACATCTCACTGGAAATAAGCTCATCCATCTATCTCAGTTCGGTTTTCTAAAATCGCATTCTACCATGGAACAAGCTGCCCGTCTTTATCAGCACTTGGCCTAAGAACATGAGGTTAAGAAATGCGATTTTTTTTGTGGCTTTCAAAGCATCAGCTGCTTTGGCCATTCCTGGTACTCGCTCAGGATGCAAGAAGTATTGAAATCCTCTAGATACTCATTCCATACAAATACGCAAACAAGCACTGCTGATTATTTCAGCATATATACATATTTCAATTTATAAAGTGGTTAAATTCGCGAAATTTCGCCTAAAAACGTTGTGGGTCTAAAATGGGTGATCGATTTACTAAAACGTTGCATTAGAAACTGAAAACTCCATACAAATATTAAAATATTGATTTCTTTTTCATTTTTTTTATGATCTGGTAGACTAATGTCCATTCGATAATCATCTGCTGAGAAAAATTGAAAAAAAAAAATAAATAAATAAAATAAAACAAAGACGAAAATAAAATATATATGGAGGTGGAGGGAAGCTACTTCAGGTCCACCTTGTAATACAAAGTAGAATTTAAAAAAAAAATTTTTTTTTTACATAGGAATAACCACTTATCAAGCCCCAGAGACCACTTGAGGATAAGGGTTAAGAGTGTGCAGTAGTCAATTGGACAATATAGTAATCGTTAGTAATGGAAATTCGGTAAATTTCTTAACTCAAGTGGAACGGCTCATCAAGAACTTGTTTATGTTGAACTTGAAGACAACCATATTGTAGTCAGCTGGAAAGTAGGAAAACGGAAGACAATTCCACAGGCGTGCAGTTCTAAGAAAGAAGCTTTGATCATGGAATCTATGTTTAGGTTTATGCACAGTGGGGGGGGGGGGATTATTGATAGTGTTTTCAGCTAGACGAGTGTTTCTTGTGAAAGTTTGGCGAGGGGGAACCATAGATTGAAGCTCAGTCGAACACTTTCCATGAAAATAACGATAAAGCAGAGACAAACTCGCAACATCTCTTCTGTGAGATAGAGGTTGCAGGGAAGACAAAAGGACATCCCCTACGAGGCTACAAAGTCTATCAAGGCAGCATACGTCCTTTCTAGCAGCTCCTGCCCAGATGTGGCAACAGTACTCCATCCTTGGACGTACTTGGCTCTTATATAGATAGAGAATTGCATCAGTAGTGAGATATCTACTGGATCGATAGAAGGATCCCACCATTTTTCCAGCGGTCTTGGCAACGGATTTAATGTATGTGTTCTATTTCAGATCAGGAGTAAAGGTCATCAAAACTTGAGCCCCCCCCCCCCAAGACGAGAACCATTCATTTCAATCGATGCCAGATGGGGATCAGAACATTGATGATGTAAAGATAGATGTTTGGTTTTAGATGCATTAAAAGTAACCAGTCACTCCTTTCCCCATTGTACCACGTGATCAAGATCAGATTTTAACTCAAAATGGTTTCTCATTTATAAATATTTAAGCAAAAACAATATTACATAATTAATTGTATAGGTCTGATTAGATCCCTTTTCCACCACAAATAAATAAATAATTAAAAAAAAATCAAATACGTGAAATAAAATTTGTTTATTTACACAAAAATAACAAGTAAAAACGAATCATTTTTCCATGTCCAAAAAGTGTACATTGATAGACAGTTTCTTATAAATGCAAAAGTTAGTTAGACTGTTCATTGGATTGAAAGTAAAAAAAAAAAAAAAGAGATTTTTTTTTTTTAAACAAGAAATGGAAGCATTTTTAAGTGTGTTTAACCGCACAATTGTCATGTCGAAAATAGTAATATATCCAAAAATTACGAAAATTCCACGATTAGAACAATTGCTGTGTTTTTAGTAAAAAAAAAGAAAAAAAAGTCTATCGCTAGAAAGAAAATATTGCAGCCATGACACAAGTAATCTAAAATATTATTTTCAGAATTATGTCCCCTGTGTATAGCCTCCTACTATCTACTTTGTAACGTCTAAGAAAATGCGATTTTGCCCAATAAAATAAAAATTACTTTTAACTAGAAATAAATTTCTACTCCTTGATTTTTCGTAATTTTTTTGGATATATTACTATTTTCAGCATAGCAATTAAGTACGTAATATTGTTTTTGCTTAAAGCTGCATATTTAAAAACAAATCGGTCTGTCGACTATATCTTAACAAGCACCCAATTTTTTCATAGCCTTTATGTTCAGGACGTTAAACTGCGGTTTTACCAAGATTTTATTTTATTTTACTTTGAGCTGAATATTTCGCAAGTATCTCAGTAAAATAATAATAATAATAATAATAATAATAATAATAACAGTACCGGCAACATTTAAACCTTCACTTTAGAACAATATAGCAGTTATATTGTAAAAATATAAACATGACTACTGACTAGCTTTGGAATTGACAGACCACTGTTTTTGTTTAATTTACATTATATAATATAGATATTACATAATATACATTATATAATGTAGATATTATATAATATACATTATATAATAGAATGTATAGTATATTATATAATGTATATTACATAACTTAAACAATTTTCAACGTGGTTTGCTAATTCCAAAGCTAGTCGTGTTTATATTTTTTGTTAAATTAGGATTTTAAAACATTCAAGTTAGTTTTCCCTATTAAAATTTATTTATTTATTTATTTCAATCAACATTTGATTATAGCAGTAAACAGTAAATAACTGGTATTTTTTTACGACCTAACCCAGCGTAGTATAAACATCCCCAACCTACCTATGTTAAGAACGGTTTTCGAGGTTGGGGGTGGATGCTTATTCCGAAAGCCATTCTTAACATGGGGAGGTTGGAGATGTTTATACTACGCTGGATTAGGTTGTAAAAAATACTAAATAATTCAACGTGTTGGTTGAAATAGGTTGCGTAGGCGAGAAACACGAAATCTTGTCTGATAGTTTTTATCAAATTTTTACAAACGAACATAACCTTTTAATATTTTTATGAGTCATGTCCTTTTCGACCCCGATAAATAAAATATGACATTTTCATATTTTGTTTCAACAGACAACAAAAGTTAAACTGAGCATTTAAAGAAATCATTGCAATTGAAATAGCAGACGAATACGCATGCATGTGATGGCGTATTCAATATGACAATGACAGTTTTAGAAAAACGTGAACTTTAACGAAAACAATATTTACCGATGAGAACACTCATTGTTGTGGTCGATGTTTACACCGGAAGTCCAACGTTAGAGACATGCGCATTGCGTGCATTCTTTCCAGTATCCGCCTTAGCTGTAGAAACGTGTTTCATCACGGCTACCGAGCTCGGTCGAGTTTCATCAGCCACACTTTTTCTTTTCTTTTTCTTTTTTACTTTAGTGTAGTAGCTTATCATATCAAGGGAGATAACTTGTTTCAACTTAATTTATTTATTTTCAAGAATTGTTTTTTTTTGTTTTTTTTACAAGGTAGTCATCACTTATCAAGGCCCGGAAGCCACTTGGGGATAAGGGTTATTGTGTGTATAGTACGTTAGTTTTGGAGATCTGATAAGGTGTCTTACTTAAGGAGGCGGTTCATCAGGAATTTGTTCACATTGGACTTGAAGACATCCAGGTTGTAGTCAGGTGGGAAACAGGCAACCGGAACAGAATTCCACAGGCGTGCACTTCTAAGAAAGAAGCTTTGTTCATGGAATCTACGTTTTGATTTTGGCACAGATAAGGAGTGGTTTCAGCTAGACGGGTGTTTTTCATGAAAGATTGGCGAGGGGGGACCAGAGATTGGAGTTGTGCCAGTTGGCACAGTTTAATATTCAAATTTAAAATCGTTAAATACAATTTAGGCGCGCAGTGCAATTGATTGTTTCGGCGCGTTAAAAAAATGAAAAATGACACCCACGCAAATTCCGGCGTGACCTTTATATACCAAAGGTGCGTACGTAGTTGAAAGCACCCCATGTGATGTCTTCCGTCCAATGGAATTCCTCCTAGGACACATTTTAAAACTGATTTTCTAGAGCTCGTTTGGAGCCAATCAAACCAAATATAAACATGCACAAACACAAAATCTATCTCTTTAGTCTCTTAGCCTTTCGAGCATTCTTTCGTCTCTTTAAACTCTTCCGACTCATTCAACGCTTTCTCATTAGGACTTACCACGCGTGCAAACATCAATTATTTCATTTCCACTGCTCCGCGCATTAATACTCTCTTTTAACAGACGAACATTAATATTGTCTATGTTACACATTTGAACATTCAAAGAACACAAAAAAAAAAAAGAGACTCTCCACCTTTCATATGAACTCAAAAAAAAGAACTCTGAAATATTGAGAACTATGTTTTAACTTGTTATTATTTGTTATTTCTATTCCGGAAATAAACCTCCGTTTGTGTTGCCCATAAGATTTCTTATTTTTATTTTTATTATTTGTGGAGGAAGTCAGTTCCCCAAAAAAGGCCAGGCGACCCCCACAGAGTTCAGACGAGCACCTGCCATGGTAGTAACAATAAAACAAAGACAGGCTCGCAACATCCCTCCTGTGGGAGAGAGGTTGCAGGGAAGAGAAAAGGGCATCACCCACTAAGCCACGAAGTCTATTTTGTACTCTGTCAAGGCAGGATATGCTGTTTTTAGCAGCTCCTGCCCAGATGTGGCAGCAGTACTCCATCCTTGGACGTACTTGGCTTTTATACAGATAGAGAATTGCATCAGGTGTGAGATATCTTCTGGAGCGGTAGAAGGATCCTACCATTTTTCCAGCGATCTTGGCAACTGACTTGATGTACGTATTCCATTTCAGGTCAGGGGTAAAGATCAAGCCCAGAAGCTTATCAAAACATGGAGCTTCCCCTAGACGAGAGCCACCCATATCAATTGATGCCAGATGGGGATCAGAGCGTTGATGATGTAAAAATAGGAGCTTGGTTTTAGATGCATTAAAAGTAACCAGCCACCTCTTCGCCCACTGTACCACGCGCTCAAGATCAGAGGAGAGAGAATCAGAAAGAACTTTGTCATTTACGGCCTTTGATGTGTTGCCATAGATGGTCGTGTCATCAGCATAGATGCCAACGAATGATTTAAGTATGTGTTTCGGGAGATCATTGATGTAGATCAGGAAGAGAGTTGGGCCCAGGATGGACCCCTGAGGGACTCCAACATTAATATTGATGGCCTCTGATTTCTGCCCATCAACTACTACTCTTATGAGCCTATAGGAGAGAAATGATTTTATGATCGAGAAAACATTTCCAGTTATACCATAGCTGGACATCTTGTGAAGTAGGCCCTTATGCCATACCTTATAGAAGGCCTTTGATATGTCAAGAGCAATTGCCCTAGAGAGGAAGCCTTTGTCAAGAGATTCGATAATCCTATGAAATATAACAGTTAGCACATCTGCTGTAGACCTGGCAGAACGGAAACCATATTGCGTGTCACTAAGAAGGTTATTTCTGCTGAGGTGGTTGACTACTTCTCTATTTAATATGGATTCCAGCAGCTTACTCATGACACACAGGAGACTTATTGGTCTGTACTAAGAAGGAGAGGACTTATCACCTGAGTTCTTAAATACAGGGTATACTGATGAGGTTTTCCAGGGTGTTGGGAAGCACTTCTCTTTAAGGCAACGCTTAAAGAGTTTTGTAAGTATGGGAGAAAGTTCTAGTTGAAGCTTTTTCAGCACAATGATTGGAATGCCGTCAGGGCCAGTTGCTTTTTTTTTTTTAAATAAAACCTTTTCAACAATTTATTTTAATTTACTAAAACATCAACTTTTTTTTTGTATGATACGAACCGTGCTATATTTTAGCTAGTACTTTGAAGCATGTTATACTACAGACAGCAAAACTAAAAAATGATTGAAAAATAACAAATATATAACAAATAAATGTTATCAAAGACAAGATAAGTTGGGTGAGTTTCTACCAGTATCCTGTTTATTTTTTATTTTTTGAGCGATTATCGAGACTTTAAATATGTAACTGTCTCATGTCCGCAAGATTTTTCTCGTTCTAAAGTAACACACGACACTACCTGTTTTTCAAACTAAATAAACACTGTAAAATAAATTAATGCACTAAAGACTTATCTAGTTAGGTAGAAAAATAACTTACCATGCATTTGTTAACATTTATTTGTTATATATTTAGTTTATGATCACTTTTTAGTTTTGTTGGCTATAGTACAAAATGCCTGGATTTTCAGGTTAAATTAATTATTATTATTTTTTTTTAACGGTATCTTTTGTTTATTAAAGTGTTACATGAAAGTACAGAATACTTACAAAATGCACCCCCTTTTCATGTTAAGAATAGGTTTTTAAATGATAAGGTTATTATTTCAGCACGGTTATGCTTATGACCTCACTCAGATTGTTCATGAACCTACTCGTGTGCCTGTATGCAAGTCTCCTAGACCTTTTTCTCACAACTTGCTCCAAACTGTGTTCAGCTTCTGCTCTGTCTCCACTTGGATCTTCCGACCACTCTGTTGTATCAGTTAAGATAAAAATGAAATGTAATAAGTCCTCAAATGTAACTCTCCATCGTACAGTATATCGATACTCTATGGCTGACTGGGATAACTTCCATACATTTATATCAGATCTACTTCTGCGTTCCATGTTTAAAAAGTATGTGTCCTCTATAGCAGGGGTCGGCAACCTTTTGTTTAGCGTGTGCCGACTTAGGGTTTCAAATTATTCAGCGTGCCAACATTTATTATTTATAACGATCAAGGTCAATATACCTGTTCTCTATATTTATTTCATAAAATATATAATAATGTCAAAGTTTATAAATAATGTGAAAAAACTGTTTCTGAAAAGTTTTTATTATTAATGGGACCCTTGTCCTTGCATGGTCTTTGCCAATTCCTCAATGTCGGGAACATACTTTGTAACTTTGAGCTTAACACAGTTTTCTGAATGTTCAGGTGTTAGACGACTTCGACGTGGAGACAACACTGCTTTCATGTGAGAGAAAATTTGCTCACAAGAATAAGTTGAACCAAAAGCTGAGAGAAGAGCAAAAGCAATTTTCTTCAAACAGATGAATGAGCTTGGGAGGGAGATCCAACAGTTCAGAATAGCACCAGACTTTTCAAAATTTTCATCTTCCAGAGACTTTCTTAGTTCAGCAAATTTTAATGTCCATATTTCTGAAGACCTAAATTCAATCTGTTGCATTTCAAAATCATCAATGTCCATCCAGCTAAAAAGTTCCAGTTGGGCATTTGTCAAATCAAGCATGTCGGGCTTAATCAGATATGAAAATAAGGATCTATGAATGTAGAAGTCCTGGCTTCGTTTTTCGAATTCTGCTTTGAGTGCTTTCACGTACTCCTGAAGCTCATCTGTGTTCACTTCGAATTGATTTGCATGATTTTTCACATTTGGAAAGTACTTAAATGCTTTGATGTTGATGTCACGGGTAAAAATGTCAAGTTTCATTGTAAACGCTTTCCAATAGCTGAAAAGATCAAGGACTGTTTGTCCCTGTCCTTGTAATTTCAAATTAAGCTCATTCAAATGTGTGTTTATGTCGGTCATAAACATCAACTTCAACAACCAGCTTTCATCATTCAGCTGAGGGAATCGTTTCTGTTTTTCATCAAGAAACATCTTAATAGCCTCAAGACAACAAACAAATCTAGCTAAAACTTTGCCTCGACTAAGCCAGCGAACATTGTTGTATAACAGAAGATCTCCAAATTCACACTCAACTTCTTGTAGAAGCGATTTGAATTGCCTGTGAACCAATGAAGAGCGAGAAATAAGAAAGTTGATTATCTCAACAACAGTTTTCATCACAGAGACCAAATCCAAAGACGAGGTCTTTGCACATAAGCCCTCCTGATGTATAATACAATGAAAACTTAACAGTTTGCGTCCAACATGATTTTCCAGAAGTTTTACAAATCCTTTCTTCTTGCCAACCATTGCAGCAGCACCATCGGTTGTTACGCAGAATAATTTGTTCAAGTTAATGTCTTGTTTAGAAAAATAACCAGTAAATGCACACAAAATATCTTCTGCTTTGGTTGTATCATGAAGGGGTAATAAACAACACAACTCCTCATAAATGTGATTATTCTCGAGATATCTTGCAACCACTGCTAGGCGAGACGCATCGTTTACATCGGTGCTTTCATCAAGAGCGACACTAAATACAAGGGATTGCTTTAATCCAGTTGTTTGCTTAGTTGTCACATTTTCAGCCAAGTCAGATATGCGCCTCTCAACTGATCTTGCAGAGACTGGTATTTCTCTAATTCGAGAGAGTATAATGTCCTTATTTTTTAAATCACGAAACAAAACTTCAGCACCACTCAAAAAAGCTTCTTTGATGTATTCACCATCTGTAAAAGGTTTACCATTTAAAGCCACACACTGGGCTATTTTGTAACTACATTCAGTAGCTTTACTCTTCATTCCAACAGCTTGGCTCAAAATAACAGTTTGTTTTTTGAAACCAGAAATAGCTTTTTTGATGGCTTCACCTTTTTCTTCTGAAGTTTTAAACTTAGATTGATGTTTGGTTTGAAAGTGCCTTTGTACACTAGATGTGCGACACACAACACTTTCGCAACAGAAAGCACAAACAGCACGATCCTTTTGTTCCACAAATCCATATTCTATTGTCCAATTGTCTTGAAATGGGCGATGATCAAGTTTTCTTTTCTTTTCAGTCATATCTAACAGCAGGGGTATTCTGAAAATATAAATAGGCCTAATTACGTAAACATCAATTATGATATATATAAAATACCAAACAAATTATTCTTGCCTTTGCTGTGGGAGAACCAGGATACATTTTAATAAAAATTGTGGAGAAAAATTATGTACAGGGTGTCCCAGAAAAAGTCTAAAGGTTTTGATTAGCTCGAGCTAGGATCCTATTCGTGCGTGGCATTCACAATTTTAAAAAAATATTTCATCCACGTATTCCTCCAATCATACCATTTTGTTTAGTATGAAGATGATCGAAATTGCTCATCTCTTCTAATCCCAGTTACGAGCTTGAAAATTAAAAGTACAATTTCAAGAATTTGAAAGGCAATTATACCTTATCTTGTATTCATATTCTGACCACTGAACAATTCTGTAACTCTAGCACCCTTCCTAAATTTAACACCCCTCAATTTCAAACAGCAAATAAAATGTTTAAAACTAATAATTTTCAAAAATTTTTTAGCTCATTGTGTTTAGGAAAGATTTTTCTTAAAGAAAAGTAAAACTTTTTAAAATAAAATCTCATATAATTAATTTTATCGTAAAAAATATCACAAAAAAGTCAAAGCTTCCTTACTGCGCGTGAGCGTTTTCACGTAATAGTTTCAATTTCAATTTGTAAATTTGTAAATTCTTGAAAATTTTCTATGATTTTAAAAATCGATAATTTTTTTTCTATTCATCAAATCCTTTTCATTTTTTCAGATTTTATGTAAAATTCTACGCTCTTTCGAATGGAAATAAAATTATTTTCTGAAAAATTCATTTTCATACTTCTTTTATTTATTTTTACCCCCCCTCTGTCTAAAAGTATGAAAGTATGAATTTCTATTAAAAATTCGTCTCGGAACACTCTAATTTATATCTTTATTTAAAGATCATAAAAAAATGAATAAAATAATGTGTTGTTTTTTTTTTAAACCTTTATCCCTTCATTTTGAAAATAAACGCTAAAGTTTAAAATATGTACATTCTTTTATTTTTTAAAAAAGATTTATGAGCTGTGTAATTTTTTTATTTTTATCATGCTAAAAAAATTAAAGTTTCTTTAGTCTTTCCCTTAAAATTAAATTTGCTCTTTCGAAGATCTGCTAAAATAGCTATTTTATCTGTATCGGAACACTTAGTAAATGTTACGAAAAAAAAAAAACCATGTAAAAATATTTAAAAACAAAAAAAAAATATAAACTGAAAGTTATCCCTTCTATTTATAATCATTATTTAAAGCTTAAAGTACTCACAACAAACATTCTCCTTTTTTCAAATAGAGTCCACGTGTTTTTAATCTCTCTTAGAGCTGATGACAGATTTATGACAAGCTTAGTGAAAGAAAGGGTAAGTGGTAAGTTAGAGAGTTACAGTATAGGGAGATAACAAAAATGGAAGTTTGTTTTGTTTTGGTAAGCTTTAACCCCAAAATGACCCATTGCCAGTCATCGTCTCTTCACAAGGGATGGTAAATAGTGTCATTTAGTGTGAAAAAAGGAGGGGTTTTACATATTGTTCCAGAACATTATAATCATTTCTCACTCTTTCTCTCTCTTTCTGCTAAACGAACGACAGACAGACAGCCAGACAGATATTGAAAAAAAAATGACTACCAAAAAATAATTTGTTTCCTAATAAGGTTTATCATATTTTGAATATGGTAGCATATACTTAGTTTCATTACAAAACTTAAATAATAATAAAAAGCTAAAAACAAAAGTTTTATAATTACAAATAAAAATTTATATACTTTTCTTAACTTTTTTTCCGGCATTGTTTTTTTATTTGTATAAATATTAAAATAAATTTAAACAAAAACAAATAAACTCCATGTTACACGTGTTGTTATTATCACTGGTAAGTGTTTTATTTTAATTAAGATAATCATAGTCAAAAGATTTTTTGGTTTACATATACACTTTTTATAATTTCAAGTTAAATTTTATATACACTTCAAGGCATCCGTAGATTTCAAATGTCAGCGCTGCTGCTGATGTAAACAAAACTTCCGGCGATTCGTTGAAATTTTGGGCGGATTTTATCAACCTATCTCTGAAAATATTGCTTTAATTTCCAAATTTATGAATTCTTGATTATTTTTATTGTTGATTTTTGTAGAGGAATCATTCATTTACTTAATGGTCATTTATTTTCGTCTGATAAGTTACTTTTTATATATTTATTAGATTTTTTTATTATGATTTTTGACTAAATTTTACATTTGCAACTCTCTCACGCTACGTTGTATTTCATCTGGGTCGGTGAGACTGAGTCACCAGACTCAATTCAAAACGCATTTCAAAATTATAGTATCTGACAGAACATACTTTGAACGAGCATGGAGCATCTAACGCCTACGGTTCGCACGGACAAAAATAAAACGCGTTTTCTTGTTGTGGGCATGCACTTAGGTGGCAAGAGTACGCAAGAGATCGCAGATATCCTCATAATTCCAAGGAGAACTGTTTCCTTTTGGCTGTATGAAGTTTAAAAGATTTGGAGGCTCGGCGTGCCATTAGAATTGCTTGGCGTGCCACCTGTGGCACGCATGCCGTAGGTTGCCGACCCCTGCTCTATAGTATCAGACCTGACAGAATGGTTAATTGTAGGTATAGACCGTTTCATACCCTCAAAAAAGTTCCAGCAAAAACCTAATAGCCAACCGTGGTTCTCCCCAGAATGTGCTGCTGCCATTGCACACACAAATCACCTTTTCCATTGCTTCCAACATAATAGATGTACTGAGACTAAAGCCGCTTTCAGGACTGCCAGCAATTACTGTAAAAAAGTAATAAAGAATGCAAGAGAGCTGTATGCTCAGTCTGTTAAGTCCAAAGTAGCTGAGCAGTGGCTTGGTTCCCACCAGTTTTGGCAAATAGCAAACAGAATCCTGAACAGAAGCGTGTGCTCTATCCCAACTATCATCAATGGACCTGAGGTAATCTTGTCAGCATCAGATAAAGCTGTAGTGGACTGGTGGATATATTATATATATCCCCCAGTCGTACAAAATAGGAAAAATGAATTGAATTGAGAAAGGAACGAACAACGCATTTATTGAAATAAATGAACTAGAATTTATTTCATGAAGAAACAAATGAAAGAAAAGGGTGCAGCATGTGTTTAGTTTGGTGTGCGTCTCTCGCTGTTAACTGGTGAGAAGGAAAGTCTATTGTTGTAGAGAGAGAGAGTGAGAAAGTCAATCCTGGCCATGGCGAGAGAAAGTGTGTAAGGTGTACATACTGTCTGTTGACTCTTGCCCCACACATAGTAGCAGGGGACGTGACGCATGCGGGTGCGCGCGCCCCGAAAAGGAGCGATTGGTCTGTCGACTGCTTAGGTTGGGAGTCGAATCGAAAAGAAGGAAACAGCTGAGGTCTCTTGCTTTTGTAGTTGTTACCGGTGGTCTTTTGCGCATGTGTGGATTTCCTTTAAAGGGGAAGTGACGTTGTCCATGTGTGCGTACGTGTGCGCGTATGTGTGTGTACATGTGTGTACGTTAGCATATGTGTGTGTGCGCACATGAATGTGAGTGTATGTACGTTAACGTGAATATATGTACGTGTGTGTACGTGCGCACATGTTTGTGTGCGTGTATGTGTATGACAAGAAAAATGCCTTGAGATGTGAACGCGTGTTTTTTGTGTGAGACTAGAAAAGGCTCGCACGATACTCCCCTTTCCCAGGAAAAAAAAAAAAAAAAAATATATATATATATATATATATATATATATATATATATATATATATATATATATATATACACTGCATATTTTTTTTCCTGGGAAGGGGAGTATTGTGCGAGCCTTTTCTAGTCTCACACAAAAACATGCATGCACATTTCAAACCACGTTTCTTGTCATACACATACATGCACACAAACATATGTGCGCACGTACACACACGTACATATATTCACGTTCACGTGTATACACTCACATTCATGTGCATACACACACATGCTAATGTACACACATGTACGCACACATACGCACACACATGCGCACTCATGGTCAACATCACTTCCCTTTAAAGGAAATCCACACATACACAAAAGACCACCGGAAACAACTACAAAAGCAAGAGACCTAAGCTATTTCCTTCTTTTCGATTCGGCTCCCAAGCTGAGCGGTTGATGGACCAACTCTTTGCCAAGAACTTTGCAGCTAATTCTACCCTTTGCGACCAATGCCACCAACTCCCAATATTTCCTCCTGTATCAGAAAACATGCTATGTGATATATCTGTACGTGATGTTGCCAAGCTAATCAAAAACCTTGATTCCAGTAAAGCAACCGGCCTTGACGGTATTCCAATTATAGTACTCAAAAAACTTCAACCAGAACTAGCGCGCATACTTACAATACTGTTTAAACGTTGTCTTAAGGAGAATTGCTTCCCATCACTCTGAAAAATCTCATCAGTATGCTCTGTATTTAAAAACTCAGGTGATCGCTTATCTCCCTCTCAGTACAGGCCAATGGGTCTCTTGTGTGTCATGAGAAAGTTGCTGGAATCTGTGTTAAATAGAGAAGTAATCAACCATCTCAGCAAAAATAACCTTCTTAGTGACATGCAATATGGTTTCCATTCTGCTAGATCTACAGCAAATGTGCTTACAGTTATATCACATAGAATTAGCAAATCTCTCGACGGAGGCTACTTTTCTAGGGTAATTGCTCTTGACATATCAAAGGCCTTTGATAGAGTATGGCATAAAGGTTTGCTTCACAAAATTTCCAGCTACAGTATAGCTGGAAATGTCTTCTCCATTATTAAATCATTTCTCTCTAATAGATTCATAAGAGGAGTGGTTGATGGGCAGAAATCAGAAGCTAACAGTATTAATGATGGCCCCTCAGAGATCCACCTGGGCCAAACTCTCTTCCTGATATTCATTAATGATCTTCCAAATCACATACTTACATCATTCATAGACATTTATGCTGATGACACTACTATCTTGGTAGCACATCTAAGACCGTAAACGACCAAGTTCTCTACGATTCTCTCTCCTCTGATCTTGAGCAAGTGGTACAATGGGGAAAGAGGTGGCTTGTTACTTTTAATGCATCTAAAACCAAACATCTATCTTTACATCATCAACGCTCTGATCCCCATTTGGCATCAATTGAAATGAACGGCTCTCATCTTGGGGAGGCCTCATGTTTTGACAAGCTTCTGGGCTTGACCTTTACTCCTGATCTGAACTGGAACACATACATTAAATTCGTTGCCAAGGTCGCTGGAACAATGGTGGGATCCTTCTATCGATCCAGTAGATATCTCACTGCTGATGCAATTCTCTATCTATATAAGAGCCAGGTACATCGAAGGATGGAATACTGTTGCCACATCTGGGCGGGAGCTGCTAGAAAGGACTTATGCTGCCTTGATAGACTTTGTAGCCTCGTAGGGGATGTCCTTTTCTCTTCCCTGCAACCTCTTTCTCACAGAAGAGATGTTGTCAGTTTGTCTCTGCTTTATCATTATTTTCATGGAAAGTGCTTGACTGAGCTCCAATGTATGGTTCCCCCTCACTAAACTTTCACAAGAAACACCCGTCTAACAGAAAACACTATCAATAATTTCCCCCACTCTTTATCTGTGCTTAAACCTAAACGTAAATTCTATGAACAAAGCTTCTTTCTTAGAACTGCACGCCTGTGGAATTGTCTTCCATTTTCCTGCTTTCCATCTGACTACAATATGATTGTCTTCAAGTTTTTGATGAGCTGTTCCATATAAGTTAACAAATTTACTGAATTTCCATTACTAACGATTACTTTATGGTCCAATTGTCTACTGTACACTCTTTAACCTAGAGTAGCCTCTTGGCCTTGATAAGTGGTGATGCGTTTGTAAAAAAATAAAAAAAAAGCATGGTCGATATTCTTCATAAGTACCTTTTTCTTTTGGGAGATGTAGTTAAATAAAAACAATTTTTCCATTGGTAGAAAGTAAAAATTAAAAAAAAAAAATCGCTAAAAATGCA
Source organism: Euprymna scolopes (assembly GCF_053919585.1). Lineage (NCBI taxonomy): Eukaryota > Metazoa > Mollusca > Cephalopoda > Sepiida > Sepiolidae > Euprymna > Euprymna scolopes. Next base: position 32,143,312 of record NC_136499.1, read on the forward strand.
CTTTCATTGGCTTTTGAAATTTAATATTTTTATTATGAACATCTTCATGCCACTAAAAATATATTGTGAAACATAACTCCAGTCGAAATAAAAACCAATTGTTGAAATAATGTCTAAATCTAAGTTGAGATAAGTTATCTCCCTTGATACGATAAAAATAAATAAAATAAAGTGGTCATCGACGCCGCCCAGGAGTTTTTAAAGGCATGAAATTTATAATCACATCTCGCTTCATTTTCTCTCAAGATTGACATATTTTTTTTTAACTCTCTTCACAGTGGAAAGATGTGACACATGGTCGGGGACATGAAATTTGAAAGTCAGTGTCCCCAAAGAGCACTGGTAGGTGTGTCAGAAACTTCCTGAAAAAATATTGAATTATTCTACCCCCTGTCTTTCCAAGCTTATAACTACTCGAAAAATGTAGTTCAAACCCTAATTTTTTTTCAATTAAAGGAGCAAGAACCAAGGTTTTATTAAAAAACAAAAAACAAAACAAAACAAAAAAAACAATGGGATTAAAAAAAGATGGTTTTAAACTTCGGACTTTACAGGTAAATTTCTAAAAAAACTATTCTTTTTTTTTGTTTTAAATTTGAATATATTATTTATTGATCATTTATCTTCAATTTGTGATATATAAAACTTTGGTACATAAATTAATTATTTACTTTTTAATAGACATTTCAAAATGGGGGTGGGGCGTGAATTAATTCGTGTCCCTGTCTTTCCAAGCTTATAACTACTCGAAAAATGTAATTCAAATCCTAATTTTTTTTCAATTAAACGAGCAAGGACCAAAGTTTCATTAAAAAAAAAATACAAACAACGTGGTTAAAAAAAAAAAGAAAAGAAAAGGTTTTAAACTTCGGACTTTACAGGTAAATTTCCAAAAAACTATTCTTTTTTGTTTGTTTTAAATTAGAATATATTATTTATCGATCTTTTATCTTCAATTTGTGATATATAAAACTTTGGTACATAAATTAATTATTTACTTTTTAATAGACATTTCAAAATAGGGGGGAGGCATGAATTAAAAAAGAAACGTTTGACTAAAATATTATATTCGGTTTATTGGAAAGAGCATAAAATTTTACATTGACCCTAAAAATATCGTAAAAATAGAATCAATAGAAAATTTTTTATAGATTTTTAAAGTTTAAAAATTGAAAAATACTGAATTCGTAAATTTCAATTAATTTCATTACTGTTTTTAAAAAAATAAAAAAATAATATTTCTATTACTTTTTATACAACTTTAATAGTTTATTTTGGAAGTATAATCCATAAAGAAAATAAACAACCAACTTTTAAAAGAAAAATTACGAGTTTTTTTTATATTTTATTCGCAGTTTCATGTTAGGGGTGTCAAACATTCCTACAAAAATTCTGATGCACTGGCCTACAAAAAATAGCCAAACAGAGCTATTGGCATTTGCCGGTAAGGGCGCATTAGACGATTATGACTATACTAATCCCTTCTCAAGGGGTGAGAAGGCGAAACCTGGGAGAGTGGAGCTCCTAAAACAGTTCAGAACCATACGTCAGCCAAAAGAGAACAAGTCACCAAACAATGTCTTTGGTGGCTTTCCAGATCATTCTTATTTTTTAGGGCAGTTAAACACTCCTTGGCCTTTTGGCTTATAACAAAGTGTAATATCTGTACTACACTTCACTTTTTCTGTCCTCGGTCAGTAGACGAGCGATCCTTCTAGACTGAGGCAATTTAAATTTTTGTTCCTATCCAGAGTGCCTGTTTTGAGGCGCTGGATTTTGCTCACATTAAACTCTGTCCTCATGGGGAGGCAAGTAAATAGGAACATTAAGTTGGAGTAAAACCATATGTAATCGCCTCCCCCCCAAAAAGTACGTCTGCCCAGCTATCTCCCATAGCAAAAGTGAAAATAGAAAGTTAACTGCAAGAATGGCCGGAAAATGAGGAATTATTTTATATTAGATTTATATGTGAAATTAATCCTGTATTCTAAATTCTAAAATATTTTTTTTCTGTAAAGTTTTTCAGGGTGCTCACATTTAATCGCCTAAAAAAGTAGCATCTCATTTTTGAGTGTGGTGTGGGGTTTTCTGGGTCTGAGTGTGTTAATCTACAATATCTATAATCACTACACACTCACGCACACACCGTATCCTTTACTTTTTTTTTTTCCAAGATTGACTAATCTTTTGATACTAAAGTTTGATCAAGAACATTAAGCTACAGATTGTTGGAAACCATTAAATTTTTAGGGAACGTTAAAAGTCGATATCATCAAAAAATGATGATGAGTGTGTAAACAGAGTGCATTTCAACAAAAACAAAAAATAAAATAAACAAAATAAAAAAAAATACACACACATACATTTGTAAAGATCAAAATAGACGATATTTGTGTGTGTGTGTGTGTGTGTGTGTGTGTGTGTGTGTGTGTGTGTGTGTGTTTATAGCAAAAAACAAATGCTCTTCATGAAACCCAACATAAACCCTAAGCACAGTGTGACAGTAAACACACAATCTACAATATTAGTAGCTTTGGAGAAAAGTTTTGTACAGCGGAAGCTGTGAGTAAGATGAAGAAATGTAAAACTGCAGAATCCCCAGATTTTCTTGCAGAAGTGTTGAAAGCAGTGGGTGAAATAGGCATTGACCAATCAGATCATAAAAATAATGGATTGTTAAAAAAAAATTGAGATCTTATTATTATGCGTTTTGTTAATAATTTAGTGTTAACCTGTGAAACAATTGAAGGACTACATGTTAAGTTAAAAGCTTGGAGGAATGGGCTTTCTTCAAGCTACCCCGCCCTCCGACGGTTGTTAATGCCCCTATTCTGAATTTGTGTTTTTAGAACGTCATCAGTAAAAGCAGTAAAAAACTCATTTCATATTTATTATAAAAATTCAGGTAAAGACTATTTGGCTTTAAAAATATGTTCATGAAATTAATTTTTTTACCATTTAGTCTGACAGACTTTCAGCAACCATCTTTGCTTGAAGAAAGGCTGATTTAAAAAAAAAAAATTAATTATTTTTAGTTTGCAATCATTTATATCAGTGAGAAACAGTCCACTGATGGCGTCCTACAAACACAAATTCGGAATAGGGACATAAGGAACCGTTGGGCGAATTTGTTTGAAGAAAACCGGAGGAATGATATGGAAAATAAAGATCTGAGAGTGAACGTTGCCAAAGCCAAAATGATGATAAATGGTTGTAGTGTTGAAAAGAGGAAAACTGCTCAATTTGTGGAAAGAAAGTTAAGAGCAACTTAATTACTTGTCGTACTTGTAAACATTAGCTTTACAAGAAGTACAGTGGTATTACTGGTGATGTTGAAGAATAGTTGACTCAAAGTCCACAGCAAACAATATCAGATAAAAAAAAAATTGCAATATACTTAATTATTTTTTTACATAAAACGATAAAATTTTATTGTTTCGTTGTTTTGAATTTGTTTCTAGTATTATTAAAAATATGTTTATTACTTTATGAAATATTTATTAATTTTTTTATATCTTTTTTTTTTTTTTCGAAATATAAAAAATAATGGGAAATACACTGTTAAGAAGCATTTTATATTCAGAATTTAAAATGTAACTGTTGAAAAAATCAGACAAGTGCAAAATTTATTTTAACAAACATATCTATTTATTAAAATTAAATTAAAATTTTTCAAATTTACGAATAGTAAAATATTTTTCGACAGTTTTTTTTTCTTTTGTGTCATGCTGGTGGTAAAGCCTGTCACATCCTCATAGGTTGGAAAAATTTTAATTTAATTTTAATAAGTAGATATGTTTATTAAAATAAATTTTGCATTTTTCTGGTCTTTCAAATATTAAATTTCAAAAAATAAAAAAATAATTTTTTATATCTGGCACTGTTTGCTGCAGACCAAGTGTTGTCTATTCTTCTGTATCACCAAATTACTGGTAGGTTAAGAAATGATAACAAGAAGTGTAAAGACATGAAGACGGATAAGAACTCAAACATAAAAAAATATATATATATTTGGAAGATGAAGTTATTAAGAATTTTGTTACTTTCATGATACTATTGTCACACATCAAGGAGCTTGTGTGGTTATAAAGAGTTAAGATTGGATGAAGTAAGTTCAGGGAAATTCTGCCATAACTAACCACCAGAGCATTATCACTATCGACCAAAGGAAGAATCTATCAGGCGTGTGTATGCAGTGTGATGATGCATGGAAGTTGTTGTGGTAGGATTCACCTAATTAGCATACATGGAGTGTCAACCATATAAATATGGTTGGTACCATAAAGACGGAAGAGACCCAATAAGAGACTCAACAAGAGACTCAGAAAGACAACAAGATCGTGAGTCGATGACTACCCAGCTGACATCTTCTCCAGGGACAGTTTCCCCATGACTATACCAATGGACTCTATGTAAATAGTGTATATACTTTCTTGCTTTCAATATATATGTTCTATTTTACTTTTGTGTTGTAGTTATTTATTTCCATGTGTTCAGTCGAGTTTCGACAGAAGTGAAACTTGGCCAGTGAGTGTTGAGGACATGTGGGGCATACAGAGAAATAATATGAGAATGAAATGATGAATGTGAGTTTTAAAAACAGTCTTAGATCTGATGATCTCAGAGGAAGATTAAATCTGGATAGTATACGGAGATATGTATAGATCAGGAGACTTTGTTGGTTTAGTCACATAGAAAGAATGGATGAGAGTTCTTGGGTCATTAAATGTAGCAGAATTGAAGTAGTAGTGTAAAGTAGCGGAGGAAGGCCAGGAAAAACACGGAAGAAAGTTATAAACGTGGATCCGAGAGAAAAAGGGATAAATAAAGACCTGGTCAGTGTGTGTGTGTGTGTGTGTGTGTGTGTGTGTGTGTGTGTGTGTGCATATATGTGTGTGTATATATACGCATATATGTGTGTGTGTGTGTGTGTATATGTATATGTATGTATATATGTAGAAAAAGGGATAAATAAAGACCTGATCAGAGATAGGTTAGTTTGTTTTAAAGCAAGTTAAACAGACGTTAAATTGAGTATTATGATGTTTATTGTAGATAATCACCATTATATCATTATTATTATTATTATTATTATTATTATTATTATTATTATTATTATTTTTTTTTTTTTTTTAAATATAAAGTTAACTCTGTGGATGTCCATTTAAAGATTTTTTTCTGTTTTCTTAAAGGAGAAAAGTAATAGGTTGAAAAACAAGGGAGGCAACTCTGTATTCATCCAATATAGACTTATTTCCCTTTCCTTTAGAACAACTAGAAAATTTAGGAAAAAAAGAAAAAGAAAAGAAAAAAAAAGAGAAAAGAAAAAGAGAAAGAGACAGAGTTTCCAAAACAGTAAAGCAAAACAAACTGCAAGTAAATATACTAATGGGCAACTCCAGGTAAGTATGTAGAGTTAGTTTATAATAAAACGAATGTACAGCTACCGTCAAAAATGAAGGGAAAAATTATCATTCACTTATGTTCGTAGGAATATTCATATTTATCTAAAATAACGTATAAATAGATGAAGTTAAAAAAAAGAAATAAGAATGAACAAAAGAAAACTGGAAAGTTATGCAAAAAGAAAGAAGAAAAAACGTATGAATCGTTATGGAAAGGAGAAAAAAAATGGAGTAGATTCACTTGCTCCCCCCCCTATATATGTGTGTGTGTGTGTGTGTGTGTGTGTGTGTGTATATGTATATGTACGCATATATGTGTGTGTATACATATATGTATGTATATATGTAGATGTGTATATGCATATGTATGTATATATGTGTATATATGTATATATGTATATGTATATATGTATATGTATATATGTATATGTATGTATATATATATATATATATGTATATGTATGTATGTAACTATGGGTTAACTAGCAAGGGTAGATGGAACTCGTCAGCCTTGGTCGGCCTTTCATCTAGGAGAAGGAAAACTCTAACTTCAAACCCATCAAGTGCCTGGTGTGCTGGACAGTCTCAGCATGTGCGATAGTCTTTCCACAATTTTAGCTGTAATGAAGGCAATTCATGTAGAAGAAGGAAAACTTTGATATAAAGCCTGCAGCTGAAATAACTACCAGTCATTTTGCTTCTACTTGTCACTGGATCATTATTTTTAAAGCTAAGAGAATGGTGTAAGTGTGGTACAAGCTGAAATCACTCAAATCCAATCATGTACAGATGTCTCGATTCTGCAGCTGTTGAAGCTGTCCTTTCAAAATCGTATGGCGTTGGAAGAGTGGCGATGTGCACAGACTTAACAGGGTGGGAGTGCATAGCCACAAATCTACATGTAGGCGGCAGGGGTCTTATCTTAACATAGCTATCTTGTCTTCATTAACAGAGACAGATTTCGGTGGAGATTTCTGTGGCTGAGCAGCCCTGTTCAGGGAGAGCACCGCTTGCTTATCTCTTGTAGGAAGATGCTAGAAAAGGTGCATAAAACATTGCCTGTCAACTTAAGCTGGTCAGGAAGGACTGGGAGACATGGGATGCTCAGGAGCGTCATGGGACTGGTAAAATTAAAAGCGGTGGATTAAGGTTGCTGGAATTTTATTCTGAGCAGTCATTGGTACTCTGAAATACTTTCTTCCATCAGAAAGATAAGCACAAAACTACTTGGACATATATATTATTTTAATTGGAATTCATTATTGAGACGAGTATTATTTATATTAATTTATTTATTTCGGACTATTATTCTCATATTCATTAGTTGTTGTTTCATGACGTTTTGGCCAACTATTTGTTTGACCTTTGTTAGGTGGTAACCGCGATGGATAGGAACTTCGAATCTCCTAACTGCATTCTCAGCAATCACTGCCATCCGTAGTTGTTGTCGTCTCACCGCGTTTTGGCCATGTAAACCTCTGGTCGGCTTTGTGTAGGATTGAAACCGCTATCTTCAGACAATGCTCATCTGGAACCATAGAGATTCAACGTCTCTATCAACTGCACCACGGGCCCTGAAGGGCGATCAAAGTTGGATTCTTTGATCTTATAAATCCACGTTTATTATTATTTATAGATTATCTGATCTTCCATAGTTGGGTCTGTAACGTGGTGAGACGACAACAACTACGGATGGCAGTGATTGATTACACATACATACACATACATACACATACATACATACCAGTACACATACATACACATACATACACATACACACATACCAGTACACATACATACACATACATACATACTAGTAAACATAACTGTGGAACTCATAAAAACTGGTAGTAAGAATGTGCGTTGGGCAACTTTTGACCTCATTGTGAAGAACTGAGGTGAAACCATTCCACAAGACTGGATTAATGGAATTCTGATGCCTCTACACAAGAATAAAGGAGAAAAATCGGTCGGTGACAATCACCGTGGAATTACTCTTCTTGAATCTGTTGGTAAAATTCTTGTATGAGTTTTATTTAACTGATTGCAAGAGGAAACCTGCCCATTGGTTGTGTTTGAAAGTCAGTGCGGCTTTAAATCAGGAAGAGGCCATGTGAATATGATAATTTCTGCTCTCCAGGTACAAGAGAAATGTATTGAGCAATGAGTGCCCTTGTATCAGATCTTTGTAGACCTGACAAAAGCGTTTGACGCAGTTAATAGAGATGCTTTGTGGAGGGTGCTTGATAATCTTGGTTGTCCACCGACATTTGTGCATATGTTTAGGGAATTGCAATGGGATATGAAAGCTAGAGTTGCATTCAATGGTCAGCTCTCAGATGAAATATCTATTGACAACGATGTAAAGCAAGGGGAAATTCCTGCCCCAACTCTTTTTTCTATGTTGCGGTTCTGTTGAGGTATGCATTCTCAAATTGTGACGTTGGTGTCCTATTACTCTTCAGGATATTTGGAAAGGTTTTTAATCTCAGGAGATTCAATGCAAAATCAAAAATGTTCCAAGATCTGATCAGTGAACTTCTTTATGCAGATGATGCAGACTTCCTCGCTCACACTGTGTATGACATGCAGGTGATTATGGACGACTTTTCTCAAACCTGTGATGCATTTGGGCTCCAAATCAGCTTGAAGAAAACTGAAATGATGTTCATGCCTCTCCCTGGAGAGGAGTACATTGAGCTAAACATCTTGGTTAACGGTACCAGGCTTGAAGTGGTGGATGTCTTTGTCTACGTTGGAAGTGTATTATCCAGGATGGCTCCTTGGATGCTGAGATATACAGCTGCATTCAAAAGGCTTCTGTTGTGTTTGGGAAACTAGAGAAGAGGGTGTGAAGTGATCGTGGACTCACCATTAAGTCCAAGGTGGATGTGTATATTGCGTGTGTTGTTACAGTGCTTCTATATGCTGCAGAAGTATGGACAACCCACCAGAGACACATTAAGATTCTAGAACATTTCCATCTTAAGTATCTGAGAAGAATTTTGAATATCAAGTGGCAAATGGACATACGGAACACAGAGGTACTAGAAAAAGCATGGTGTCTGAGCCTTGAAATCATGGTTACCACTGCATAGTTGTGCTGGGTAGGTCACATTGTACGCATGGGTGATGATTATATCCTGAAGCGACTCTTCTATGGAGAACTTGCGAGTGGTAAGCGTCCAGAACACAAACCCAGAAAGCGCTACAAGGATGGCCTCAAAAGCATTCTGAGGGATACAGATATTAATAGATTTCAGAATACAGATAAAATGATTCAATAATATTGACGTTAATATAGACATAATCTTAATAGCAATAATAATAATAATAATAATAATAATAATAATAATAATAATAATAATATTGCTGTTATCAATAATAATAATAATAATAATAATAATAATAATAATAAATAAATAAATGAATAATAATAAAAGGAGATAATAATGATGCTAATAATAATAATAATAATAATAATAATAATAATAATAATAATAATAATAATAATAATAATAATAATAATGGTAAAATCTATCCATAATTCCCTCCAAGCCTCTCACAAATTCCTGAAGTAAATGATTACACAAAAAAAAAAAAAAAATTTAAGTTAAAAAAACGCAGACAGGTTGAGAAGAAAAATGCTTGGACTATACATCCATATGTTGGATGTATATACAAAAAGATAATACGAAAAATTGAAAAAAAAAAAAAAGGAATTACAAAACAGAAGCTTTCTGTCGTCTTTAACAATGTCTATTTAAATTTAAGAAAAAACGATATATATATATATATATATATATATATATATATATATATATATATATATATATAGAGAGAGAGAGAGAGAGAGAGAGAGAGAGAGAATATATTCACAATATATATATTGTAAACTTAATTTTTTACTTCTTGATTTTATATATATACTAGCAGATGTACCTGGCGTTGCCCAGTATTAATCACAACATTAAATTGCTTAAAGAAAAAATGGGGAAAAAACCGATGCATGGTCAGGCAAATATGATGTTTTTTCTAAACAATTCACTTCTTGTAAGTAAAAATACTTGAGGTGAGATTGAAATCAAAACCTAAAGACAGGGAGTCAAGTGCCATAATCATTAACCCAACTGAACATGATCCCTAAAAAGTGTTTTCAAATCTTCTTATTCTTAGCATAATGTGAACGATTAGTGCATGTACAGTCGTGAAACAGTTAGCAAACAAATAAAAATCCGACGGCCTCCACCTACTCAATTTTCAATTTTTACTCTTTTTTCGGATGAAAACAGATTAAAAAGTTTTTCACATATCTTAATATACTGTATACCAAATTTCAAGTCTGTAGATAAAAAAATTCTTTGTGTATATAGGTTGAGAAGTGTTCTCACACATATACACACTTTCGCACTTATATATATATATATATATATATATATATATATATATATATATATATATATATATATTGATGTTATTTGTTTTTGTTTTTACGATACGTTTTGAATGAATTCAATTATTTATGAAAGTGCATTTTTACCTAAATGCGAGTTGGGAATAATTTTCTCTTTAACCAAATTGGTACCCTCACATGGGGAGCGGCATACATATTGTTTTTAAAATATAATATTCAGAGGTTTTCTTTAATTCCAGGTGGCTATTTATTCTCTATTCTATAATGAAGCGCAGTATATATATATATATATATATATATATATATATATATATATATATATATATATATATATATATACTGCGCTTCACTATAGAATAGAGAATGGATAGCCACCTGGAATTAAGGAAAACTTCTGAATATTTTTATTTTGAAGAAAGATATAAATTCTGTGATTCCATTGTTTAAGAAACAAATGTTTGTAAGTTGATGTTATTTGGTTGACTTAACGCATTTAAGTGGCGATTGTTACAGTGACAACTAAAGCTGCAACCACTCCATCTTTTAAGGGTGAGAAAGCATTCAATTACCCAAGAAGATAGATGTGTTTTTCGTTTATTCAACATAGGAAGGGAAAGTGGGGCGACCCAGGAAAATTTGGATGCAAACCAACAGACAAGGATCTTAGACAGAGGAATTTGAACCCCAAACTTTGAGACTGAAATTACAGGTGGCCAGAAAACGTCAGACTCCTGACCAAGGGAAAGAAGACGATAAAATGGATGATGATGATGATGATGATGATGATGATGATTGCTTCAAGACAGAATTACTTATTATTTACTTGTGAATTATTGAAAACTTAAAAAAAATTTTTTTGCTGGAAATTTAAAATCAGCTTGAAATAAAAAAAAACTGTAGTTTAAAATAATTTTATTGAAAGAACTTTAAAAAAAAAAAAACTTACTAATTATTCTTATTTCTGTAAAACTGTTGTGGTGTGATGTGTGTGGATGCACCGGCAGAGATATTTTTTTGGGGGACTCTTATCATCCTGGCACGGTGCTACAAGATCTTGGAATACAATAGTCATATCCCTGTTTAGAGCAGCGGTTGACTATTGTCTTGAGCCAACGTTGTTTTAAAATCCTCAACAGTTTGTAGTCTGCTGCCTTGCTAAATGGATAATAGTCAGCCACATTAAGGTTAGCCATTAATTCTTTGCAAAGAATTAACTATTTTGACTTTAGGAACAGAATCATAGCAACTGAAAACTGAATACTTGATAAAAAAAAAACAACTTAGATATAAAAATGAGCTGTGTTTGAAGACTATATAAATGCTGTTTGTAGGAAACACCGTTGACACAAATTAGTATATAAAAGAATAGTATTAAAAATTAGTATATAAAACAATATTAGAAAGATAAAAATTTTGTATAAAAATAGTATTTATTTTTATCGCTGCATTTTGAAAATTGCAAAACTAAAATCGCTGGTGCTGAGCAGAAGCGCTTCTTGCTTGTATGACATCTTCTTTCTTATTACAACAAAAAGAAACAAAGAAGCGTCCAGCAGAAAGAAAGAGAGAAAGAAAGAGAGAAAGAAAGACAGGATCAACAAAAAGAAAGTTTATCCACCGACCCCCGCACCTCACTGTCGACAACTGTCAGGGTGCAGGTGAGTTGACCTTTGCATACTTCAGACATTGAACGATTCGGGTTACTGACAAAAAATCTGCCGGCAGAGGTGAAAGGAAATTTCATTGACAGGGTCTTCTTTCAATGTCGGATATAATTCTATTTTGGGTGCGAACACAGAGTTGTCTCCCATTAGCCCCAAGTTGGTTCAAGACATTCAAAGAGGAGCGAAATTTGATTGTCTTGTGTAACTCTACTACTACTACTACTACTACTACTACTACTACTACATGAAGTCTATATTACCAGGGAAAATTCTTCAGTATCAAGGGAGAATTGTAAAACAATAATAATATCACAGTAATAATAAATAGACCATAGTTTATTAGTAATCCTTGTACAATTAATCAATTATACCATGACATCCTATGCACAACAATCCTGAGCAAAGTCGCACAAGATGGTTAACCAATCATGATACCATAGCCAAAGACCGACCACCTGTGATCTGAGAGCTTAGGCAAGTCTTGGATAGTTGTTATCCAGATCCTCAGCTGATCCCCAGTCAAAGAGATAAAAAGGATTATGTCACAAAATTACTAAATCTACCTTTGTTCGCCTCCAACAGTTATTATGAGGGCCCCGAGGAATCTTGATTGCATTAAAGAAGCATATCTAAGAATCTTTCGTCCAGTCAATCTTCCTCTATGGTTGTAAAACATGGCTATGAGGATGGTCCATCAGCGAAAGTTGGGAATTTTTGATGACTGCTTCCATAAAATCTTGTGTTGTTTGCAGGTCGACCATGCCTCAACTGATGTTCTCTGCCGCCTGTTCTGTTTGATGGTTTTGTCATGCGGCCATCAAAAGAGAATTAAGTCACTGTTTATTATTGTTAATAATATTTCTGAATTTTTGAGATGAGGATTGATAATTTGTACCATTTGAATTATTCAGACTACCGTTGCCATCTTGAGTGTTATTCTCACAATGTTTTGGCCGATGTAACCTCTGAATTTCTTTAAGTGTATTTTGTTGAACTCTGGAATATTTCTGTTAAATTCTTGAATCTGTATGGAATTATTATTATTTAATCCATGATGGTAGCATACTCTTACTCCGTCTTAAGTAGAAGTCTTAAACAATTCATTGTTGTATTCGTCATATAACCCGCACTGAGGATTGAATTTCAATTTCCAGAAGAGTGTTATTGTTATGTTTCTGTCTAGGGATATAAACACACAACAAATTAAAAGGAAAAACTGATAAAACTCAGAGTTGAAATAAAGAAATATGCATAACAAAACATCTTCTATTATATAAATTTCAATATATATGTGTATGTATGTTTGTATGTCTCACTAAAACTTTCGACACACCACCAACACTGACAAAATTGATATTATTTGAAAGCTCAGTCTCTCGGCCGAATAATATCTAAAAATTGGCCTAAAACATTAATTCTTTCACCATCAACTGGGCCGTTATTTTTTTGTCGACATTTTTGGAAGTCATTCAAGCCTCGCGTGAACGACGCTGCATAAAACAGGTTATTTTGAACGTGGTGATAAGACCGTTTGCTTTTTTCTCCTCCTTTTCCTCTTCTGCATTACAGGTTCGAGCCTGCCTACTACTCCTATTTTTTTTGTGCTCGCATGGAAGCTTGCTACTATTTTGAGTTGTTTTAAATCATTTTGTTTTAGGGCTTTGGTTACTCAACCAACCCTCTTACACACACCTTGACACACCTGGACAACACCGGGTAGCCAGGCTAGTCTATTATAAAAAGGGCGAACGTCTGTGTTTGTGTGTTTGTACATCTGTTAAAAACTTTTGTCATCTACATCGTACAGGCATAAACGCAATATCATTAGAAAGAGCGATCTATTGGACACGAAATATAAATAATTGGAAAAAATCGTCAATTATTTCATGTTGAAATGTCATTTTCTTTGAAGCGGGGGGGGGGGTCAGATAAAAACCTTGCTTACGATATAGTTTGCAAACCGTGCATGTGCGAACCTTTAGTTACGTTCTTTCGTTTTAAATAGCTAAATTTGACATGTTATAACATCGGTGTGCATGTCGGCCCATCGATAAAGTGTTCGCTTATTAACTTAAATTATTTGCGTTTGTGCCCAGCACACGGCATATTTTTTCTTTTTCTTTTGCTTACAAAATTTTGCTGTCAGTTTTGCTTCTGACTGATGACACCCAAGTCCCATTTTTGTATTTTTTTAACGACCGCCCCTTTGTAATAATTAAAAAAAAATTAAAATATCATATTTAAGCAGATTTTGCGAACGGAAAATGCCCCCCCATTGCTAGTACAAAATATTTATAAGTACTATTGCTACTAGCTTTGAAAGGAATTAGAAGGTTTATTAGCGTCGATGGTGAAAGAAAGATAATAACTACTTACTTCAAATCAAACATTTTATGTGTGGGTAAATCTAAAATTTAAAAATTAAAATAAAGTTCTTTGGTCAGTGAGAAAATATACAGAAATCTTTGTATTTACCGAAATTCCAGTTTCTTCAAATGATGCGGAGGTTGGCCTTTAAGGAGTTTCTTTTGGTTGGATTTTCATCCTAGAAACATTACCAGAGTTCTTAACAATGAGTAGTAACTTCACATTAGTAACTTTGTTAACAGACTAACGGTTTTACTAAAAATGTACGACTAAAAATGAGGCACGATCAATGTACGACTAATTGCTGCTGCTGCTGATTAAAGCAACTTTGACACAGGCGATCGACTGGGTCCGTCAGCGTAAACTATCGTAAAATAATATTGTAATCTTCTATATATAAATCTCACCTGTCTGTTTAACAGGGAGAGGTCGCTTTTTTGCGGCAATATTTTCAAAAGTCACCGCCTCTTTTCGATTGTTTAGCTTTAATTAAACCTACGTCACTTCCGGTTTGGCGATGGGCGTAACAGCTAATGTGTCACTTTTTTTTTTTTTTTCACTTTTTCCTCCTTCATGGTACGGGTTCGAGCCTGCCTGCCTGCCTACTACCACTTTTTTTTTTTTTTTTTTTTGCGCTCGCAATTTTCCTTTTTTTTTTTTTTTTTGCTCAACCAACACCCCTACACACACCTCTATTTTCTTTTCTGCCTTCGCGTCACGGGTTCGAGCCTGCCTGTCTACTACAACTTTTTTGTTTTGTTCAACACACACTTACAAACATCCGGGCAACGCCGGGCACCCAGGCTAGTAAACAATAAAATGAATTTACTTAGAAGTTTCGAGAGGTTATTTTTGGTAAATATCTTTTTAAGTTCATACCTAAAAATATATTTACTAAAGAAAACTCCCGATTTTTATTTTTTTATTTATTTATTTATTTTTTTTTTTTACAAAGGCATCACCACATTATCAAGGCCCAGAGGCCACTCAAGGATAAGGGTTAAAGAGTGTACAGTAGAAGTTGGTCAATATAGTAATCATTAGTAATGAAAATTTGGTAAATTTAATAACTTATATGGAACGGCTCATCAAGAACTTATTTACTTTAGACTTGAACAAAACCATATTGTAGTCAGCCGGAAAGCAGGAAAACGGAAGACAATTCCACAGGCGTGCAGTTCTAAGAAAGAAGCTTTGTTCATGGAATCTACGTTTAGGTTTAGGCACAGATAAAGAGTGGGGGAAATTATTGATAGTGTTTACAGCTAGACGAGTGTTTCTTGTGAAAGTTTGGCGAGGGGGGACCATAGATTGAAGCTCAGTTGAACACTTTCCATGAAAATAACGATACATCAGAGACAAACTCGCAACATCTCTTCTGTGAGATAGAGGTTGCAAGGAGGAGAAAAGGACATCTCCTACGAGGCTACGAAGTCTATTTTGAACTCTATCAAGGCAGGACAAGTTCTTTCTAGCAGCTCCTGCCCAGATGTGGCAACAGTATTCCATCCTTGGACGTACCTGGCTCTTATATAGATAGAGAATAGCATCAGCAGTGAGATATCTACTGGATCGATAGAAAGATCCCACCATTTTTCCAGCGGCCTTGGCAACAGATTTGATATACGTGTTCCATTTAAGATCAGGAGTAATGGTCAAGCCCAGAAGCTTGTCAAAACTTGAGGCCTCCTGAAGACGAGAGCCATTCATTTCAATTGATGACAAATGTGGATTAGAATGTTGATGATGTAAAGAGAGAAGCTTGGTTTTAGATGCATTAAAAGTAACCAGCCACTCCTTTCCCCATTGTACTACGTGCTCAAGATCAGAGGAGAGAGAATTGGAGAGAACTTGCTCGTTTACTGTCTTAGATGTGGTACCATAAATGGTAGTGTCGTCAGCATAAATGTCTACAAATGATGTAAGGATATGATTTGGAAGATCATTAATGTAGATCAGGAAAAGAGTTGGGCCCAGGATGGATCCCTGAGGGACACCGGCATTAATATTGTGAGCTTCTGATTTTTGCCCCTCAACTACTACTCTTATGAACCTATCAGAAAGAAATGATTTAATAATTGAGAAGACTTTTCCAGCTATACCATAGCTAGCGATCTTATGAAGTAAACCTTTATGCCATACCCTATCAAAGGCTTTAGATATGTCAAGAGCAATTGCCCTAGAAAGATTGCCACCGTCGAGAGATTTGCTAATCCTATGCGATATAACTGTAAGGACATCTGCTGTAGATCTAGCAGAACGGAAACCATATTGAGTGTCACTAAGAAGGTTATTTTTGTTGAGATGTTTGATTACTTCTGTATTTAATACAGATTCTAGCAACTTACTCATGACGCACAGGAGACTTATTGGCCTGTACTGAGAATATTAAATATTCTCTCTTACACGGGCGATCTACTGTGTTCGTTAGCGCCAAAAATGTTATTGAAATAAACAATAAAATGACTTTAGTTACAGTCGCGATTATTTTTGGCAAATCCTTAAAGACTGAAACTTTTTCTCAACCTAGTGTGCCACTTTTTTAATTTTTTAATCTTTGTAAAAAATATAAAAAAATAAATAAACAAGTTGACTTATTTATTATTACAAAAAAAAAAAATTAGGCACAGTCACAACTTTTAGCAGAAATATTTTTGGGGGGCAAATTAAATTAAATTTGAATTTTCTAACACAATAACAATGTAACACCAGAAAATCTTTGTAAAAAGTAGAAGAAATCTTTAAAGACTAAGTCAATGTTTCCACTTTTGAGGGAACTAGTTTTCTTCACATTAGTGTCTAACTGCCTTATTTTAAAAATTATTTTAAAAATTATTTTAAAAATTATTATTTTTCTCTTCTTTTTCTTTTCTTTCTTTTGTCAGACATTTGACAATTACATTATGCCTCCCATTGTATTTGTTTTAGACCAATCAAATTGGGCGATTGTATTTGTTGCGGGGCAATTCACCTTGGCGGGCTTTTTGCATGCCTTCCTTTCTTTTTCAGTTCTGATCAAGACAGCCGTATGAGAAGGATCAATGGAAGTCACCCACGGCATATAAGGTATTTTTGGAGCCTCCAACCTCCGTCTTCTTGAGACTTCAACTTTAAGCCTAAATGATTAGGCTAAGATATTATGCGTGTCTCCTTGAAACTTTTATTTTAAGCCTAAATAGTTTGGCTCAATTATTATTATTATATGGGCCTCCCAGAGACTTTGAGGTCTGAATTGTCGACCTGTTATTAAGGATTTTTCCTTCAATGAACATTAATTAGGAACTTCTGTAATATCATCTCAAGGCGAGAATTGTGTCTTTTCATCAGAAGGCATCATAACGACCCCCTTCAAATGGCTGTAAACTCAGATCTTCGAAGACAGATGAATCTGCATCCAGTTCCTGTTGAAGATAAAAGACTTTTTATTTCGAGGTTGTTAACAGCTCTTTTTCAGAGGCAAAACGGACATTCCTCTTTGTAATCGAAGAACTAATAAAATGTGTATTGAATTTTACGGTAGGCCTTTGTTGTATTTTGTTTTATTTTGAGACCGTCTTTGAGCAAAAACATGTGAGATCAAATATCTTACGCATTTTTTAGAAATAATATCGCATAAAGTTCCGTTTTATTATAACGTGAGTTTGGTTCTGCTATAGCGATAAAAGAAGGAATAAATAACGAAAGAAAGAAAGAGTTATCATCCTCCGAGAGAGGAGAAAAAAGCAAGGTGACGGTTTTGTTGGACATTGAATATCGTTCTGTAAATAATTTAATGTTTCTGCTGCAAATTGTATTAAAAAATAAAATGAGCTGGTTTACTTGTTATTAGAATATCCAATGATCCTGACATCCCATTTCTCCGAGCACAACAGGTACATTTCTAAAAAGAAAAAAATTAAATAATTTAAAATTATTTAAAATCATTTTAAAGTTTTCTCAAATATTTTTTAAAAGTTATCATTATCGACTATTGTTTGGTTTTTGTTTGTTTTGTTTTTTTAAATTAAACTTGAAACCGTCGAAGTTGCTTTGACTAATTAATCCCTTAACGACTGAGAATTGTTTTTTCCAATACAGCGTGCCAAATAATTGTCTCAATCTTTTTTTAATCTTAATTAGACGTGCATAAAATCGTGTTTAATTTTTAGTCGTGCATAATTAGTAAATCAAAATACGGCTGATTTAAAAAATTAACATTTTTTTTTTAACAAAGATTTTTAACGAAAAAGAAATAGCACACAGAATTGGAAAAAACTTGTTTCAGTCGTTAAGGAGTTCATTATGTAAATAAATATCGATGCATCTATTTACATTCTCCTTTGAGAGAGAATACTTTTAAAAAAATTTATTTTATTGTTTATTTTAATAATACCACAACAGATTTTTACAATATTTTACACTGAGAAACCCAGTAGTTCATTCGCATCAAAGTTGCTTTAATGGCAAATCAGCAGCAGGAGCAAATATTCGTAAATTATTTAGTCGTACATTTTTAATAAAGCTCTTTATGTCCAATTAAAATTCGGCACAACTAAAATGTCCGATTCAGCTCCTGCTGATTCAAGCAATTTTACACGTTGTTTCTATATGACAAACAACAGGAGCAGTCAGTCGTACATTAATTGGGCATAATTTTGGTCGCACATTTTTTAGTAAAACCCAAATCTGTGCATTCTTTGAAAATCACGAAAACAAATCTAGGAAGAGTTAATCGTCTTAAATTATGCCCATCTGGATTGAATAACATATTCTGTTTAACATTCACTGAAAGGCAACATATCTATTAGATGGCTGACAATTACTGTTGGTTAAATGGCAAAATTTTAACAATCAAGATAAGAATAATACCAGGGGTGTTTTTAAACTTTTATTCGTCCCAAAACCAGGTATAGTACCATCGGGGTGTAAGGGGCTACTGTGAATTCGGGATCAGATTTATAAGGGGGCATACTAAACGGAAAGTTGTGCAGCAAGGTGCTTGTTCACATCTCATTTACTTTTCTGCATGTTGGTACAGTCTGGGAAACAAGGAGCAGGGGGTGAATTGCAAAGACAAGCAGTTTCAGGAAAGAAACTGTTAGAGTAGTAATCTCGCTGGCGTCTACAAATCTCTACACTGAAAGGGTGTGATTTTGCTGCTTGTCGGGTTTGTTAGGGTATTTACATTGAGAGGCACAAGCACAACAAGTATTACATAACATCTTTATATTTCATTCAATTATAAACGTTATTTAAGCAACAGTGGCATATTTTCAGTAACCCAATTCACAGACAGTTCACTTAACCCTTAACCTGTCATCGTCTTTCTTTTGTACATAGTCATTCAATCACATACCTTTGAGGACCACCTTTTACTGGACCGAATCGCTCTGTCTGGTTGTTTCTACCCGATTCTTATCTGCAAGGGATTGTTCTTCAGGCACAAGCAATAATGAAATACATAAGTCTTTCTGTATTTTTGAAACAGTTGAGTTCATTGTGGACTTCAAGACACTGGTTTGGAAACACATTGTCAAGTTCTATTCGCTAGCTGTTACGCCTTGGTTGGGTTGCGGGAAATTTTGCAATTCGGTAGGCTACATTTTTAAAATATGGTGTCGTTCTTTCACTCGTAAGAACAAAATTGACTCCCTAACTTTCCAAAATCGTTCTCAGTTACCTGATCCTGTGACGTCACAATCTGGTGATAAATCACTAAATCACACCATGTGTCAAATGTGTACGAAGTACTGGTCAACCTATATTTAGTGTAACAGCTTGTTAAAGCAAACTTGCGGCTGTTTTTACGACAAGTTTTGAACTCAATAACTTCGTCAAACTAAAATGGAGCCTGTTCCTAAATCTATATATTAGCTAATTTCTGCGCGGTTATTATACAACACAAGTTTGTTTGAGCACATTCTGTTGAAGTACTTGTTTACAGGGATGCAACATTGTGGTGATGGGATTTTAGTAGGCAGTGTGTCACTAGCATATATTACCATAAATATATTAGTGTGCTACAGCAAGTTATACCCTTACTCTATTCTCGTCTAATGATTGCCCACTTCTCGTCCAGTAGATACTTTGGTCCTGTCGTGATCTTCATCCACTTTTGTCAGGTCATAGCATTCCGAGTGTCACATCTGATTCACTCTTATGCTTTGTCATAGAACCGGGCGTCCATGTTGACCTGAGATGCATGCACTGACCCGTAATTAATATAATGTTTCGGTCCAATATATAATAATCTATAGAGAATAAATACGATATCTGCATAAATTAAAATATATTTAAGCGTATTTTACAATATTTTGATTGCATAAATTTCCCTCTGGACTAAAGTGCCATAGGTTTGCAACAACAAATGCCACATACAAATTTATTATATCTAGACTATTAACCACTATCTTATGTAACTTTAGAACACCATTTTATACACATTTAGTCGTTATAATCAAATCCTACATTTCATCATAGGAGCAATACCATCACAATCGCAGAATCTCTAGAGGAAGTAGTTCCTATTTCTCCCCTAAATATTAAATCCTCCTACCGCCCTCATCAAAACCGGGAGGAAATATACATATTCTACAGATATTCTGCTTGCCCCCTTCGTAACTCACATAACACAATCCTTCCATTTCCCGATTAAAAAATAACAAATTCTCCTTTTTCAAATTCCGCCTATTCTCATTGGCTGAAAGCTGACAATTCGATTATTCCAGAATATTCCTCTTAATACATAAACGAACGCTACAGAAATTTTCAAATATGGCGGAACTTTCTACAAGAGGAAATTGTTTTAAAAAAATAAACCAAATACAAATATAACAACCGCTCATAAACATAAAATTAAATACAGATATCCTTACACTAACCTATGCACACATTAAGAACACGCCACTATCAACTAAAAAAGAAATAAATCCTGAAAAAAATATATGTACAGGTACCATGGTTGATTTTTCGATTTTGGGGCGACTAAGCGAACATTACCCGATGCTATTGTTTTGTTTTCTTTTACTTTATTTTATAACGGGGCGTTTTTTTTTAAATATCTTTTTATACGTTTATTTATATTTGCTTTTAATGTAGGCGATTTAAATTACTTAAATATGTTTCTACGATTAGCTAGATTTCAATCGTGTTACTAATCCTGTCTGCATAGGTTTTTGAGAGAGAGAGAGAGCGAGCGAGAGGGAGAGTTGGGAAGAATATACAGAGAGAGAGAGAGAGAGAGAGAGAGAGAGAGAGAGAGAGAGAGAGAGAGAGAGAGAGAGAGAATAAAAGCTGGTTAATTGTGCATAAAACTAGACCTAACTTTTAAACACGCCGCATGAGGCATGGAAGAACCATATCAATACAATACTTGCGTTATTCTTCAAAACTGCTTACTTATATATTTGGGCAAAAGATTAAGATACTTTTGTTAATATATTTTTTCAAACATAGTTACCTTTTTTTTTAATGCACTTTATTTAAATATACTTTATTTAAACCCGCGCAATATATTACGATTGCCGCTGATTTAAAAAGAAATGTTTGGGCAATATCATCTAATGGATTCGTACTTATTGTCTTGTTTGAATTTAATGCTTTTTTTTAACATATGTGAAATATTCATATTTTAAAACTCTTAAATTATTTTTATAGTTAACTATATTTTATGTTTATTTTTTCACCCCCCTCTTATCATAAAAATATATAAAAATACATAACCTTTTTTATCAATTGATTTTTTTATTTTTTAATCGCATATCTTTTCAAATAACTATGTTTATCTAAGTTAATATATTATATATTTTCTCAAACTGTTTAGATATTTTAAAAATATATTTATTTACAGAAACATGAAAAGAAAACAATGAATGTGTTACATTTTTTCACAATTTTAGCAGTTTCAAAAAGGTTAATGTAAAACATAAAATAGTTTATTTCATTACATAAGGAAACAATTATTTGTCAAAGACTTGTGTTTTCACCAATTTTGAATTCTGTGGATTATTTTATTTAATTTTCTTTTTTGACTGATTCTCGAGATTGCGCACACGTTAACTTATGTTTTTTGGGGGTGGGGGTTAATTTGTATATTAGGTCCACCTCCACAATTTTCTTTAAAATGACGACTTTTATTGGTTTTCGACTATGTTGATTAAGAAAATCTTATTCAAGTTTTACGAAGACAAGTACTTGTAGAGATATAAAGACCTGTATTATGGCCTATAATTTAATGGCTACCAGGTTTGTACACACAGATCTACTTCTCTCTTACCGACACTGCCTCCATCTTAATTTTTTTTTTTAGCATTTGCGGGTGGGTATGTATGATTATCATAGTTAAATTTGGGGGAACTATTCCCCCCCTACCAAGGGAGTTGTCTACTCTGTAAGCCGTTCTTTATATGGGATTATATTTCGAACGTCATTTTTAAGATTGGGAGGTCGGTAGTATCTATTCCGAAAGCCGTTCTTAACATGAGGAGTTTGGGAAGTCTATTACAAACACCGTTCTTAACATGACAATACTCAAAGAAGTGAAGTGAAAAAAGCCGTAATTGTATTAAAAAAGATGACATAAAACTGGAATTTACTTTAATACTATTAGTGGAAGAGTTGAAAAGAAAAGGAAGAATTGAACGGCAAACGGAAACAACTAGGACTGCTACCACTGATTTCGATCAGTCTAAACAGTTCATATACAGTAAGAATCCCTAACTTCTAAAACTTCTGTTTGTACTTTCCATTATTATTCTAATGGACCATTTTTCGTAATTTTATTAATTCATACTGATTTACGCATTTCGTTAATTGCTTTTTTAAAATTCAAACAGTACCTGCATGTTATCGCCCCAAACCAGCACTAATCGCCAATGAAAGCCAGATTATTTCATTTTGGCTACGGCCGCCAATGTCTGCAATTGTTCAGGGACGGCAGTGGTCACCACCAGCAACTGTAGTTTCATTTTTTGCGAGGGGGAGGGGCAGGCTCCACTGGGCAACGCCGGTTAACGGGTTCTGCTAGTATATAATGTATAATTACAAGCTAATAATATTTAAAGATTATGAATTTAATGAGATTTATATAGTAGTATTCAAGGTGTACCTTGATTTATATTCAAGTAAACATTAGTTTAATGTCGCTGCACAATTAAAATTATGTTTTGGTCCAGTTGGTTATAACAATAACCAACCGATTCATATCAGCCGACAGGAACAGGTTTTATCCATCTTTCAAGAAGTCATATTTTCAAATGAAGATAAAAAAATCGTAGAAAACATTGAACTGAGAAAGTTACATGTTTACACGATGAAGAAGATAAAGATGAGGGATGATAGGCAATGACAAAGACAAAAGTGAATGAATGGAACTCCAAAATTGTATACATTATGCCGAAATGTTTTTTTCGCAGCAACAGAATTTCGTTTTAAGAGCAACCTTTACCTCCTCTCCTTCGCTGCCCCACCCACACATTTGTTTGTCGCTGTTCCAATTTATGACTATTTTGCATGCAACTATTTTCTCTTTATCCTCTCTTTAGCAAAGAACGAAAGGGGAAAAATTGAGTTCCCATGAACTATTTTTTATGGTGGGAGCATGTGATGAAATGTTGTTAATTCTTTGGTGTTATTGAAATGGTTTTATTTTCTTGCAATTTCACAAATACCATTTCCTGTGGATTTCGAAAACAAGTGACATCTACTTGTGCACATGTGTTTGTGCATGTGTAATGCTATGTGCATGATTTCAGCTCAGAGATAATAGATTATACACGCGAAAAGTATATATATATATATATATATATATATATATATATATATATATATATATACTAGCATAGAATCTCGACGTTGTTCGGGATTGAATGAGGATCAACAAATATTCCTCCCTCCCATGCTTTTATTGTCAGCAAAATCGATGAAGCGCCCACTTTTTAATCAAATCGATTTATTGTTTGCTCTAGTTAGGGACCACCCTCCACCGGAGTGTACTAAGAAGAAGCTTCACATGCTTACCCGCAGTGACTTAGTTCACAATACATTGTAGTCTACATTGCACTGTAGAGAATAAAATTATCCGTAAATAATGGCTTCACTTAAAATTTAAAATGCAAAAGTCAAGTATCGTGTCTCAATTGTGCTCTAAACAGAAACATTCATTTCGAACGCGCCTGTGTCTTATCAAAGAACCAATGTACAAAAGTCAAGTATCATGGTTCAATTGTGCTCTAAATTCATTTCAGACGTGGCCCTGTTTTATAAAAGAACCTACTGTTGATTAATTCCTTCACCCTCAACTCGCCAGTTTTCTACAAGTAGTGGTCGATTTTTGCGTCGCCATTTTCGCAAGTCATCGCATCGATTAGATTGACTACACTTAATTTCAACATTCTGAAATCCCGGTCGGGAAATAGAGACATTGGCTAATACGTAAGGTTTTCTAAAAACTTTTTTTTTCTCCTTTGCGTTACGGGTTTGAGCCTACCTGCCTACTACCACTTTTGTTTTTAACACATCTGCCTACTCCTGTTGTTTTGTCCCCCGCTACTACCACATTTTTTGACACCTCTGCCTACTGTTGTTTTGATCCCCCGCTACTACCACTTTTTTAACACCTCTGCCTACTGTTGTTTTGATCCCCCACTACTACCACTTTTTTAACACCTCTGCCTACTGTTGTTTTGTTCCCCCGCTACTACCACATTTTTTAACACCTCTGCCTACTGTTGTTTTGTTCCCCCGCTACTTACACTTTTTTAACACCTCTGCCTACTGTTGTTTTGTTCCCCCGCTACTACCACATTTTTTAAAACCTCTGCCTACTGTTGTTTTGATCCCCCGCTACTACCACTTTTTTAACACCTCTGCCTACTGTTGTTTTGATCCCCCGCTACTACCACTTTTTTAACACCTCTGCCTACTGTTGTTTTGATCCCCCGCTACTACCACTTTTTTAACACCTCTGCCTACTGTTGTTTTGTTCCCCCGCTACTACCACATTTTTTAACACCTCTGCCTACTGTTGTTTTGTTCCCCCGCTACTTACACTTTTTTAACACCTCTGCCTAC
This sequence comes from Euprymna scolopes, assembly GCF_053919585.1. Classification (NCBI taxonomy): domain Eukaryota; kingdom Metazoa; phylum Mollusca; class Cephalopoda; order Sepiida; family Sepiolidae; genus Euprymna; species Euprymna scolopes. Next base: position 32,168,211 of record NC_136499.1, read on the forward strand.
TGTTGTTTTGATCCCCCGCTACTACCACTTTTTTAACACCTCTGCCTACTGTTGTTTTGATCCCCCGCTACTACCACTTTTTTAACACCTCTGCCTACTGTTGTTTTGATCCCCCGCTACTACCACTTTTTTAACACCTCTGCCTACTGTTGTTTTGATCCCCCGCTACTACCACTTTTTTAACACCTCTGCCTACTGTTGTTTTGATCCCCCGCTACTACCACTTTTTTAACACCTCTGCCTACTGTTGTTTTGATCCCCCGCTACTACCACTTTTTTAACACCTCTGCCTACTGTTGTTTTGATCCCCCGCTACTACCACTTTTTTAACACCTCTGCCTACTGTTGTTTTGATCCCCCGCTACTACCACTTTTTTAACACCTCTGCTTACTGTTGTTTTGATCCCCCGCTACTACCACATTTTTTAACACCTCTGCCTACTGTTGTTTTGTTCCCCCGCTACTTACACTTTTTTAACACCTCTGCCTACTGTTGTTTTGATCCCCCGCTACTACCACTTTTTTAACACCTCTGCCTACTGTTGTTTTGATCCCCCGCTACTACCACTTTTTTAACACCTCTGCCTACTGTTGTTTTGATCCCCCGCTACTACCACTTTTTTAACACCTCTGCCTACTGTTGTTTTGATCCCCCGCTACTACCACTTTTTTAACACCTCTGCCTACTGTTGTTTTGATCCCCCGCTACTACCACTTTTTTAACACCTCTGCCTACTGTTGTTTTGATCCCCCGCTACTACCACTTTTTTAACACCTCTGCCTACTGTTGTTTTGATCCCCCGCTACTACCACTTTTTTAAAACCTCTGCCTACTGTTGTTTTGATCCCCCGCTACTACCACTTTTTTAACACCTCTGCCTACTGTTGTTTTGATCCCCCGCTACTACCACTTTTTTAACACCTCTGCCTACTGTTGTTTTGATCCCCCGCTACTACCACTTTTTTAACACCTCTGCCTACTGTTGTTTTGATCCCCCGCTACTACCACTTTTTTAACACCTCTGCCTACTGTTGTTTTGATCCCCCGCTACTACCACTTTTTTAACACCTCTGCCTACTGTTGTTTTGATCCCCCGCTACTACCACTTTTTTAAAACCTCTGCCTACTGTTGTTTTGATCCCCCGCTACTACCACTTTTTTAACACCTCTGCCTACTGTTGTTTTGATCCCCCGCTACTACCACATTTTTTAACACCTCTGCCTACTGTTGTTTTGTTCCCCCGCTACTACCACTTTTTTAACACCTCTGCCTACTGTTGTTTTGATCCCCCGCTACTACCACTTTTTTAACACCTCTGCCTACTGTTGTTTTGATCCCCCGCTACTACCACTTTTTTAACACCTCTGCCTACTGTTGTTTTGATCCCCCGCTACTACCACTTTTTTAAAACCTCTACCTACTGTTGTTTTGATCCCCCGCTACGAGCACTTTTTTAACACCTCTGCCTACTGTTGTTTTGATTCCCCCGCTACTTACACTTTTTTTTTACCCCTCCCTGGGGTTCCTTACTACACCACCTAAGCTCCAGGGCAACGGCGGGCACCCCCCGCTAGTATAATATATAAGATTCTATCAACTTACCTTTGCCTTTTATTGTCTTGTAGTGAGACTAGACTGGGTGCCCGGCGTTGCCCGGCGTTGCCCGGCGTTGCCCGGGTGTTTGGATGTATGTGTTCAGCACAAAAAAAGTTGTAGTAGGTAGGAAGGCTCGAACCCGTGATGCGAAGGCAAAAAGGTGTGTGTGTGTAAGGGTGTTGGTTGAGCAAAAAAAAAAAAGAAGGAAAATTGCGAGTGCAAAAGAAAAAATAAAAATAAATAAATAAAAAATAGGAGTAGTAAGCAGGCTCGAACCCATAATGCGCCAGTAGAAAAAGAGGTGAAAACAAAACAAAACAAACAAACAAACAAACAAACACTCTTATCGATGAGTCCACCGTGGGTGTGACGTCATGGACGGTAGAAATATCGCGTTTTATGTGACGTCGTTTACACGAGCTTTGAATTACTTGTAAAAAATATCAGCGAAAAAGCCACACTCCCTGTAGAAAACTACCCAGTTGAGGGAGAAGAAATTAATGTTTTTAGCCAATGTTTTGATATTTGTCATCCGAAGGGTTGAGTTTCAAAAGGATACTGATTTCGTGAAAATCCGTTGCCTTTGTAGAAAGTTTTAAGCATACATACATACATACATACATACATACATACATACATACATACAATTTAAACAGACAAGTGAGATTTATATTATAGACTAGCGGGGGGGTACCCGGCGATGCCCGGGTGTCTTGGGGTAAATCAAAACTCCGGGGGGGGGGTTAAATAATAATAAAAAAATGTTTTGGTAGGTGAGTATGAGAATCGAACCTGTACCCTTGAGTTGGAAATTAATGTGTGAAAAAAAAAAAAAACGTGCGATGTTACCATTGGGCCACCGCGACATACAGCGCAGACATGTTTGAATTTATTTATCTAACTATAACTATAAAAACAGGCGTGCGTGATAAAAGTTAACTTTGCTGCTTCCATTTGACCTAATTAAGAAGGTCAAATACAAGTCACGCAGCGTAAGCGTCTGTTCCCGGCGCATTGCCGCGAACACGTCCGTTTGAGTTTAGTTTCATTTTATTTATACTAAAAAGCCCAATCAACACGCGAGAAGCCAAAATAACAATAATTTTGTAAAAATCGACGTAAATAAATCTATACGCTACGTGCTTTCCTAATTCCTAGATATTATGATATAGGACCTATATACACAGTTTTAAGCGATAGTAACGACCCCGGGTGCGCGTGCGAAAGAAGCCTTTTGAAGACATACACGAAATGATCACACACATTTTGCCTTTTATATATATAGATGTGTATCTATGCAAACAGTGTTAATTTTAGATGTGGTCTGAACAAAGTACCGGGTAGAACGATAAAAGTGTCGCCCTAAACAAAACAACAACTTTATTTTTTATTGAAAAAATCAATCCAGGTAACTTGATTATATTATAAAGCTAATGTCTATTCAATGTAGCCGCCTTCAGTCTCAATCACCGTCTCGATACAAGTCCAAAACTGGGAGCCTGCCTTTTCCAGTTGGCTAATACTCGGCGGATGGCGGCGATCAGGCTGGTTTTGGTGTTGTGCGAGGTCATGTTGGTGATGTTCTTGATGTATAATCAAACGAAGTAGTCCAGCGGGTCAAGTCGGTGGAGGAGGAGGGCAGTGAGAGAAGGGTACAAAGTCGTAGCACTCCTTCTGAAGCCAAGCCTGGGTCTCTTTGAACTTGTGGGCCGGCGCCGAATCCTTCTACCACACCCAGGGTCTGCCAGCGGCTACCTGATTGCACCAGGGGATCACCACACTCTTCAGCACATCTAGGTACACTTTGGTGTTGACTTCCAAGCCGACTTTGAAGATGTGAGGTAGCAGGATGTGGCCCTAACTTGAAACTACACCAAAGACCATAACCGTGGCCAGAAACTTGGTTTTCATACCCTGGGCACGTCTCTATTATTCGTGACAATCCAGCATTTTGAGGGTGCTGGCAATGATCCTGTTGTCATAATTTAGATCAGTAGAGAGCATGAGTTTTGGGGAAAAAAAATTTCATCCCCACGTGCCACGGTACACGATGGCCGACCTGTAACAACGTGGGGATGGAATTTCTTTTCCCCAAACGAAAGCACCAGGTTTATCATGTACATTTTTATGAGATTTTTATGAGAAAGGAGATTTTTATGAACACATAAAATCATAAAATTGTCATCCAATTAACGAAACGGCTGTAATAAAGAGATTCAAGACGAAATAAACAAAAGTTATAAAAAAGAAAAATGTAAGTCTTTGAATTTTAACTAAGTTTTGTACTATATATATATATATATATATATATATATATATATATATATTTTTTTTATTCAATTTTCACCCCAAACAAGGCACAGTGCCACTTTGAAGCAGGGGGCTACTATTAGAGAATTAATTAGCGGGGTCATTATGAAGGGAGAAGAGTAGAAAGATGTTTGTTAACATTACACTTGAACTTCTGTATATCATTGCAGTTGGGAAAGCAGAATCCCGGAAGGGAGTTCCAAAGACCCGCAGTTCTGGGGAAGAAACTATTGGAGTAAAAGGCTTTCTTGCACCTAGGGATCTCTACTGTAAAGGGATGAGACTTAGTAGCTTGTCGGGTTTGTCGGGGGTAATTACGTCGGGGAGGTACAAGTGTTTGCAGTTCGTCAGAGCATTCACCATTAAAGTATTTGTAGAACAAGCAGAGGGGTGCAACATCTCGTCGATGGGACAGAGGTTGAAGCCTAGATGACAGTTCAGGACCTATCAGGTTGGCGACTCTTTTTTGAACCCTGTCCAGGAGCGAGAGACAAGCAGCAGATGCACCAGCCCAGATGTGACAACAGTACTCCATACATGGGCGAATGGTTGCCTTATAGAGGTATAGGATACTGTCAGGCGTAAGTAGTTTTCTAGCACGGTAGAGGGAGCCAACCTTCCTTGCAGCAGCCTTGGCAATGCTCTCAATGTATCTATTCCAGTTCATATTCCCTATAAACGTTAGGCCGAGGAGTTTAAAAGAAGTACTTTCAGGCAATGTGTTCTTGGCCATTGCTATTGGTGGCAGAGAAGGTTTCTTGTAGTTATTGAAGGAAACAAGCTTAGTCTTAGCAGCATTGAATGTGACCAACCATTTTTGTCCCCATTCCACTACGGATTGGAGGTCGTCCTCTAGTGTTTCTGCCATTTCCTTGGATATGTGTTCATTTGTTTTCCCCTCATATCTGTTATAGAGAGTGGTGTCATCGGCAAATATACCCATCTCCGAAACAATATTATCAGGGAGGTCGTTTATGAATATCAGGAATAACAGAGGTCCAAGGATAGACCCCTGAGGTACTCCCGCATTTATGTCATATTGTTTGGATGTATGTCCGTCGAGGACAACTTTGATTTTTCTATTACTTAAGAAGGATTTAATTACATTATGAATTCTTCCAGTGATTCCATATGATCTAATTTTCCTTAGAAGACCATCGTGCCATACCCTGTCAAAAGCCTTAGATATATCAAGGGCCACCGCTCTACCCTCCCCTGTTTTATCCAATGAACGGTATATACGTTCAGAAACTACAGTTAAGATATCTGCTGTTGAACGGGCTTGCCTGAATCCATATTGTTTGTTAGTCAAGAGTTTAGCAGCTGTTAGGTGCTGGACTAGGGCTTGATTAACTAAGGACTCAAATATTTTGGCGAAAAGCGGGAGGAGGCTAATGGGGCGATAATTTAGTGGGTCAGTTCTTTCACCAGAATTCTTGAAGATTGGTACCACAGAGGCGGATTTCCAGCAGTCGGGAAAACAAGATTCGTTAAGGCATTTATTGTAAAGTTTGGACAGAACTGGAGCAACCTCGGCAGAGCATTTTTTTAATTGCACAGCCGGGATGAGATCTGGTCCACATGCTTTTGAGGTGTCTAGGTTTTTTATAATAGCATGTACCTGAGAAGGGGTGATTTTAAAATCGTCAAGTGTGGCGTCTGTTCGCAGAGTAAAATCAGGGAGTGAGTGGTGTACCGAGTTCAGTGTGGAGTTTGAGGCAAACCGACTGGCAAGCGGATTAGCCTTGTCAGTTGCCATGCAAGCAACCTCATGATTGTTTGTTAGTGGGGGAATAATTGACTGTCCATTATTAACTACGCTGTTGTAGATTTTCCAAAAATCCCGGGTTCCTAATTTCTGTGCTTCGATGCGCTTTCTGGTGGTTTCAGAGTAATCTGTTTTAGCTGTGTCTATCACTCTCTTACAATTATTTCTAGCTTCTATAAACTTCTGTTTATTTGAGCTGGACTTATGTCGGTTGAATCTGTGGAACGCATGCTGCCTTTGACAAATGGCAGCTGCACAAGCAGAAGTAAACCATTGGGGAGAGTGGGGCTTGCTATAGAATTTCCGTGCGGGAACATGTGCTTCAATAGCAGTTTTGAACCATTCAGTTGCCTCATTTGCACTGTTCCGCTGGAAGAGTAAAGATATTTTGCCATGGGGCATCTCTGATTAGCTCCCTGATGGCTTCCCAATCAGCCTTTTCTTAATACCTCGTTGTTTTGAGAAGTGGGTCTTCAGTTTTAGGGCGAGAATTTAGGCTAATTTCTACCATTATCACAGCGTGATCAGCATTCCCGAGTGGGCTGTGGGCATTTGTTGTACAGTCATTGGGAACCGTTGTCAGAAAGAGATCTAGAAGTGAGGCATGTTGATCGTGCTGGTCTGGGAAACGTGTCGGAAATGTAACCAACTGAGATAGGGAATGAGATATAGAGAAGTTATGAGTTGCGCTACCAGCTACGTCTGTGTGACTTGAGAATCCTAGCCAGTTACTGTGGTGGACATTGAAGTCACCAAATACATGTATTTGTGCGCTAGTATCGAGGGCGAGTGCTATATCTATGCTGTCTGAGACTTTGTTTATTAGGGTACAGTCTTGGTTTGAGGGAGAGCGGTAGAGAAAATACAAGTAGCTATATATATATATATATATTTATATAAATATATATATATATATATATATATATATTTATATAAATATATATATATATATATATATATATTTATATAAATATATATATATATATTTATATATATATTTATATGAATATATATATATATATTTATATAAATATATATATATATATATTTATATAAATATATATATATATATTTATATAAATATATATATATATATTTATATAAATATATATATATATTTATATAAATATATATATATATATTTATATAAATATATATATATATTTATATAAATATATATATATATAAATATATATATATATATTTATATAAATATATATATATATATTTATATAAATATATATATATATATATTTATATAAATATATATATATATATATATATATTTATATAAATATGTATATATATATATATTTATATAAATATATATATATATATATTTATATAAATATATATATATAAATATATATATATATATATATATAAATATATATATCTCTCTCTCTATAAATATATAACTACTTAATTTACTTAAATGAAATTAATATACAAAAGTATAGATTTATGCGTAAACTTTAAGTATGTACTTCAAAAGTGCTCAATACGTAGGTAGAGCTAGTTAGTAATTTATAAAATATATATGGCGATTAAGCTACCCTGAATATTCTGCGTTTCATCCACTCTAGGATTCTTCAGGCTTATGCGCATAAGCCTGAAGAGTCCTAGAGTGGATGAAACGCGGAATATTCAGTGTAGCTTAATCGCCATATATATTTTATAAATTACTATATATATATATATATATATAGGAAATCGTGACTTCTGGAAAATCTACAACAGTGTAGTAAATAATCGGCAATCAACAATTCCCCCGCTAACCAACAATCACGAGGTTGTTTGCTCAGCAACTGACAAGGCTAATATGCTTGCCAGCCAGTTTGCCTCGAACTCCACACTGGAACCTTCCAACCACCCTCTGCCTGACTTTCCTTTGCGGACAGACGCCACGCTAGACGATCTAAAAATCACCCCTGCTCAGATACATATCATAAAAAACCTTGACACTTCAAAAGCATGTGGACCTGATCTCATCCCAGCTGTGCTATTAAAAAAGTGCTCAGCTGAAGTACCTCCAGTTCTCTCCAAACTCTACAACAAATGCCTTAATGAATCATGCTTTCTGGGCTGTTGGAAAACTGCTTATCTGGTACCAGTATTCAAGAATTCTGGCGAAAGAGCTGACCCATCAAATTATCGCCCCAGTAGCCTCCTCCAACTTTTCGCCAAAATATTTGAGACCATAATTAACCATGCTCTAGTCCATCACCTTACAGATGCTAAACTTCTGACTGACAAACAATATGGATTTAGACAAGTCCGTTCCACAGCTGACATCCTCACTGTAATCTCTGAACGTATATACCATTCACTGGACAAAGCGGGGGAGGGCAGAGCGGTAGCTCTAGATATATCTAAGGCTTTGGACAGGGTATGGCACAAGGGCCTCCTCAGGAAAATTAAATCATACGGTATCACTTGTAGAATACTTAATATAATTAAATCCTTCTTAGATAAGAGAAAAATCCAGGTTGTCCTCGACGGTCATACATCTAAATAGTGTGATATAAATGTGGGAGTGCCTCAGGGGTCTATTCTTGGACCACTATTGTTCCTAATATTTATTAATGACCTCCCCGACAAAACTGCCTCTGAGATGGGTATATATGCTGATGACACTACACTCTATAACAGGCATGACAGGAAAACAAATGAACACATATCTAAAGAAATGGCAAAAATACTAGAGGATGACCTCCAATCTGTAGTGGAATGGGGACATAAATGGATGGTCACATTCAATGCTGCCAAGACTAAACTGGTTTCCTTCAATAATTACAAGAAACCTTCTCTGCCACCAATAGTAATGGCCAGTGACTCCCTGTCTGAGAATACATCTTTCAAACTGCTTGGCCTAACGTTCATAGGAAACATGAGTTGGAACAATTATATTGAAAACATTGCCAGGGCCGCTGCGAAAAAGGTAGGCTCTCTCTACCGTGCTAGAAAACGTCTGACACCTGAAAGTATCCTGTACCTCTATAAGGCCACCATTCGCCCATGGATGGAGTATTGTTGTCACATTTGGGCTGGTGCATCTGCTAAAAGTCTCTCGCTCCTAGACAAGGTTCAAAAGAGAGTCGCCAATCTGATAGGCCCTGAATTGGCATCTAAGCTTCAGCCTCTGTCCCATCGACGAAACGTTGCATCCCTCTGCCTGTTCTACAAGACAAACCCGACAGGCAGCTAAATCCCACCCCCACACAGTAGGGATCCCTAGATGTAAAAGATCTTTCTACTCTAGTAGTTTCTTCCCCAGAACCGCTAGACTCTGGAATTCCATTCCAGGTTCCTGCTTCCCTAACTGTACTGACATGCAGAAGTTCAAGTGCAACGTGAACCGACATCTTGCTGCCCAAATCCCAACATAGTGCCCCAGTAGTTGCTGCCCCTGATAGTAGCCCCCTACACCAAAGTGGCAGTGTGTACAAGCGGGGATGAATTCCCGCGACTGGAGATTTTTAAATACACTTCTTTCCTGACTTGTCCAATTAGAAACCAACTCTCAGTCATGTGACAGAGTTTATAAAAGGGTTCATTGGCAACACACTCTATCTTTCTTCCCGGCTCTTGCTGACAGCACACCCCTCTGTTGGAGTGCAACTTCGCCCAGGTCCTTTCGAGCCCCGGGCTAACATGAATACAAACAAGCCAACATGGCTATCTCCACATGCGGGACACGCACATACTCTCTTTTTACTACAGGACTCTCTAATCTTTTGGCCCCGTCTATACATGGACGCACGCTCCTACTATCAGCTTTAACACGCATTCACTGAACTCTTCTCTCTTTCAACATGCCTGTCTAATCTTTAATCTACGTCTCCATACAGGAACACTTTCAACGATCAACCCTTTCTCTATACAACCTGTTTCATTATTCTTACTAACGAAGTTAACCAATAAAGCCATTCCTTAGACGTTAGAATGATACACCATGTTTTCTTATTTAACAGTTTGGCGACTCCCGACGTAATGGTGAACATGCAATGTTTGTGCATATCTAAATCTTCAGGTCTTCAAGTTTAAACTATTAACGGAATCTAGATTTCGTTACCAAAATCCGTTTTTCATGGTAACAAAAATGAAAGCAAAAAAAAAAAAAAAAGGAAAAAAGCATATAAAGCAAATTTCTCGGAAATGGGAAACTAATAGAAATGAGCAAAAGAAATACAGACCCGAATGTGTTTAAAATGATCCAAATTTATTAAAACAAAGAGTTATCAATTGCTTTTATTTCTAAAAGCTAGGGTTAAAAAACCCCTTAAGAAACCTTTAAAATAAATTAAAAAAATAGTACAAAAAAGACGACAATTCTTACTTGTAAGAAAGGCTGAAAGAAAAGAACATATAAAAAAAAACACAAAACAGTTCTTTTGAGCCCTTGTTTAAATTCAGTCTTTCTTTTAACAAAATGTTCAGTCTTTCTACAAAATGTTTTTTTTTTTTCGAAAGGAATCACAAACAAATAAAGTCTCTTTGACCTTAAATGGGAGAAAGAGGTAAAATATTTTTCCTTGATGTAGGCTCAGATACTTTTAAATTCAAAGGAAAGAAACGAAAACAATAAAGCCGCTTTTGTAGGCTTTATGTGCACAAATAAAACGATTCACGGCATAAATTCTGGTATTAATGGAATTTTTTTTTGTGAAGGAAATTTAGGTTGAATAATCTTTCCTGGAGGTCACATGTGCCGATAATCTGCTCGATTTGACGGCGAAATTAATTTCTGTTCTTTACAGAAAAGAAATCCTCAAAACACGGCCAGTTTCTTCTGTTAATACTTTAGAGACTAATGTCTCAATCGATAAAACATTGTGTTTTTTAATAACTGCGACTAATTTTCCAGTAGATAAAACCTTGTTGCTTTTTAATAACTGGAACAAAATTACAATGAAACTTTCATAAGCCTTTCTAAAGGAGAAAGAAAAAAAAACCGTGACGAATTTAACGTCAAATCTCTTTGACGGAGCCCGAAATAAAACCTCCTCCTCGCCGGCAGGTGATCTTCGAACAGATGAAAATGGGCAAAGGCCCTTTCTTCCTCCCTTCCTCATCCCCCTCTCTAGAGGGAGGGAGAGTAACAGACTGCTGGAAGGGAATTATAACGATGATGATGATGATGATGATAAAGTGACCTGCAAACGGCCGGTCAAAGAGTGCGTTCCTTTCCCTAAATGCCGAATGTTGAATGTGGGTGTATAAAGAATAAATAAAAATTATTTCTTTATTAAAATTTCAACGCTATCTCAGTAGACGGGAATAGAAATTTTAAAAATTAGAAGTAAATAAATAGTATAACACAAATAAACAAATATGAATATGCACATGTTATAGTCGATATTATTAAATTTGTGAGAGGTGATTCCTGGAAAATGTGATTTATAAAAAAACCGAACCACAAGGAGAATCTAAGCATGCTTTAAAAATGAACCTCTCATATTGGCAACAAAATATGTCAGACAATTTAACCCAATTTAAGCAGTAGAGTAACTAACGTAAGTTTTTAAGCAGGATTTTTTCTTTATTTGCTTCCCCATGAGAACAAAATGTGACACAAGGTCGTTTTTAATGTGGGGGGGAGAACCAGCTTCCCAAAAAGGGGCACTTTGACCGTAGGCAAAAATAAAAATTGCCAAAGTATAGAAGGGTTACTCCTACATTGATTAAGGGTAAATTAACTTAATAGTGTAGCATCAGAATAGATACTACACAAAAATACGAAAGCAATACTTCTGACATATGTACGATTAGTTTCGTACTCATATAAATTGGAAATGTTTCCTTCAGGTTTAATCCTAATCGACATACAAAATATAATAAATATTAATAATAAAATGGGTTGATATGCCATAAATAAGCAACAAAAAAAAAAGTACTTCTACTGCTACTACTACTATTTTCCATAGCTTTGAATATTTTTCTAGTTCATACAAATTATTTGCTTGGCGTTTGGGTCAAGATCAAAGTGTAGTATCTGTTCTTCAGATGCTACACTTCAATTTCTTGTTCTCTGTTAGTGGAGAAGAAATCCTTTATGACTGAGACAATTTTTATTTTTTGTTCCTTTTCTCCACATTAAAAAAACGACCCTGGTGTCTAACTCTGTCCCGTGGGGAGGCATTGTAAATAGGTACAAATTTTTTTTTTATAACTAAACATGACCCACTGACAAACTTTGGATATAAAACCACAGTAATGACTCGAAGCTCGTGACAAATGCGTATTTGTGTTGTGGTTTGCAACAAACAAAAAACACTGTTATTTCTTGCCAGTTAATATCTAGTTGAAAACTGAATCTGGAATGTGATTACTTGTACGTATAAATCCAAACTGCGGTGGGCCGGATGAGATAGACAATGGACGGTTGTCTGGTGTAGCAGACGACTCCTGCTGACAAGCGAAAAGAATAATAAATAAAAGATGTGTTATGAACATGACAAGAAAGAAAGGTGAACAAACTCTGATGTACAACGAAGATAGAGTGCTTTTATTTCATAGAAACAAAATACGTCTTTAGGAAAGAGCTGTTGGAGTAGATGATGATGATGATGATGATGATGATGATGATGATGATGATGTGAGCAGGAACAGAAACTGCTGCTAGTTGCAGAGTGCAGGATCGCTGCTGGTAGTTGTAGAAAGGAACAGACAAATGATGATGATGATGATGATGATGATGATGATGATGATGCCGAGAGCAGGGTCGAAAACTGCTGCTAGTCATAAAGGACAGGATTGTTGCTCCTAGTTATAGTGATGATGATGATGATGATGATGATGATGATGATGATGATGATGATGATTGTCATGGGCATGATCGGAAACTGCTACTAGTCGTAGAGGGTAGGATCACTGCTGCTAATTATAAATAGGGGCAGAAAGAATGATGAAGACGACAATGATGATGATGATGATGATGATGATGATGATGATGATGATGATGCGGATAGGATCAGGAACTACTGCTAGCCGTAAATGGTAGGATCCTTGTTGCTGCTGCCATTTTGGAGATAGGAATAGAAAGATGCATGAAAAATCAGGAACTGCTGTTAGTCATAGAGAGTAGGATTGCTGCTGCTTGTTGTAGATAGGAAAACGGATGATGGTGATGATAGCAGCATTGAAAAGTCGCCAGCTATATGGAAGTGGATTAAATGTTAGCTCATCACAAGATGAATACAGCGCTGTTTGGTATCTAGCTAAGATTATTAGCTTTGATGCTAGACTGGGTATTTACTTTCTTCCAACTATAGGAACATGTGACACAAGGTTGGAAGGTGGGAAGAATCAAGCTAGTGCCCCTAAAGAAGGAGCACCCGAACCAACTAAAAATTTGCTTGGGCAGCCCCGTTGACATTTCCCTGTTAGGGCGCCCTAGGCAATAAGCAATAAACCCAAAGAGGAAAGCAAGATCTAAGTGAATGAATCTTTAAAACTACCTAGAATGAATACCTCTGCCTGAAAGATAAAAGCCACCAAAATGGTCCCATTTCTCTTGGATAAACTGAAGAGAGGGAATCTTTGATTGGTACCTTCCAGTCCAGGGTCTCCAAGCAATTAAAGCTGTGGCTAAATTGTGTTTTTAATAAAATGGGAGCTGATAACAAGTTGTCAGGTCAGTGCAAGGTAATAACGTCACAGCAAGCTGGAGAAAGTTGCTTCTGCTGTTGATTTGTTGTCAGATGCTGAGTGCAGGGTTGAAAAAATGCTGAGGATGTTCAATCGTTGTTGTCATTCTTATTGTAAACTATTAAGTTATATGATAATGACGCCGGAATGAACACCCTAAGTGAAAACACCTTTGTTTTGTATTGATTGGTCGGCTGCTGCTGATAGTATAATCCCAATGTCATCTGATTTTGTTAGGAGCAGTGAGTGGCAAACTGGACATGATAAAATTCTGTATCTGTGTAAAATCTTTAAAATCCTAAAATTGCAAAGTTAGGATTCTATGTGATGAAATTTATTTGAATAATAGACATCATAATAAAAATTATTTGAATAATAAAAACAATTATAAAAAATTATTTGAATAATAGAAACAATTGTAAAAAATATTCAAATAATAAACATAATAATAAAAAAATTATTTAAATAATAGACAAAATAATAAAAAAAATATTTCAATAATAGACATAATAATAAAAAGTTACTTGAATAATACATATTATAATAAGAATTATTTAAACAATAAACATAATAATAAAAAATTACTTTAATAAACGACATAATAATAAAAATATTTAAGTAATAGACATAAATAATAAAAAAATGTAAATAATGGACATAATATAAATTACTTAAATAACAGACATAATAATAAAAATATTTAAATAATAGACATAATAATAAAAAATTTTCAAATAATAACCATAATAATAAAAAATATTTGAAAATTAATTAAATAATAGACATAATAATAAAAAATATTTAAATAATAGACTTTAATAATAAAAATTATTTAAATAATAAACATGATAATAATAATAATTACTTGAATAATAGACATAATAATATAAATTATTCAAATAATAAACAGAATAAAAAATTATTTCAATTATAGACATAATAATAGACATAATAATAATAATAATAATAATAATAATAATAATAATAATAATAATAATAATAAAATTATTAAATAATAACCATAATAACAAAAAAGTTACTTGAATAATCGACATCATAATAAGAATTATTTAAATAATAGACTTAATAATAAAAAAATTATCCAAATAAACGACATAATAATAAAAAATAATTTAAATAATAGACAATTAAAATATATTTAAATAATAGACATTATATTAAAGAAAATATTTAAATTATAGACATAATAATAAAAAATAAAAATAATAGACATAATAATAAAAATTATTTAAATAGTAGACAAAATAATAAGAATAATTACTTGATTAATAGACTTTAATAATTAAAATTGTTTAAATAATGAAAAGAACTAGAGACACTAGTAAACACTACCAGGATCTTCAGCCAGGATATTCAAATGGAGTTTGGTATGGAAAAGTGCGCACTACTAGTTATAAGAAAGGGAAAACTGTAGACAACAGAGGGCATGGAACTACCCAACAAAATGGAGATGAGGGCCCTAGGGGAACAAGACGCCTATAAATACCTGGGAGATCTGAAAGCAGACACCATCAAAGCCACAGAAATGAAAGAGAGAATTGGAAAACAAGGAGAACAAGAAAACTTCTAGAAACTAAATTATATAGCAGAAACCTAATAAAAGGTATACATACATGGGCAGTATCACTAATAAGATACTCAGGACCGTTCATTGGATGGATCAAAAAAGAACTGAGACACATCGATCAGAAGACCAGGAAATTCATAACTATGCACAATGCACTACACCCAAAAGACGATGTTGACCGACTCTACGTGGAAAGAAAAGAAAGCTGGAGAGGACTAGTTTGCATAAAAGACTGTGTGCATGACACAAAAATAATTTGCAAAATACTTAACGCAGAACATAAGGAAAGGATAATCATGGCAGCGAAGGACACTAAGAAAATCGACAAAACAGAAAACAGAGATAAAGGATAAGACGAGAAAAGAAAAATGGGAAGAAAAACAACTACATGGAAGATTCATAAGGATTACAAAAGATGAGAACAACGAAAACACTTGGACAGATGTCGTAATAAGATTGAAAAATCCTGTCAAATTGTAAACTTTGCTTTTCCAGCTGACCACAGGGTGAATATCAAAGAAAAGGAGAAACAGAGCAAATACACAGAGCCAGAGAGCTGGAAGGGATATGGAAGATAAAGAAAATCAAAACAATATCTATAATAGTAGGAGCACAAGGAACAATCTCGAAAAAATTTGAAAAAAGAACGGGAGAAATTGGAATCAGAGGAATGACTGGAAAAATACAACAAACAACAATAATGAAAATAGTTGAAATACTAAGGAAACCCCTGATTGTGGAGACTAATACACACGAACCTCAAGCGCAGACCAGACAAACTGCTGCAGAGACAAAAGCGCTACATTTAACCAAGAACATTGAAGCTGCATAACTATAAATTCTCTAGCCCCACCCTCTTACCACATCACTGCCCTCTTCCCTCCCCCCAAAAGTGAGACTAAATAGCCAAGTAGACAAGGAGAAAGGAAAGACTGAGGAGTGAGCACTGACCAGACCTTCACTGTCTAAGTGTGAAGAGAAGTGGGGAGGCTTATTGTCACTTAAATTCCAGTAAAGACCAATGGCTGCTACCAACGAGAAATCAATGGCAAGCAGCTGTTGCGATGATGCAAATTTATTTGCAAATGTTACCGAAATAGCTGAGAGTACTTGAAAATCTAGGGAGACTTGTTGTCACTCAGCTTCCAGAGAACGCCAAAGGCTGTATTCAATGAGATCTGTGTGAAAGCGCCTTGTGATTCAATAATAATTACTTGAATAATAGACATAATAATATAAATTATTTAAATAATAAACAGAATAATAAAACAATTTCAATAATAAACAGAATAATAAAAAATTTTTTTGAATGATAGACATAATAATAAAAAAGTTAGGGGGGGGCATCTTAATCAGTTGCACTTTAAGAATTCATCGCATCAGGGTCACCAATGTTGCGATATTAGATTATTTCTGTATTCAGTATAGGCCTCAAATGTAACTGTTATCAAAAAGAATCACCAAGGAAATTAAAACCATGTAAACTTGTACATTATGAAAGGAAAAATTCAGATGAACGAATGGAGAAAGAACGTGAGTAGCTTATACAAACTAGCATTTTTTTCACATTCGCTTGTCTTGCATACCTATTTACTAATGCAAATATATTATATGCGGCATAATCACATTATTCTTATTAGATTACTTACGTTAAGCAACGTTGAGTCCAGTCAACACCAAATGGGTGATCATTTGGGAATACCAGACGTTTTATGTAGGAGGGCGTCGACACTTCTAGCACTTGTCTTGCCACTGGATCAGGCTGGTTGGAGCGAGAGAGTGAGGCTGGCTCTGTGAAAACCAGTTCCACTTAAACACAAACTTCCAGCGCATTTCATCCATCATTCCTAGGATGATCTGATGGTCTTCGACGTCCCGACGGACAAACATCCTTTCTTCTACTAATACACAACAGATACGCCAGTTGGTAGATATAATGATGCAAGGTTCTTATGGAAATCGTGCCCGCCCTCTTCTCTTCCTATGAATTAAGTCAACGCTCCTTTCTTCTTATCTGAAGCTAAATGATTTAGTTTATAAATATAATCATCGGAGAACAAGTGGCTTCTTAACGTTTCTAGTAAGAGATAAATTGTTTTTGATTACGCGATGCTTCTTTATCATAAGAGCGAAATTCGAAACCCGAAAGACTGAATTTCAAGTACAACAAATGATACCTATGTAATTGTCATGTCGCAAACAGTAACATATAAAAAAATTACAAAAAACGATAAGGTAGAAAAATAATTATCAATGAAAAAAGAAATTTGTGAAATCCAGCGAAATCACTCCATTTCCCTAACTAAAAAAAAAAAAAATAAATAAATAGAAGAGTCGACAAATTCAGTTACAACAGAGTTACTTCCATTTTTGCTCTTGTCATGTGACGCAATTCAAAATGTCGGATACATTTGTTCTTCCATATAACCTTAATCGAAAACTGTTTTTTATTAATGATTATTTTGCTACCTTTATTGTTTTGCGTAATTTTGCGACATGACAATTACGTGGGTACCATTTGTTTCAAATTCAATATTTCGATTTTCGAATTGCGCTCCTACGATATATACTAGAAGACACCGATTAAGGTCTTCTTAGCTTTTCTAGTAAGAGATAAATTGTTTTTGATTACTGTGTAGGACGAAAATTGGTTATTCATTACACCGGAAGGATACGTCTTTGAAATATGCTGCTATTCTGCCAATGTTAAATGTTAATCTCCGTTGTTTTGATTGTAAATGATTTTCCATGACTAAAGTTTTAGAGTAGTTCCTTGCCATTCCCATCAATTTGGCTAAAACGATTTTCCCAGTAAAGGTTGAGTTCCAATTTTTGGCAGAAACAAACAAACAAAAAAAAATGTCCCTTGAAAAACAAAGATGTATGCTAAATTGACATCTGGCCAAAACCTTCACAAAAAATCCATGCCAGGAAAAAGTAAGAAACAAAATAAAATAAGCAGCAGAAGCAGCAGCAGCAGCAGCAGCAGCAGCAGCAGCAGGAACAACAACAACAACAACAACAAAACATAATAATAATATTATCCCTAAGTTATGCTAAAAAGAGTATCTCTATATAAAAGTCCGATGTCAAGTTGCTATGAAAAAAAGTGAAAAGGAAAAAAGAAGAAAGAGTAAGCCGAACGAATAAAGAAAGAAAAGGGAGATATTATATTAAATCGGTAACGTTCATATACTTGTTTGTCGGGTTTGTTTTACAATCCACAGAGATACAATAAAAAATGGTCAAAAACAAATATAACAAATAAATGATATCAAAGGCAAGTGTTATGTTATGCTGGGGTGGCCTTGCTGATAGTCGATTTCGAACATCAACTTTTAGTATTAAAAAAGTAAAATGTTAGATAATGAACATTATTATTGTTTTGTAATTGTTATGTTGAAAAAAGTATGCAGAGAAAATGTTATTGAAACAAAGGAAATTTTAGTAAAATATTTGGGTAAACTTAGAAAGAATGTGGGTGACATAAGTAGAGTGAGTTTAAAACAATAAATTTGGTCAGAAAACATGACCGAAGGTCATGAGCTGGGTCCTCGTTTGGTCGAGTGACGTAAGCACAAAGGAATAGTTACATATATACAAGAGAGTTAGGAGTTAAGAGGAGACAAAGCTAGAGAGAGGGCTAGATGAGCTAAAAGAGGTTGGAGACAGGGCCGTAATGGCCCCGTACGGGGGTGAAGCAAAGTCTAATACAAGCCTGCAATCTCTTCTAACAAGGAAACACAGTGAAATAAAATCTGTCTAAAATATAACCTTCGGTTACTTATGGCCGTTTCTTTGGAAGAAATATTCATTTCAGCTTTTGGCAGATCCATCAACCAAAATCCGAATGAACAATGATTTCTTTATTGGCAAGATGTATAACCACCCAGAACTGTATTTCACCCCCTTTGTGTTACCCGTATTGTAAATGTCCTGTAACACATATGACACATGTAACACATAGCCACAAGGATTTATGGACACTAGAGGATACGAAGAAACTTCACTATGTATACAACTCGTCATATATCCAACCTACTTTATATACACGTACATATTATACCCCCCCACAATGTAATACAGGATAAGTTACTTTTCTACCTCTCTGGAAAAGTTTTTTTAGTAATTTTACTCGCGTTAAAACGTTTATTCGGTTCGAAAAACATATAGTGTCGAGCATTAGATGAGAACAAAAAAAAAAAGAATTGACACCTAAATATTTAAAGTTTTAATAATTACTTAAGAATTTAAAAAAAAAATACTGTTAAAACCCCACTCAATATATGTTACCGTGACATTTACTGGGTGGGTTTCTGACAGCATATGAGAACTTCTACCCACAAATAACAAAATTTAAAAAACAAAACAAAAAGCAATTGATTATAATATATTTCAGTTATGCTGAAGTAAGTCTCACGGAATATTGTCCTATATTTCTGAAATGTTGAAATAAAGATTGAAAATTTGTATTATTTGGACTATTGTTCTCATCTTGAGTGTTATTATCACAACGTTTCGAACGATGTAACCTCCGACTTCAGATGTATCTTGTCGAACTTGGGAATCTCTCTGTGGAACTAGGGAATCTGCAGGGAATTTCAAACAGATCATGATTCGCATCTTCTGCTTGGTGCGGATTGCAAACCAACGTTACTTATTAAAAAAAAAAAATTCCTGTAAATAAGTTATCATAAGTCACATCTCCCGGTTGGTGCCGATTGCAAACCAACGTGACTTAACTTTTCGCCATTCCTTCCGATCCAGGGCATGTTGATTGATGGACGCCCAACTGTTGAGAGATGTTCAATCGAAAACATTTTCTCTCTGCCTTCTCCTTGGCTTTCCTCTGTCTCTTATCTCCTCAAACATACCCGCAAAGAACCTTTTATTTAATCTATGGGATTAGCATGCTCGTGTTCTGACAGTCATCATTGGGTATTAAATAATTCGCAATTGTATGCTTAGTATAGCCCTCACTGAAAATTGTATGCTTAGTATAGTTCTCACTGAAAATTGTATGCTTAGTATAGTTCTCACTGAAAATTGTATGCTTAGTATAGTTCTCACTGAAAATTGTATGCTTAGTATAACCCTCACTGAAATTGTATGCTTAGTATAGCCCTCACTTAAAATTGTATACTTAGTATAGCCCTCACTGAAATTGTATGCTTAGTATAGCTCTCACTGAAAATTGTATGCTTAGTATAGCTCTCACTGAAAATTATATGCTTAGTATAGCCCTAACTAAAAATTGTATGCTTAGTATAGCCCTCACTGGAAATTATATGCTTAGTATAGCCCTCACTGAAAATTGTATGCTTAGTATAGCCCTCACTGGAAATTATATGCTTAGTATAGCTCTCACTGAAAATTGTATGCTTAGTATAGCCCTCACTAAAAATTGTATACTTAGTATAGCCCTCACTGAAATAGTATGCTTAGTATAGCTCTCACTGAAAATTGTATGCTTAGTATAGCTCTCACTGAAAATTGTATGCTTAGTATAGCCCTCACTAAAAATTGTATGCTTAGTATAGCCCTCACTGAAAATTGTATGCTTAGTATAGCTCTCACTAAAAATTGTATGCTTAGTATAGCCCTCACTGAAAATTATATGCTTAGTATAGCCCTCACTGAAAATTATATGCTTAGTATAGCCCTCACTAAAAATTGTATGCTTAGTATAGCTCTCACTAAAAATTGTATGCTTAGTATAGCCCTCACTGGAAATTATATGCTTAGTATAGCCCTCACTAAAAATTGTATGCTTAGTATAGCCCTCACTGAAAATTATATGCTTAGTATAGCCCTCACTGAAAATTATATGCTTAGTATAGCCCTCACTAAAAATTGTATGCTTAGTATAGCCCTCACTGAAAATTGTATGCTTAGTATAGCCCTCACTGGAAATTATATGCTTAGTATAGCCCTCACTGAAAATTGTATGCTTAGTATAGCCCTCACTAAAAATTGTATACTTAGTATAGCCCTCACTGAAATTGTATGCTTAGTATAGCTCTCACTGAAAATTGTATGCTTAGTATAGCTCTCACTGAAAATTGTATGCTTAGTATAGCCCTCACTAAAAATTGTATGCTTAGTATAGCCCTCACTAAAAATTGTATGCTTAGTATAGCTCTCACTAAAAATTGTATGCTTAGTATAGCCCTCACTGAAAATTATATGCTTAGTATAGCCCTCACTGAAAATTATATGCTTTGTATAGCCCTCACTAAAAATTGTATGCTTAGTATAGCTCTCACTAAAAATTGTATGCTTAGTATAGCCCTCACTAAAAATTGTATGCTTAGTATAGCTCTCACTAAAAATTGTATGCTTAGTATAGCCCTCACTGAAAATTATATGCTTAGTATAGCCCTCACTGAAAATTATATGCTTAGTATAGCCCTCACTGAAAATTGTATGCTTAGTATAGCCCTCACTGGAAATTATATGCTTAGTATAGCCCTCACTGAAAATTGTATGCTTAGTATAGCCCTCACTAAAAATTGTATACTTAGTATAGCCCTCACTGAAATTGTATGCTTAGTATAGCTCTCACTGAAAACTGTATGCTTAGTATAGCTCTCACTGAAAATTGTATGCTTAGTATAGCCCTCACTGGAAATTATATGCTTAGTATAGCCCTCACTAAAAATTGTATGCTTAGTATAGCTCTCACTAAAAATTGTATGCTTAGTATAGCACTCACTGAAAATTATATGCTTAGTATAGCCCTCACTGAAAATTATATGCTTAGTATAGCCCTCACTAAAAATTGTATGCTTAGTATAGCTCTCACTAAAAATTGTATGCTTAGTATAGCCCTCACTGAAATTGTATGCTTAGTATAGCCCTCACTGAAAATTAAAGCTTCAACGCCCAGAAGAGCGTCACTTAGAATTGCATTTTGCCTAGTACTAAAGCAAAATTCAGTTATAAGTGACATTAAATAAAAATAAATATAGATGAAGTTATCGTTAAAAATTCCACACAGATTCCCGAGTTCAACACAAAGATTCCTGAGTTCGACAAGATACACTTGAAGAAGGTCGGATGGTAACATCAGTCGAAATTGTGTGAGAATCATCATCATCATCATCATCATCATCATCATCATCATCATCATCATCATTGTTGTGGTGGCACACATTCATTTGCATATGTGGATAGTAATTACACATAAATAGGAATACTCAGTTAGTCTGAGCGTGTGTTCACCAGAAGCCACCGAAGGCCGCCGAGAGCAGATATGTTTCTCCAGCAAAGACTCTCTTATTTGACACCATTATGTAAATATCCTGTAAATATACCTTTTCCTAATACATTTCTTATTTGATCTACCTTTGTTTGTTGGGTCGTCATTTGTATTGCTTTCTACGTTACTGGTTTCAACCTGCAAACTTAACAGTGACGACGAGGATGGACGTCAAATATAACAGTTTGACGAAGAAATGGAAAGAACTCACTAAAAAAAAAGTACAACGCAACGGTTGACATTTCTAAGGAATACAAGTTTTGACAAACGAAATAGTCGTAGAAACGGATTTTACGCTAAAGAGACGTTCGATTCAAGCGAAAAAAAAAATGAATAATTCAGCGAACATTGGAAAGCTGTAAAATATTTTCCTCGCGAAGTACAACACTAAAAGAAAGAAACGGTTGTTTCCCAAATTCCAAGAACAAAAACTACATTCAGGTTAAAAAAAAGTAACCTCGATTAATAGTATTTTATTTACTAAAATACTAGTCGAAAAAAAAAGAGACAAACCAAAACCTTTAATTGCAGTCTCAAAGAAAAAAGCAAAAAAAAAAAAAAAAAAAAGCGACGATTTACGCCGTTTCCAGTGGAATCCATCTTAAAAAAAGAAATAACAAACTGTAAAAGTGAATTTTTGTAAAACGACAAACAGATTCGTATTAATAAATTACGAAGAACAGATTCGTATTACTAAATTACAAGGAAGTAACATACGAAGAAAAAAAAGTTCACCAGTGGATTTCCTAAATTGCTGTAAATACCAACTAAAGACTTTTTGGTAAACCAAATTTTTCTCTTCGGTATTAAAAAAAAAATACCACAGTTAAAACTAAAATCAAGGAAAGATTTTTTTTTAAAACTAAAGTTGTCACGGGATAACGGATATAAGACAGTAAAACGTCACGCAAAAAAAAAAAAAAAAAAAATTTAAATGCAGTCCATACATTTTATTTTTTCAATTGTGACTCGAGTTGAAAAACTTTTATTTTCCTATGGAAAGAGTTGTACTTAAGTTCGGCTGTTATTTATTAGGAAATGCCTAAAACGGAAAAGTAAATCGTATTTTGTGGTTTCAGCAAAAGCCTCAGTTCTTATGTTGTGGTTGGATGAGCTTGACTCGCTAGCGCAGTGAAAAAATATTATTCGAGCAGCGATATTACTATTGAAAACAGGAACTATGAACATTTTTTTTTTTTTTTTTTTGTAACACAAGCCATTTTATATCGTACGGGTATTGTGTTGCATGTGAAACTGTACAATTTTTCTTCGTAACTGCATTACTGCTACTGAAGGATACAAAAGAAATGGAAGATTTATCTAGAATGTTAATGTAATTTTTGCAGACGCAACAAAAGGCGCAATCCGAGCTAGATGCACTTAGAGAGGAGAAATTATTGAAATGGCAAATGGAACAAGAAAGGCAGAAGAAATTACAATTTGAATAAGAAGGCAGAAGAAATTACAACTTGAACAAGAAGAAAGGCAGAAGAAATTACAATTTGAATATGAAGAAAGGCAAAATGAACGTTTTGCTAAAACACTGGAACTATTAAAGACTAATCGAGAAAATGTCGACAGTACTAATTTCTCGCATAAACTATATTTAATAGCATGGACACATTTAATTATGTGCCGGAGGAAGAAAAGACTT
The DNA here is from genome assembly GCF_053919585.1 of Euprymna scolopes. Classification (NCBI taxonomy): domain Eukaryota; kingdom Metazoa; phylum Mollusca; class Cephalopoda; order Sepiida; family Sepiolidae; genus Euprymna; species Euprymna scolopes. The sequence goes on from NC_136499.1 coordinate 32,192,040, forward strand.
TTGAAACATACTATACAAGATACGAAGATGTCTTTCAACTGGACTACAAAAGTTGGCCAAATAGCCAGAAAGTGAGCCTTTTACTCAGGAAGTTGGGTGTTAGAGAACACAGCAAGTTCGTAGATTATATACTACCTAAAAAAAACTACGGAATTAGATTTCATGGAAGCTGTAAAATTACTAAAAGAATTATTTAATCCGAATATATCTCTTTTTCATAAGAGATGGTTGTGTATGAATCTAAGGAAGATGGACAACCAAGATTATTTGCATCAGTTGTCAATAAAAACTGTGATAATTTTAAGCTAGCGGAATAAACAGTAGAAGATTTCAAATGCCTAATCTTCGCACAAGGGTTTGTCTCCACGAAAAATGCAGAAATACGCAGACGAGTGTTGTCAGCTGGAATCTGAGCAAGATTTAACACTTCAGAAATTAGCAGAGGATTGTGAAAGGGCCATTACACTAAAAATAGATTCAAAAAAAGATAGAAGAATCCGGAGTGGCATATGTAAGAAAGGTTAGAAAACCATACACACCAACCAAGAACTATACGAATAAAAGCAGTCAAAATGGAACGATATATTCCAAATATAATACTTATAATTATAGTAAAGAATATAACAAGTCTCTTCCTAGATATAACTCTAAGAGATGCGCAGAAAGACATTGGGAATCGTATTGCCCTTATAAGATGAAAAAATGCTACATTTGCAAGAAAGTCGGACACAAAAGCGATTGTTGCAGATATAAAGATTTCACCAGAAAGAGAGTACAGCAAACAAAATCAAATGAAAAATTAGACAAAAATCGGCGAAAATACATAAAAGCAGAAATATTTAAAACGCCAATAAAATTACAACTGGATTCAGGATCCGATATTTCTATAATACACTTGAATACATGGAAAAATTTGGGTAAACCAACCATGATGAAAACAAGTAAATCAGCTCGGACGGTAACTGGTGGCGAGATAAAATTTGAAGGAGAAGTTATCCTTCCGATAAAATTGAAAGGGATTACGAAGAAATTAAAAATGTTCGTATTGAAAAATAGCGAAAACCTGTTTGGAATAGATTTAATTGAGACATTTGGACTCTGGGATAAGCCAATTAATACATTCTGTAAAAAAATAGAATGTACTACTCCAACAACAGAAAATATAAAAGAGGACTTAAAAAATTATTCCCTGATGTATTTATGACTAAATTAGGTCGTTGCAATAAATTTAAGGCCTCGTTTGAACTTAAAGAAAACAACAGCCCAATTTTTAGAAAAAAGCGAAACGTTCCGTTCGCTGGGTTGGAAAAGATTAATAAAGAATTAGACAGATGGAACAGACAGGAATACTATCAAAAATAGAACATAGCGACTGGGCAGCCCCCCCCCCACCGTATATGTAAAGAAAAAGAATGATGAAATCAGAGTGTGCGCAGACTTTTCGACAGGTCTAAACTCCATATTACAAGATTACCATTACCCTCTACCAAGCCCAGAGGAAATATTCACAAAGTTGAATGGTGGTAATATCTTCTCCAAGATAGACTTGAGCGACGGGTATTTACAAATACCGGTCGAGGAGAATTGCTCAAAAATACTATGCATCAACACGCATAAGGGATTGTACAAATACAACCGGTTGCCCTTTGGCATCAAAGTAGCGCCTGCCATTTTTCAACAAGCGATGGACACCATGCTAAGTGGTATTGAGTGCGCATGTGCATACCTGGACGACATTGTTATCAGGAGCAAATCCCTAGAAGAACATAAAGAGCATTTAAAACAAGTATTCACTCGAATACAAGAATTCGAGTTTAAAGTAAAAGAAAATAAATGCGACTTTTTTTATGAGCGAAATTAAGTATCTTGGACATATAATAAATAAACATGGGTGACGTCCAGACCCAGAAAGATCTGCGGCAATAAAAAACATGCCAGCACTTAATAACGTAACAACCTTGCAGAGTTTCTTAGGACTCGCAAATTTACCAATCTTTTATTGAAGGGATGCATAATTTGCGAGCTCCCTTAAATGAGCTGCTAAAAAAGGACACACCTTGGAACTGGACGCAAGAATGTTAAACCGCTTTTGACAAAAAAGAGTGCACTAACATCTGAATTATTTCTAACTCACTATGACACAAAATTAAATATAGTCGTCGCTAGTGACGCTAGTTCCTACGGCATAGGAGCATGCATTCAACACATCATGCCTAATGGATCTAGAAAGCCAATAGCTTACGCTTCAAGAACGCTGCTTCCAGCAGAGAAGGCGTATTCACAGATTGAAAAAGAAGCGTTGAATATAATCTTTGCAGTGACTAAATTCCACCGATATTTATATGGTAGACAATTCATACTTGAAACCGACCATAAACCACTAGTCACAATCTACGGATCAAAAAAAAAAAAAAAAAAAAAGGATTGCCTGTATACGCCGCAAATAGATTGCTGCGCTGGGGTACGATCCTACTGAATTACGATTTCCAGCTACAACATCTAGCATCGAAAAAGATTTGCCATGCGGATGGACTTTCAAGACTGATACCACAGAAACATAATTTGGAAGAACCAGTGATTGCAGCAATTCGAACAAACGTCGAAGTGAAAAATATGATATCAAACATCATTAAAGAACTACCGGTAACATTGTCGGACATTAAAAGAGAAGCCGATAAAGATGAATATATAAATGATATAAAAGAAAAAATTATAAATGACAAAAAGGTTCAGGAAATTTTTTCCATATGTAACGATGTGTTATTATATAGCGAGAGAGTAGTAATACCTAAAACGTTGCAGAAGAGGATTTTGAGAGACTTCCACACAGGACATCCGGGGATAAATTGGATGAAGTCTTTAATGAGAAACTACGTATACTGGCGTAACATGGACGTCGACATAGCTTCAACAATAAATAGATGTGAAGGATGCCAGTTAGCGACAAAATCCCCACCTATAGTACACAAACCTTGGCTGAAAACCGACCACCCATGGTCGAGAATCCACATAGACTTCGCTGGTCCAGTAGGAAAAAATTACTACTTAATTGTAGTAGATAGTTATACAAAATGGCCTGAGGTAATGCGTTGCAGGAATCCAACAACGAACAACTCAATAGGATTCCTACACGAGTTATTTGCACGATTTGGTGTACCAGACTCACTGACAATGGAACTCAATTCACATCCACAGACTTTAAGGAATTTTGTGACACGTTCCAAGTAAAGCATATCACTACTCCACCGCATCATCCAAGATCGAACGGCCTTGCGGAGAGGTTCGTGGACACGTTAAAACGAGCGTTGAAAAAAATCCATTGGGATACCAACGGAAAAAGCTTTGCAACAATTTTTGCAAACCTAGAGGATAACACCGCACCCTAATACCCCGTCAAACATATCACCAGCTGATTTAATGTTTGCCAGAAAGGTGAAATCAGCGTTTGATAAACTATTGTCAAGACAGGCAATTGTCCGAAACAATACACACATGATAAGAAAGAAATATAACTCGGGAGATCGAGTATATTTCAAGTGCTACAGGAATAACACTTCTTAGTGGGAATGTGGCGTAGTGGATAAACGCATTGGTGATTGTACACACATGATTAAAGGTCCACAAAATATACATAAAAGGCACCTGAACCAAATAAAAAACGCCACATTCAAGATGGTGATTATACAACAGCAGTCGAAGAGGAGGAAACCATGGACATCATATACGAATCTTTTAATTTGGAAGCGCCTCAATATACACCTGAACCCCGAAGATCAGGTAGAAAAAGAAAGTTTAATGAACCATTAATGTTAAATCCCAAGAGAAAAAGATATTGAAATCTGTGCGACTTCAAATCTTGGTAGGAGGGTGTTGTGGTGGCACACATTCATTTGCATATGTGGATAGTAATTACACATAAATAGGAAGACTCAGTTAGTTTGAGCGTGTGTTCACCAGAAGCCACCGAAGGCCGCCGAGAGCAGATATGTTTCTCCAGAAAAGACTCTCTTATTTGACACCATTATGTAAATATCCTGTAAATATACCTTTTCCTAATACATTTCTTATTTGATCTACCTTTGTTTGTTGGGTCGTCATTTGTATTGCTTTCTACGTTACTTGTTTCAACCTGCAAACTTAACAATCATCATCATCATCATCATCATCATCATCATCATCATCATCATGTATGTATCCGAAGATCCTATTATTGGTTTTCTCAACATTTTTCTAGTCAGAATTCTTTCTATGCAGAATTCTTTCTAGAAAAAACATCGAGCACTTACAAGAGGAACCACATGAAGGTTGCCAACACCCTAAGTAAAAGTGGAACGAACTTGGAACATCCAGCTCGTCAGACCACGTCGTTAACCACTAAATCACAGTCATCTCCAAAATCAAAACAGTATTCGAAATAATCCAGATGATAAAGAAATTCTTCCTGTTTAAATAGTTTAATGTACCGAACGTTAAAAAGAATAAAAATAAAAGCTGCATCTAACCAGCGTTGCCCGGGAGTCTTTCATTTTCATTTTTTTCTCATTTTCTTGTTTTATCTTTTCATTTTTCTATTTTCCCAGAAAAGGTTGAGTTTCAATTTGGGCCAGAAAAAACATTTCTCTTGGCAACAAGGATGTATGATAAATTAACATCTGGCCCAAAGTATTTACAACAAGATCATGTCAAGACAAAAATAAAAAATAAAATAAAATGAACTGAAGTGAGTCACAAGAAATAATCTTCCTGCTTAAGTATTTTAATGTAACAAAAGTATTCCTAGTTATTAACAGAGTTACAAACAACCAACCAAAAAACAGCAGCAGTAGCAGCAGCAGCAGCAGCAGCAGCAGCAACAACAACAACAACAACAGCAACAACAAAAAAAACGTCTAACTAGCGTTGCCTGAGAATATTTTATTCCAGTTTTGAGCAATGATTGAAGATTGCAATAAAAGTTCAGTATAGGCGTTAAAAACTGTTTTATGTTATTGATTTAGTTAAATATTACTGATTCATGTTATTATTAATAAATATTAAATAATGAATCATTTCGAGTGAAAATTCGAGTTTCGTTTTTAGAATAACACGACATCAAGTCAAATGAAAAATAAAATCGAACTACTAAGTTCAATTGAGTGGTAAATACTTTATTTTTTTTTCTCACTTTCTTGTTTTATCTTAGAGCCTCTGTCATGCTGGTATGTAGTTTTTATTTGGTTCTTCAATGTCAGTAGGAAGGAAATCTTATAAAAAAATATTTTATCTTGCATTATTTTATATTAATTTATCTTATTTTTGTTTGGTTTTCCGAAATGTGTTATTAACCC
>NC_136499.1:32202366-32262366 GCF_053919585.1 Euprymna scolopes
CGGATTAGTATCCAGATCTAGGAACTCTATCAGAATTCCTTATCAATGTAAAAACATTTTTACTACAATACGAGATGGAATCCGTTCTTCGGAATTATCTCATTTATTCTCTGCTTCCTTTGTTCCAGCTCGTTTAACCCGTTGGTCTAGTGGTCTTTATTGATTCGCTGTTTAGATACCTATTTATAATACATCTGTAGCAGCAAACAAAATAATGACTCAATCAGATGGTGCAACGCATTGATTCATTTGTCTCCTAAGGAACTTCTTTAGGCCCTGTTAGAAACTAGTCTACCAGCAGAGAGAACTCAACCAGCGAACAAGACAGAGTCTGTCTGTCTGTCTATCTGTCTCTTTCTCTCTCTCTCTCTCTCTCTCTCTCTCTCTCTCTCTCTCTCTCTCTCTCTTTCCTGTCAACGTCCACCGGACACAACAATTCCTCCACTCTCGCCATAGAAACTAACGACCCCTAGCCGCAAAAACGGCTTACTTCTAACTGGTTGACCAATTATTTAAATTGAATAAAGCTTTTCGTTGTTTTGTTTTAAAGAGTTTATTTTATTTTATTTTATTTATTTATTTAGTCTTTGGTGTTCATAAATTTAAAATTGGGCGAGAAAACATAAAATTATCGCTTTTCTAAACATCTTATTCCAGTAGATTGTTTTCAAGAACAATGTGTTTGCGGAACTTTTTCCTGTTAACTGTTGTTATGCTACATATAATATTAATCTTGTCAAGACTAAGGTTCTTCTATTAATCATCTTTTGTTCTTCTCAACTCTTTACATCAAAGAAGAATCTTTCCACTCGTGCATAGAAATGTGCTATTGCAGAATAAGAAAGCGCACAAGACTCAGTAGAAATTAATTTGAAGGGAAAATCATGTAGTTTGTTGTTTGCGATTGTAAATCTCCTATTTAACTGCCTCCTCATGAAGGCAGAGTTAGACACAAGGTCGGGTTTTAATCTGGGAAAATCCAGCTCCCTCAAAAGGGGCACTCTGGATAGGAAAAAAATTAAAAATTGTCTCGGTCATGAAGGCTTTTTATTCCACTGACCAAGGACAGAAAAAAGTGAAGTGTAGCATCAGAACAGATGCTACACTATAATCTTAGCCTGAAGTTATTCTAGCAAAATAGCGATTAAAAATGTTGCTTGCCGAAGTTGGCAAAATACTGAAATTAAACAGAAGAAAGCACAGAAAACCAGAAATAAAAAGATAATGCATGAATTAAATGAATACAGGAAATGTTAGAGAATGGAGAGAGAGAGAGAGAGAGAGAGAGAGAGAGAGAGAGAGGGGGGAGTGTGTGTGTGTGTGTGTGTGTGTGTGTGTGAATTATAGTGTAGACACGTTGACCGGAAGTCAAGATCAGCTGATTGGATTGCGTGTGAGTCATGTGATCAGGTTAGCTGAATCGAGGAGATTGGGTTGGGATTTGGAAGAGAGCGGACGTTGTCTCCTCCCCTTCGCCGGGGGTGGGGAACGAACGCTGACGTGGTAGAAATAAGACCTACAACAAAGGTCAAATTCACTTTCCAATCTTCTGTAAACAAACTGGAAGGTGAATAAAAAACTATAGAACCAATTTCTTCTCTTGGTGTGACATAAATCTTCGTCCCCAAAAACAGGTATCAAGTCTCCCTCTCAGACGAGAATTTCCAGATGGACCAACGAAGAAGCAGAGGTATGTGAAAATGCATGTCACACACATGTTCACACTTAACAGCATATGAACATATGTAACAGAAAGACCACTAGACGAACACACACACAACGACATTAACTCTGGTAAAATAATTAAACACTCAATCCTTTAAAAATAGACACGTCTTAATATATCATCTCCATTCCAATTTCAACCAATATGCAACAAACGCTCATTTTATGATACGACAACGTAACAAACATATATTGCAAAAGTAATTGTATTTTGCGGCTTGGTTAATGGCCAATTATTTCCATTTAATGTTGAAATAAACGGTTCCCTTCAGATTCAAAATGAAGTGAAGGCTTCGTGAGTGTTGGCTGATCAGCCATCACATCCAGAATGAGGGAGTAACATTTCTTGGCGCCTTCTCACGCAAAGTCAACAAGGGCGGATAAAGGATTTTTGGTTCAACCTTTCAAAATAAAGTGTCTGTTGATTAGTCAGAGAATTGTGTTCGCCAACCAAATGGGATACTTTGGGAATTCATTGTCATAATGAAAAAAGGGAGATAATTCTTTAGTAGAAAGGGAAGGTAACCTTTTGTTTTATCCTTCCTACATATAATATTTTGATTGTATAAATTCCCTTCTGGATCAAAGTATACAAGGTTTGCTCCAACAGTGACTACATAGAAATGTATTATGTCTAGACTATTAGCTAGTATATTATGTAACTTTTGAAGGCTATCTTACACACATTTATCCACTATATTAAAATCTTAAACTCAATCATAGGAGAAACATCATCGCGACCGCAAAGATATACAATGGAAGTAACTGTTATTTTTCCCTCTAAATAAATAGTACGACTTCCGTTCCCAGTCGACATCGGAGGTGTTCTGCATTAGGGTCATATATAAGGTTTCATCCTTATTTTCTGGCTAATACACTTATACACATACCGTAACCTTTCCTTTTCCCGATTAAAAAAAAAATGATGATTTCTCCCTCCTCACGTTTCACAAGATTTCATTGACAACTACATATTCGTTAATTCTGGAATGAACGAAAACTCATTAATAAAAGAACGTTCCAGAAATTAAAACAAACATGGTTTCCCTGATTAGATTAGGCAATCATTACAGATTAAATACCCGATCACAAACATATTATGGCATCGAAACATGTTAATAGCCAATACTGCTTTCATTTACACATTAAATATACCGTACATGTTAGCTTTTCGTACATAGCTACAATAGCGTGAAACATATTTCGCGTTTAACTACAGCGTGCATGTTTTCCGACACAGACTGATAGTCACTATTTCTTCTTCCTTTGTTCTCAAAAACTAATATTCCACAAAAACATTTCACAATGATTACATGTGCTTTGTTTTATAATTACATTTCATAAACATTGACCAACAAGAAGAAACTATTGTTTTAGTTTTACAGTAGATATACTTCTGTTTGCATTATGCGATTTAGCGGTGTCCACCGACCGAGTCCCTTTCAGGGATAACATGACTCAAGTTCGTCGTGGCACTAGGTGTATCAGAATTTTTGGTAGGAATTTTTGACACCCCTAACACGAAACTGCGAATAAAATATAAAAAAACTCGTCATTTCTCTTTTAAAAGTGGGTTGTTTATTTTCTTTATGGATTATACTTCCAAAATAAACTATTAAAGTTGTTTTAAAAGTAATAGAAATATTTTTTTTTATTTTTTAAAAAACAGTAATGAATTTTACGAACTCAATATTTTTCAATTTTTAAACTTTAAAAATCTATCAAAATTTTTCTATTGATTCTATTTTTACGATATTTTCAGGGTCAATGTGAAATTTTATGCTCTTTCCAATAAACCGAATATAATATTTTAGACAAACGTTTTTTTTAATTCACGCCCCCCCATTTTCAAGTGTCTATTAAAAAGTAAATAATTAATTTACTCACCAAAGTTTTATGTATCACAAATTGAAGAGAAAAGGTCAATAAATAATATATTCAAATTTAAAACAAAAAAAGTAGTGTTTTTTAGAAATTTACCAGTAAAGTTCGAAGTTTAAAACCTTTTTTTTTAAACCACCTTGTTTGTTTTTTCTTTTGTTTTTTTTAATGAAACCTTGGTCCTTGCTCCTTTAATTGAAAAAAAAATTAGGGCTTGAATTACATTTTTCGAGTAGTTATAAGCTTGGAAAGACAGGGGGTCGAATAACTCACGCCTTCCATTTTGAAATGTCTATTAAAAAGTAAATAATTAATTTACTCACCAAAGTGTTATATATCACAAATTGAAGAGAAAAGGTCAATAAATAATATATTCAAATTTAAAACAAAAAAGTAGTGTTTTTTAGAAATTTACCTGTATAGTCCGAAGTTTAAAACCTTAAAAAAAAAAAAAAAAAAAAAAAAATTCACGTTGTTTTTTTTGTTTTTTGTTTTTTTTTTAATGAAACCTTGGTCCTTGCTCTTTAATTGAAAAAAAAAATAGGGCTTGAATTACATTTTTCGAGGAGTTATAAGCTTGGAAAGACGGGGTGAAATTATTCACTATTTTTCACGAAATTTCTGACACACCTATCGTGGCACACTCGATAAATGCATTTCCTTCCTTTGCGTCTCCTTTTACAGCTAGCGTTGAACGTTCTACCTTGACTTCTCCGGCTAATTTTCTTCCCCTCCCCCTATAACGGGCTACTGCTACTATTAGCATTGTTTTTGGGACGTGGATTGATTTTTTTTCTATATTTCTGACACACACAATTAAGTGAAAACCCAAATTTAAATTTCAATTTACATCATCAAATGGGCACCATCATTCGCCGCCATCTTTTCAAGTCAACCATGAGTCGCCTCAACTGATTTCACAAGAAATTCTGTCGGAATAGAACTAATAACGTCACGTATTCTCCCTTCAAGATTAAAAACCAAATTCATATAACAGATCTGAAAAGAAAACAAAAGCATAGATTTAATTACCACACATTAAGTAACATACACACAAAAAATTGAGAAACATATTACAGCATTAGAATATATTATAGTTATTTTAGAATAGGGAGTAACTTTCGGATCACTCTGCAGATACGCTAATTTAATATTTGTAGTATGTTATCACATTTTATCATATTTTTAAATAGTGAATCTTCCTATCACTGAAGATGCAACGTAAAAAAAAAAATGAAATAAATAAATAAATATTTTTTTTTTACATAGGCGTCACCACTTATCAAGGCCGATAGGCCACTCAAGGATAAAGGGTTAAAGAGTGTAGAGTAGTCAAAAGGACAATATAGTAATCGATAGTAATGGAAGTTCGGTAAATTTGTTAACTTAAGTGGAACGGCTCACCAGAAACTTGTTCACGTTGGACTTGAAGACAGCCATATTATAGACAGCTGGAAAGCAGGAAAACGGAAGACAATTCCACAGGCGTGCAGTTCTAAGAAAGAAGCTTTGATCATGGAATCTATGTTTAGGTTTAGGCACAGATAAAGAGTGGGGAAAATTATTCATAATGTTTTCAGCTAGTCTAGTGTTTCTTGTGAAAGTTTGGCGGGGGGGGCATAGATTGAAGCTCAGTCGAACACTTTCCATGAAAATAACAATAAAGCAGAGACAAACTCGCAACATCTCTTCTGTGAGATAGAGGTTGCAGCGAAGAGAAAAGGACATCTCCCACCAGGCCACGAAGTCTATTTTGAACCCTATTAAGGCAGGACAAGTCTTTTCTAGCAGCTCCTGCCCATATGTGGCAACAGTATTCCATCCTTGGACGTATCTGGCTCTTATATAGAAATAAAATAAAATAGAAATAAATAAATAAATAAATAAATAAATAAATAAATAATAATAATAATAATAATAATAATAATAATAATAATAATAATAATAATAATAAAAACAAAACAAAACAAAAAACGATGTCACTTTTGGACCTTGCGTGAAACTTTAATATATTTATTGGTCTTTTGGCTAGTACCTAAGGGCAGTATCTGTTTTGACTAAAGATGGTATAATGATATCGTGGAGTTTCTGTTCGCACCGGGCGTCCATACAATGGAAATATGTCGCAGACTTCTATAAGGATATTGGAGATAAACCGTAATAACCTTATAATATATAACCTTATAATAATATAAATATTCTGACATTACATTTACCAGATTAGTTAAATAAATACTTTTTGTTTCGTAAAACACTTTTTTTTTAAACTAATATTAACAATTAGTATAGATATCCCGAAAAACTGAGCCATAGAAAAAATTTTAACGAATATCTTAGTGACTCCTGATGATTGAACCTTCTTTATGATCTACGGACCAACCCTCAAACAAACGGTTCGAAGTGTTGTAACACAAAGCCAACCGTCTTTTTCCTTAGTAGGAAAAGAAGCATGTTCTCAACACCCGAAGAAGGTCGCAGGTTGCAGCGACCAAAACATCGTGCTAATAAAACCCAAGATGAGAATAATAGTCGATAAATCAACATAACACAAGCATTCACAACTCATCTAAAAAATTCAGAATTGCTTTCAATACTTTTACAGTTTTGGGCAAGATCAAAGTGTAGTATCTGTTCTTCAGATGCTGCACTTCTATTTCTTGTTCTCTTTCAGTGGAGGAGAAATCCTTCACGACTGAGACAATTTTTATTTTTGTACCTTTTCTCCACGTTAAAAAACGACCCTGGTGTCTAACTCTGTCCCGTGGGGAGGCATAGTAAATAGGTACAATAATTCGGGGGTGGGGGTCTCCATTCACACTGAACGTCCACAGAATTCCCAGTAGCAATATATTACATATCTATACTCGTATAATTTTTTAAATTGATATTCATATTAAAGAACCCTTTATTTGAATTTTAACGAACATATTTTTTTTCCAGAAAGAATATTAACTGCGTCATATATTTTAAAAATATATTAACGGCTATATGATGGTATTTAAAAAAAATCTCCCTCTCTTTGACAACGCAAGCCCCACCCCCTTGAATTTCCAACGTCTTTTTCCGTTTCTAAAATGGAACAGCGTCACACTTTTCACAAGAAAATTTTCAAATATTTGTACTGATGTTTTTGATTTTTAATTTCATTCATCAAGAGGAAGTCTCGAAACAAAGACGAAACATTGATGAACACATAACTCGGTTTATTCTTTTTATTTCTTTATTTCGTCGGAATACTATTTCAAGTATTCTCATCATATTTATGTATGCGTATATATATATTTGTTAAAAAACATTTGCCTACCAAATTCCTCTGTCAGTTTTTGGTCTACAGGCATGAAAGTTAATATATAGGGTATTCGAACTCATGCGAAACTTTATATTTGGGTTTTAGCCGGGGAAAATCGATGCAAAAATGTAAAAATTAAAAAAAAATGGAATTTGTTAGGTGGAGGTTGAACAACGGCATTACGAATATGTATGCGTAACGTAATAGTTATTGGTTCATGTTTGAATTTTTAGCCTTGCAGCAAACATGTCTTCATAGCTTAGGCATTAACGTAAAAAAAAAAAAATGTAAATCGTAAGCATCCTAGGAGCAACACTATCACAATCGCGACATCTATGGAAGAAGGAGTCCCTATTTTTCTCTATAAATATTTAATCCTCCCACCGCTACCAGTTGACACTATGACCTATTGTAGATTTTCCTTCGATATTTACATTGCACCCATCGTAACTGGTTAGTAGCTACATGCATATAACATAATATTTCCATTACCTGATTAAAAAATAATAAATTCTCTCTTCTTAAATCCGCTCCATCTAATTCACTGAGACCGACCAATTTATATTATGCCAGAATCCATTTCTTCATACATAAACGAACATACGGGTACCATTATTTATTTTTCGATTTTGGAGCGTCCTTTCAACCCTTACACGATTCTATTTTTTTTATTTGTTTTGTTTTCGTTTTTTTATTTTTGGAGGGGGGTGCGTTTTTATTAAAAACATTTTCTATTTTTTATTATTGGTCTTTTTATGACCATATTTGGCCTTTTTCACGCTCTTAATTAAAACATGATTCCGTAAAAAAGGCCAATTTTGGCATTATAAAGGCTAAACTATCAAACCTTATAAATGCCAAATTTATAAAGCAATACGGCGGCCTCGAATGTCGTACATTTAGTCTTATAAAAATGATGAAAAATAATAACAATAAAATTTTTTCTGGTTTTATTTCAGCTTTTGGGTCTAATAATGTGTTCTATATCAAAATAATTTTTTTTTTTTAAATAATTTTAACACGGGTTAACGGGTCCTGCGAAATACGAAACCTGCATTAATCAAAATATCATATCGTATTTTACGACCGGGCAATACCGGGCGGCCTGCTAGTAAAAGTAAATTTCCACAGGTCCCTCTAATTGATATAAATAGCAGTAACCGTCTTGGTGATTGCATAGGATTGATAAACACAAAAAGGTTTCTCATCTATTTATTTAGATATTTAATCGCATTTGTTTGAGTAGATCTGTTGTTTTTCTGTCCTTACCTACCCATTTACTTACCTACTGCATCTGTTATCTCCCAAGTTATCTATCAGTCTTTCAATACCGTTTTTTTCACCAACCTTACGTATTGCATGTAAGAATTTCTTTGTTTTGTTAAGCGAAGCTTTGTGTAAAAATGTCTTTTCAAGTCAACGTTGGAACTGTGGGTTTTCTGCGGGGAGGAATTAAATAAGAATTCTCTCAGGGAAGAATGGATAAGTAATCAAGTAATCATGTCTTAAATAACAAAGTGTTGAAAGCGAAGAATGGTGCGCTGGGGAATGAAGTGGGGTAAAAGTGTTGTGTCTGTTGGATTGGAAAAAGAAAAAAGGAATGATGAACACTGGAAGAAGAAGAAGAAGAAGAAGAAGAAGAAGAAGAAGAAGAATAAGAAGAAGAATAAGAAGAATAAGAATAAGAAGAAGAATAAGAAGAAGAAGAAGAAGAAGAAGAAGAAGAATGAATGAATGAATGAATGAATGAATGCTCAAAAAAAGAAAATGGATTTTAAAAGAAGAAGAAGAAGAAGAAGAAGTAATGTTGAAAGAAGTGTAAGAAAACGAATGCAAAAAGAAGAAAAAATGAAACGACAGTTGAAAGAAGAAAAATAAAATAAAATGAATTTTGAGAGAAAAAGAATAAAATAAAATGAAATAAATGTTGAAGAAAAATTGGAAAATAAAATGAATGTTGAAAGAAGAAGAAAATAAAATGAGTGTGAAAAGAAGAAGGAATAAAAAGGAGGAATGTTGAAAGAAAAAGAAAGGAAAAAGAAGAAAACAAAATGAATGTTGAAAGAATAAGAAAAAAAAAAGGAATTAAAATGAATGTTGAAATAAGAAAGAAGAAATACAAGAAAACAATGAATGGCGAAAGAAGAAGAATAAAGAAAATAAAATGAATGTTAGAAAGAAGAAAAAAGACAAAGAAAACAAAACGAATGTTGAAAGAAGAAGAAGAAAAAGAAGGAAATAAAGTGAATGTTGACAGAAGGAAAAAAAAAGAAAAAATGAATGTTTAAAGAAGAAGTAAGAAGAACAAGAAAATAAAATTGGAAAAAGATTCAGAAGAAAAATTTTTTTGAATGATGAAGAAAAAATAAAATAAAATGAATGTTGACTTGACAGAAGAATAAGAAACTAAAACGTTGGAAGAAAGAAGGAAAAAAATAAATTGAATGTATAAAGAAAAAGAAGAATGAATGTTGAAAAAAAAGAAAAAGAAGAAAACAAAATGAGTGTTAAAAGAAGAAAAATGAATTTTAAAAGAAGAAAAAAAGAAAGAAAAGAAAATGAATGTGGAAAGAAAAAGAATGATGATGATGATGACGACGACGACCACCACCACCACCACCACCACGACGACAAAAAATAAGGTATAAATAAAGATCAAGTGAGTCACCGTAGTGGGAGGGGATGGGGGAAAGGAAAGAAATGTAAAACTGATAGAAAAAAGTAGGGAAGGGAAGAAGATATAAAAAGAAGACAGGGGAGGTTGCGGGAAGATGAAAGAAACTTGGAGAACAAAGAAAGAAACATGAAACCCCACCCGACAAAGACTGAATAAATATTGCAAAAAAAAAAAAAAAAAATAGAAAAATAGAAAATGATTGAAACAACAAATCACTAACAACAATATAAAAATAGGATTAAATAGTGAAAGACGATAATATTGAAAAAAAAAAAAAATCATAGAGAAAGTGGAAGCTACAACAGTGGCGTAGCTAGAGTAAACGTCACCAGGGGCGGTCCGCTCAAATGTCATCCCACTGACCATATGCTAAATGGTTAGCTAAATGGTTAAATTTTCATACATGTCTTACTGTCTGACAGGTACGTTACTGCTTACACGTATAATAAAAGACAGAATCATATACGAAAACATAATCAGTTCAAATCCAAAGATTTTTAAAATGCAACTGTTCATAATATCACAATAATAATAAACTTATTTACTAATATGAAAACCAGGTATGAAACGCTTTTTAGGAAGAAAAACATGTCTATAATATGACGAGCCACTTAGTAAATGGATGACTAAATAAATTAATAAAAATAAAATAATTAAGAAGAAAAGGGGCGTTAGAAACGCAGCAGAATAGAAACACTGAAAAAGAAAAAAAAAAAAAAAAAGAAAAAAGGAAAAATTAGTTAGTGATTTTTAAATAATTTTCCCCACTCTTTATCTATGCCTAAACCTAAACGTAGATTCCATGAACAAAGTCTATTTTTTAGAACTGCACACCTGTGGAACCTTCCAAAAGATGTTACACAAGGGGGATTGTTAGAAAACGATTGTTTCCCGAGAAGGCTCAAAGAATGATTAGAACAAGGCACAAAAATGGCCCTTGGATTAATGGCCTTAATCTTTTTTGCACACCACCGTGGATTCCGGCCATGTTTGTAGCATTATCGTACCCTTGATCGCAACAGAACCTTCGTTTTCTAATTTCTCGAGGATATCGTAAGTCAATGCAGTAGCTGTTTTACCTTTCAAATGTAAAAATCCCAGAATGCTTCCCCCACTTCAACTGCATCATCACTGATATGTACATATCTAATTACTGCTGACATTAGATCTGCATGCGAAACGTCTGGTGTGCTATCAAAAGTATACCAAAGTACTTTACATTTTTGATGTCAGCAACGAGTTTTCCAATCACATGTTTTGCCAAAAGAGAAATATATATATATATATATATATATATATATATATATATATAATTTTTTTTTACTATAATAATTAAATACCTACAGTAATATATACAAACTGCAGCATAATATCGGAGGTGTGTTATAGGCATATTACCTCTCCACTTCCTCGATAATAATTAAATACCTACAGTAATATATACAAACTGCAGCATAATATCGGAGGTGTGTTATAGGCATATTACCTCTCCACTTCCTCAATAATCGTAGATTCCTATATTTTTTCTACTGAGAGTTCACTGCAATAATTGGTTAAGATCAATGGAAGTAGTAAATTCTTTTCTCTCTAATTAATTCCTCCTACCCCCGTCACCACTTACACCGTTGCGGGAT
The DNA here is from genome assembly GCF_053919585.1 of Euprymna scolopes. NCBI lineage: Eukaryota > Metazoa > Mollusca > Cephalopoda > Sepiida > Sepiolidae > Euprymna > Euprymna scolopes. The sequence goes on from NC_136499.1 coordinate 32,213,573, forward strand.
CGTTCACAAGCGACATTTACGAAGGAACAACAGTTTCGTTTTTCTGTACTTTGTAGTTGCTTAAAAAAACCTGGAATGCAATTTTACCATGCCTTTCCGTTCTATGTTTTCTATTGGGTGAAATGTACCACGGAATTAACCGATAGCGACATTCCCACAAACATTAACTCTTATCCCACGCATACTTTTACGTTACTTAATTACCATTTTTCCCAACATTTTTACACACAAAAAAAATGATTTTTTCCATTTCTTTTTTTTATAAACTAAACATATAAACCATCATTTCCGTTTCATTTCGTTTTGTAATTGCTTAAAAAACTGGAATGGAATTTTAACGTTCCTTTTCGTTCTATGCTTTCTACTGGGTGGAACGAACTGAAGGGTTATTTATGTCATTTTTTCTCATTTTTCGCTGTGTTTTTTTTTTGTTTTTGTTTTTCCGAATACGTTCATCATTTTTTACCCTTATTTTTTGCTTTTGGTTTTTCCGATTTCTTTTTCAATCAATACGTTTGTTCCCTGTTTTTTTTGTTTTTTTGTTTTGTTTTAGTTTTCCGATTTTTTAAAAAGAACTTTTACATCGTTTTTTCTTTTTGGAATACATAAACAGGGTTATTACTTTTTTTTATTACATTTTCACCCCAAACAAGGCACATTGCCACTTTGGTGTAGGGGGCTACTATCAGGGGCAACAACTACTGGGGTACTATGTAGGGATTTGGGCAGCAAAATGTTGGTTCACGTTATACTTGAACTTCTGCACGTCAGTACTGTTGGGGAAGCAGGGACCTGGAATAGAATTCCAAAGTCTAGCGGTTCTGGGGAAGAAACTACTGGAGTAGAAAGATCTTTTACATCTAGGGATCTCTACAGTGTGGGGGTGGGATTTTGCAGCCTGTCGGGTCTGTCGAGGGTGTTCACGTCGTGGGGGTACAAGTGCTTGCAGTTCGTCAGAGCATTCACCATTAAAATACTTGTAGAATAGGCAGAGGGATGCAACGTTTCGTCAATGGGACAGAGGCTGAATCTTAGATGCCAGTTCAGGGCCTATCAGATTGGCGACTCTCTTTTGAACCTTGTCAAGGAGCGAGAGACTAGTAGCCGATGCACCAGCCCAAATATGACAGCAATACTCCATACATGGGCGAATGGTTGCCTTATAGAGGTACAGGATACTTTCGGGTGTTAGCAGTTTTCTAGCACGGTAGAGAGAGCCTACCTTCTTCGCAGCGGCCCTGGCAATGCCCTCGATGTAATTGTTCCAACTCATGTTTCCTGTGAACGTTAGACCAAGGAGCTTGAAAGACCTACTCTCAGATAAAGAGTCGTTGGCCATTGCTATAGGTGGTAGAGAAGGTTTCTTGTAATTATTGAATGAAACCAGTTTAGTCTTGGCGGCATTGAACGTGACCATCCATTTTTGTCCCCATTCCACTACAGATTGGAGGTCATCCTCTAGTGTTTCTGCCATTTCTTTAGATATGTGTTCATTTGTTTTCCTGTCGTGCCTGTTATAGAGTGTGGTGTCATCAGCATATATACCCATCTCAGAGGCAATTTTGTCGGGGAGGTCATTTATGAATATCAGGAACAGTAGAGGTCCAAGGATAGACCCCAGGGGCACCCCCGCATTTATATCATATTGTTTAGATGTACGACCGTCGAGGGCAACCTGGATTTTTCTCTTATCTAAGAAGGATTTAATTATGTTGAGTATTCTACCAGTGATACTGTAAGATCTAATTTTCCTGAGAAGACCTACATGCCATACCCTGTCAAAAGCCTTAGATATATCTAGAGCTACCGCTCTGCCCTCCCCGCTTTGTCCAGTGAATGGTATATACGTTCAGAGATTACAGTGAGGATGTTTGCTGTTGAACGGGCTTGTCTAAATCCTTATTGTTGGTCAGTCAGAAGCTTAGCATCTGTAAGGTGATGGACTAGAGCATGGTTAATTAAGGTCTCAAATATTTTGGCAAAAAGTGGGAGGAGGCTAATGGGCGATAATTTAATGGGTCCATTCTTTCGCCAGAATTCTTGAATACTGGTACCACAGAAGCAGTTTTCTAACAGCCTTCGTTTATTCTTTACTTTGCCCCTCCCCCTTACACACACACACACACACACACACACACACACACACACACACACACACCTCCAAACACCCAGGCAACGCCGGGTCCCTCCACTAGTATATATATATATATATATATATATATATATATATATATATATGTGTGTGTGTGTGTGTGTGTGTGTGTGTGTGTTTATTTCAACCTCGGTAATATTTGCTTAAATCATTACAAGATTGTTTCTATAGACGGGATAAACAAATTACCCAGTCTATGTTATCAAACAATTTAAGCCATTATTATTTTTTTTTGGCTTAAACTGTCTGATAACATAGACTGGGTAATTTGTTTATCCCGTCTATAGAAACAATCTTGTAATGATTTAAGCAAATATTCCCGAGGTTAAAATAATAAAAACATATTTAGCTTATCCAACGTATCGAGCACGTTTCCCCCCCCTTTTTTTTTTTACTAAATATACCTCTTAATATATATATATATATATATATATATATATATATATATATATATATATATATATTCTCTCTCTCTCTCTCTCTCTCTCTTTCTTATTCTTTATGTTCATCCCTATACCATCTATATAATATTTTGATGCAGAAATTCCCCTCTGAACCAAAGTATCGTAGGTTTGCAATATCATATGTCACATACTAATTCATTAGGTCTAGGCTATTATATAATTTTCGAACCAAATTATAGACACAATCAGTCGTTATAATGAAATGCTACATTGCATCCTACAAGCAACACCATTACAATCGTGACTCCTATACAGGAAGGTGTTCCTATTTTTCTCTATAAATATTTATTCCTCCCACTGCTACCAGTTGACACTGGAACCTATTCTACATTTTCCGACGATACTTACATTACACCCATCGTAACTGGTTATTAGCTCCATACACATAACAATCTTTTCATTACCCGATTAAATAATAATAAAATTCTCCCTTCCCAATATTCGCACCGTCAGATTGGCTGAGACTGGCTTATTCTATTATTCTAGAATCCACCTCATCATATATAAACGAACCTACGGATGCCATTATTTATTTTTCGATTTTGGAGCGTCTTTTCAACCCTTACACGATGCTGTCTTTTCTCTTTGTTTTGTTTTCGTTTGTTTTTTGGGGCGTTTTTTTATTATATTTTCTTTTTTTTTTTTTAGCATTTACTATTTATTTATATTACTGTGGACGATTTTACTTATATATTTTCCTATGCTTATCTAGCTTTCAATCATGTTACTTATCGTGTCAACCGCTTACAACCCGTACACATTCTTTCACAACGCTATGCCCCCACCCTTTTTTTTTTGAATTTCCGACGACTTTTTCCGTTTCTGAAATGGAACAGGGCCATGCATTTCATTACATCAAAGATATATTTTCAAATATTTGTACTGGTGTTATGGTTTCTTAATTTCATTCATCCAGAGAAAGTCTCGTGATAAAGACGAAACGTTGATGAACACATAACTTGGTTTGTTCCTTTTTTATCTCTCTATTTCGTTGGAAAACTATTTTCATTATTCTCATCATATATATATATATATATATATATATATATATATATATATATATATATATGAATCATTCAAACATTACCGCGTTTGAATATATGGTTAAGTGGTATTTTTAGTCATTTAGAACTGCTTTAAAGCTTCACCGCTCACCTATTTTTCGACCAAATTTCAAACAATTATTACAGTTTATAGATCACCTTCTCAGCTATATTGTGATTTTTTTTTCGATTTTCGTTCAGTAAAACAAAAGTTATGATGAATTTTCTGGTGTTCAAAATCGCAACAATATGTAAGGAGTTGAGCGACACTTTTTATAACTCGTTTTCATAGCAACCACATCGCTTCAGCGACTACTGTTGCTACTAATTTACTGCTGTCGCGAAAAGAGAAGTAACACGTAAAACAGAGAGAATGAAAGCATAAAAGGAAGAGAATTATTGGGGGATTTTCTTGAAAGCAGACGAGTGCTGTACATTGTTATTACATATGTGTTTATGAGGGTAAAAAAAAAAAGACTGAAATTAAAGAACAAGTGAATTTATTGGAAGCCTGGAAAAATCATGGATTACAATAGAAAAATGCGAGCATGAAAAGTAATATGGTTAAGCTTAAACATGGAAAAGTAAAGGACTAGTTGTTAAAACAGAAAAAGAAAAGGGCAGGATATCCAAAAAATATAAAAATTTATAACTTAAAATATTGCAGCATTAAGAATTGATTATATAATGCAATAAATTGAATCAAAAATTTATTTTAATTCTACAATATTTTAAATTATAAATTTATTATATTTTTTACTAGAATATCTTGTCCTTTTCTGTTCCGCTTTTAACAACGTCCTTTTCTTTTCCATGTTTAAGCTTAACCATGTTGCTCTTCATGCTTGCATTTTTCTATTATAATATATATATATATATATATACATATACATATATATATATATATATATATATATATAATTTAATGATTAAAGTTAAATTCTGTAGATTAATATATATATATATATATACATATACATATATATATACATAATTTAATGATTAAAGTTAAATTCTGTAGATTAATATATATATATATATATATATATATATATATATATATATATATATATATATATATATATATATTAAAGTTAAGAATTTATTGTTTGAAACAAGGAATATATGGAGAAGAATTATATTTATTTCCTTAATCCATAGATTTATATATAGGGATAAACGAGCCTCAAAAGGGAAGAAATATGAATAAAAAAGCAAAAACTAGAGAGAGAGAGAGAGAGAGAGAGAGAGAGAGAGAGAGAGAGAGAGAGAGAGAGAGAGAGGATAAACGAGTCTAAAAAACGGAAGAATCATGAGTAAAAGAATGGAAAAAAAAACTAAGACGAAGAAAGAGAACATATTAGAGTAAAATATAACGAGGGTAAAAAAAGAGAAAGAAAAAAAATAGAGAAAGAAAAAAATAAATAAGTGAACAAAAATGGCAGAGGTTTAAATAATGGCTGTGAATTCCTTTACCAAACTGTTGGTCCTGTGTGAAAAAGAAATGGTTGCATGTTTTACATTTTAAATATGCTGAAAACAAATGCACATATTAAAAAAAAAAAAATCATGCATTCCGACTTGCCCGACTAGGCGATGAGGATTGTCACCACAAATAAATCTTTGTGGCATATCTCTCATTTTTTTCTCTTTTTTTGTAAAAAATTTTTTAATGGCATCTTCTCTGATTTCTAATAAAGTATTTCGGTAATAAATTTGAAATCTAAAAAAAAAAAATAAAACAATTATATGAGTTTGAGTGTGTGGTTGGAGAGCGATGAATACGAATAAAAGCAGAGACCAAGTCTCTTATTTGATTCATCTCCATTTCTCTCTCTCTTTCTCACTCTCTCCACACAACGCACGTGCACACACACACACACACACACACACACACACACACACACACACACACACACACACACAGCCCCGCCGCCTTGTGCGGCCCGGGCGAAAAGATCAAAGTGTAGTATCTGTTCCGACAGATACTGCAAGCAAAGACCATATGTGGGGGTAACCCCACATATCAGACCTTGGTCCATGTAGGGGCACCCCTTCATACCAACAGTTACTACCCAGCTCCCATTTCCCACCTCTCGGGAGCTGGTCCCCCCTTTCCCTCCCCCTCCCTCTCTCTCCACATTAAAAAACGGCCTTGTGCCTAATTTGCTCAGTGGGGAAGCAAATAAATCCACATATCGCATCACAAACTTTTCTCTTCGCCTCATGCGTATTTTTAAGCTTTACTCCTAGTCGCCATATATATATATATATATATATATATATATATATATATATATATATATATATATATATATATATATATATATATATATATCACTTTCACTACCCCGATGAAGACTGAAGGATCGGTTGAAAATTATTTACCTGTAAAAAAAGTTAAAATTTTTTTTTCATAATATTATTTTGTATTCCTGCACGTCACCTATTGAAAATGAATAAAGAAAAGTTATAAGCTTTTATACTTTTCGTATTCTTTTTTATCCATTTCCACACACACACACACACACACACACACACACACACACACACACACACATATATATATATATATATATATATATATATATATATATATATATATATATATATATACTTCACTTGTTTCCTTATACATATCTTGAAAAAGCTAAATAAAGTTTCAGGCGAAATATCGATTCACACATTTTGTGCTGAGTCCTTTGTTTTTCATCTTGATTCTCTTTCATCCCTATTTATTTCACCTTGTTGCATTTTATTCCAATAAATATTGTTTACACGCATGCGTATATCTATATATCTATAAAAGTGAAAGTGTATGTCTGTCTGTCTGTCTGTGTCTGTCTGTCTGTGTATATTTCCCTACACAATAACTCTGTCAATTTTTAGTCTACAGACTCGAAATTTGATATACAGAGTAGTGAGATTTGGGAAAATCTTTGTAATCCGTTTTCGGCCAGAAATTTGGCTGTTAAGGGGTCAAAGTTCAACGATTTGACTTTTGAGAACTCTACCAAACTCCTCCGACAATTTTGGGTATAAACAATTGAAATTTTAGATATAGGTTCCTTGGACATGGATCTAACTTAATAACCCATTCAAATAAGACCGATGATGAGGGGAGGTTTTGTCATGATTTTGCCATTGCTTATGACCTCACTCAGATTGTTCGCGAACCCACCCGTGTGCCCGATACACTCAATCAATATGCAAGCCTCTTAGACCTTTTTCTCTCAACTTCCCCTTAGCTATTTTCATGTACCGTTCGTTCTCCTCTAGGATCCTCCGACCACTCCGTCGTATCAGTTAAGATAAAAACGAAATGTAAGAAGCCCCCAGACGTACCCTTCCACCGTACTGTATACCGATACTCTATGGCTGACTGGGATAGCTTCCGTACATTCATATCTGATTTACCTCTGCACTCCATGTTTAAAAAGGAAGTGTCCTCTATAGCATCAGATCTGACCGAATGGTTAATTGTAGGCATAGACCAATTCATACCATCTAAAAAATTCCAACAAAAACCTAACAGCCAGCCATGGTTCTCCCCAGAATGTGCTGCTGCTATCGCGCACAGAAATCACTTTTTCCATAGCAACCACTGAGACTAAAGCTGCTTTCAGGTCTGCCAGCAACCACTGTAAAAGAGTAATAAAAAATGCAAGAGAGCTATATGCCCAGTCTGTTAAATCCAAAGTAGCTGATCAGCGGCTTGGATCCCACCAGTTTTGGCAAATAACAAATAGGATCCTGAACAGAAGTGTGCGTTCTATCCCAACCATTATCAATGGACCAGAGGTCATCTCGTCAGCGTCAGACAAGGCCAAACTATTTGCAAAGAACTTTGCAGCTAATTCTACCCTATGCGACGAAGGCCATCAACTCCCCATATTTCCTCCTATAACACAGAACAAGCTAAGTAACATACAAATACCCGTGCATGAGGTCGCCAAGCTAATAAAAAGCCTAGATTCCAGTAAAGCAACTGGCTCTGATGGCATTCCAATTATAGTGTTAAAAAAGCTTCAACCAGAACTTGCTCCCATACTTACGAAACTATTTAAGCGCTACCTTAAGGAGAAGTGCTTTCCGACCCCCTGGAAGACCTCATCAGTTTGCCCTGTATTTAAGAATTCAGGTGATAAGTCATCTCCCTCTCAGTACAGACCAATAAGTCTCCTGTGTGTTATGAGTAAGTTGCTGGAATCCATATTAAATAGAGAAATAGTCAACCACCTCAGCAGGAATAACCTTCTTAGTGACACACAATATGGTTTCCGCTCTGCAAGATCTACCGCAGATGTGCTCACGGTTATATCCCACAGGATTAGTGAATCTCTTGACAAAGGCTTTCTTTCTAGGGCAATTGCTCTTGACATATCAAAGGCCTTCGACAAGGTATGACATAAGGGTCTAATTCACAAGATTTCCAGCTACGGTATAACTGGAAATGTTTTCTCAATCATTAAATCATTTCTCTCCGATAGGCTCATAAGAGTAGTGGTAGATGGACAAAAATCGGAGGCCTGCAATATAAATGCTGGAGTCCCTCAGGGGTCAATCCTGGGCCCAACTCTCTTCCTGATCTACATCAATGACCTCCCTAAACACATACTTAAATCATTCGTTGACATCTATGCTGATGACACGACCATCTACGGCAACACATCAAAGGCTGTAAATGACAAAGTTCTCTCTGATTCTCTCTCCTCTGATCTCGAGCGCGTGGTTCAGTGGTGGAAGATGTGGCTGGTTACCTTTAATGCATCCAAAACCAAACTCCTATCCTTACATCATCAACGCTCTGATCCCCAGCTGGCATCAATTGTGATGGATGGCTCTCGTCTGGGTGAGGCCCCGTGTTTTGACAAGCTCCTGGGTTTGACCTTTACTCCTGATCTGAAATGGAACACGTACATCAAGTCTGTTGCCAAGGTCGCTGGAAAGATGGTGGGATCCTTCTACCGCTCCAGAAGATATCTCACTACTGATGCAATTCTCTATCTATATAAAAGCCAAGTACGTCCAAGGATGGAATACTGTTGCCATATCTGGGCAGGAGCTGCCAAAAACAGCCTATCATGCCTTGACAGAGTACAAAATAGACTTCGTGGTTTAGTGGGGGATGCCTTTTTCTCTACCCTGCAACCTCTCTCCCACAGAAGAGACGTTGCGAGCCTATCCTTGTTTTATCGTTATTTTCATGGCAGGTGCTCGTCTGAACTCCAATCCCTGGTCCCCCCTCGCCAATCTTTCACGAAAAACACCCATCTAGCTGAATCCACTGTGAAAATTTCCCCCCACTCTATATCTGTGCCTAAATCAAAACGCGGATTCCATGAACAAAGCTTCTTTTTTAGAACTGTACGCCTGTGGAACTCTGTTCCGTCTGCCTGCTTCCCTCCGGACTACAACTTGGATGTCTTCAAGTCCAATGTTAACAAATTCCTAATGAACCGCCCCCTTAATTAAACACTTCATCAAATCTCCACACTAACGTAATGTACTTGCAATAACCCTTATCCCTGAGTGGCTTCCGGGCCTTGATAAGTGGTGATCACTGTGTAAAAAAAAAACAACAAAAAAAACTTGATGTGAGCCCAAAACAATAAATTTTAAGAGGTCATAATAGGGTCAAAGTTAAAAAAAAATTGACCTCTGCAGTCTCTACCAAATTACTCAGACAATTTCTGGTGTAAACATTTGAAATTTTACATAAAGGGTATTCAGAAATAGGGCAAGCTTTTTAATCGTTTTAGTTCGAACATTTGAGCTACCAATATATAAATGTATGTATGTATGTTTGCATGTCTGCCTAAAACTTTTGACAGAGGCAACGGATTTTCACAAGATCAGTATCGTTTTTAAGCTCGACCTTTCAGATGACAAATACCGAAAAATTGGCTAAAAACATTTATTTCTTCACTCTCAACTGGGCACTTTTCTACAGGGAGGGGTCGCTTTTTTTCACCGATATTTTCGAAAGTCGTCCCTTCTTTTCGATTGTCTAGCCTTAATCTAAACCTACGTCACTTCCGGTTTGGCGGGGGCGTAACAGCAAAGACGTCACGTTTTTTTTCTAATTCTTTTCCTCCTTCGCGGTACGGGTTCGAGCCTGCCTTCCTATTACCACTTTTTTTTTTTTTTTTTTGCTCAACACCTTCAAACACCCGGGCAACGTCGGGCACCCATGCTAGTAATTTATAAAATTGCATCGACGTAAATAACTTCTTATGCTTATTTGGATTGTTTGTACTAGTATTTTCGTCTTGAATGCTATCCGATATAACCTTGGACTTTCTTCATGCGTATTTTGTCGAACTCGGAAATATGCACAGAATTTCGAACAGAAGGGGTAGCACGTTCTCTTTCTATCAGCCACAATAGATAGAAATCTGAAGTAACTCACAATTGTATTTATAGTATCGCCCGCACTGAGGATTGAACTTTCAACCTCTAAAAGATATGCATGAAGAAAATCAGAGGTTACATCGGCTGAAACGTTGTGTGAATAACACTCAAGATGAGAATAGTAGCCTAAAAAATCAAAATAATACACATAAATAGCTTCTGTTCTAAAATTTCAATGTTTCCTTTCGAATAACCATTTCTTGATCAATCCATAATAACAATTGACTTTCTTTTTTTAATTTAAAAAAGAATTTTTTTTTAGAGATACAATTATTCCTGCTTGGAATATTTTTTGCGTGGAAGCCATTTTCCTTTTTCTCTGTCAAATGTCAATTACAAATCGATCTATTTTATTTTGTCTCAGCAGAAATTATCACAGCTATATTCTTTCGTTTAATAAATAGCGGTTTACAAATTTTTGTTTTTATTCAGACAGAAAGTGCCATAGAAAGAAGGTGGTAATATTTAAATTTTTTTTTTTTTTTACATTTCGATGTCGTAAAAGGTCATGCCCTACACGTCGTCTTCATTCCTAAACGGAAGTAATGAAAGGAGGATTACTCACATCTTAAATTGAAGAACATGATAGGAGTTGTCTACCCCACAACAAATTTTTTTACTCAAATAATGTAAGTGTTATTTAAAGGAAAGATGTGTTTGTTCAGACCTTCTATAATGAGGAGGTGGAACTATCTGATAGTGCTGCAGGTATAAATTAGTTCTACTTTGTGTATATATATATATATATATATATATATATATATATATATATATATTAGTTCTACTTTGTGTGTATATAATATATATATATTAGTTCTACTTTGTGTGTAAATAATATATATATATATATATATATATATATATATATATATATATATATATATATATATATTGTTTTAACAAAATCAAGACATAAAAGAATGGATTGATAGCAATAAATAGTGTATTTCATTGTTCGTTACAATTGTTTTAAGACTATTCGGACAAATTCAAACCCTATATTGTTCAAAAATTTTCACAAGAATATCCTATCATCAGACATTTTGAAAAAAACACTTTTACAATGAACAACATGGAATCCATTTCCCTTTTAAGGAAAATTATGAGAAAATATTTTACCCCCCCCCTATATATATATATATATATATATATATATATATATATATGCAGGATGAAACAATAAAAGTGTCGCCCTAAGCAAAACAACACTACAGCTTTATTTTAAAACTTTTATTGAAAAAACAAATCAATCCAGGTAACTTGATTATGTAGTAGAGCTGACATCTATTCAATGTAACTCCCTTTTAGCCTCAATCACCCCCTCGATATGGGTCCGGGACTGGGAGCATGCATTTTCCACAAGCGCCGACAGGAGCTCGGCACTAGTATACTATTATATTATCTTTTAATTTACAATTCAGTTTACTATACTATTTTAAACCACTATAATATATTTTAATGCTCAATTCATGGGGAGGGTAGTGTTGTATCTGTTCAGTTGTCATTATGCCATCCTCTCAGGTACTACCTTCTCCTTCAGGTATGGGATAATGTAGTATCAGGTCTGTTGTCACGATACTATCCTCCCATGCATTACCTCCTACTTTTGGGGCGAATAGGAGTACGGTTGTGTAGTATCTGCTCCGTTGTCATGAGACCACCTTCCCAGGCATTATCTCCTTTTATTGGAGAAGGATGTTAGATTAGTATCTGTTTTGTTGTCATGAGGCTTGCCCCCCTCCCAGGCATTATCTCTTTCTTTTTTAAAAAGGAGGGTGTTAGTTTAGTATCTTGTCTGTTGTCATGTGGCCATCCTCCAAGGTATTATCACTTTCTTTTTTTGGAGGAGGGGTCGTTAGTGTAGTACATTTCTGTTGTTATGAGACCATGCCCCCGGGTATTATCGTTTTCATTATTTTGGAGTGGGAAAGCCTTAGTGTAATATTTCTTTTGTTGTCATGAGTGTTACATGATAAGGGCTGTCCCCTTTTCATGTAAGTATAAAAATAGAGAGATTTAGTTAAAATGAAAATGAAATAGCATAGACGAAATTCGAACCTCGTAATTTAGGTTTAGAAATAGATTACGTGTGAGAATTAGAAAATGAAATGTAAAACAAACGATTGTTTAGTTTAGAGATAAAATAGTTTCAAGAAAAGAATGGGCACTGTCAATTTTGTTATGAAAATTCAATTGAAAGAATGCAGCTACAAGATAATTTAATAAACATGTTTTTAACATATTGGAAATATAGGTTACTGAGAATATAGGTTAAAATTCCTTTTGTAAAAAAAGGAAAAGTTTTGGACACGCATGTCCAGAACACGTGAAAGAAGACACATGTTTTAACATGTGTATGACGTCATGGAAAAATGGGAAGTTCTAGATATAGTTAGAAAACTTTAGAATTAAGTAAGGAGAAACTGGGAGAAACTCAGAGGGAGTTTGAGAACGACAGACGATAGTCTGCAGTTTGGGATTCGAACGTCTAGAAGCGAGACGGTCACTTTTGAAACTTAATATGTAAAGCTTTGAATTCTTGATGATGAAAACCACGGCCGGTCGTGAGAAGAAATAAACCCATCATGTGTTTTTATAAACGTTGTCTTTGTGTTGTGATTCTACCAAAAGGTAAAGTGAAAATTGTTATTATATGTCTTGTATATCATGTGGTTTAAAATGTCTTCACATACACATCTTACATACTCATATCTACACTAAGACTGTCTGAACACTGTTTCCTCACTCTAAGAGCTTCAACACTTGTAAGTATGAACATTTTTAATATATATGAATCTCTTTATAAAACGAACAATCTCTCTTACAACATCTCCCTCTCTCTCAACATCACTTACAACAACATCTTTCTCTAAGACTCTCTCTTAATAAGACTCTCTAACATGTACTTATAACAACGAACAATATAACAACAAAAAGAACAATAATAACAATAATGTATAAATATAACAATGAGGCCATTCTTCTAGACATTATCTCCTTCTTCTTTTTTGTGGGGAGGGGATAGTGACGTTACTGTAGTATCTGTTTTGTTGTCATGAAACCGTCTTCCATGCATTACCTCCTTTTTGGAGAGGGCGTTATTGTATATCTTTCTATTGTCATGAAACTATCTCCCAGGCATCACCCCTTTCTTTGAGGGAGGGGTGGAGAGTAATGCTCGTTCGTCATGATACCATCCTCCCGGATTAATAAAAATAATAATTAGAAGAAAAAGAAGACTTTTAGAATTAGCTCAGCAGATTTTTCAGACTCGTTGAACAATAAATGAAAATAATTGGAAGGAAAATGTAAAAAAAAAAGAAAAAAAAAAGAAAAAGTAAAAACATAATTCGGAATAAATGATGCGTAACTATGAGAAAATATTTAGTCCTGGAAGATTTCGCTAGAAAGTTATTCTGACATAAACCCAAATGAAATCGGTCTGCCAAATTCTGGCCAATGGTAACGTGATCTGTGGCTTATGACCTAATTCGACCCAATTAAAATACACTTTTTCCTTCCATATATTAAATATAGGTTTTGAGAAGTTATTATTTTCTCTTCATCTTTGCTCCGAGTTTCTCTCAGCATCCGCCATGATTAATTCTGTTTTTCTTTCTTTTTTTCTTTCTTTCTTTCTTTCTTTCTCACTCTCCCTTTCTTTTAATCTTTATCTTCTCATTTATATAATTTTCTACGGGCTCATCTTTAATAAGATGCCACATTCTTATCTTTACTCATCTCTTTCAGTGTAAGTGACGGGTAGGGTTAGGGTTAACGACATGGACTGACGACCCGAGTGTCTCAAGTTCGAATCCACTTCATTCCATAAAAAACACTTTCATTTAGAATGTTGGCAACCTTCATATAGTCTCTTTTATAATCCCCGATGTCTTTTTAAAAAGAGTCCTGGATATGACCTTAAACTATATCCGATGGTAAGGCCCCAGCTTGCAGACCTTGGGGAGTGTGGAGCCACCCCTTAATTGCCATTGCTCCCAGGTTCACTTTGACCCGGAGTGGTAGTACCTGTTAGGGTCCCAACTATGGGTTAAATAGAAACCGACTTGAAAAAAAAAAACAAAACAAAACAAAAAAAAAAATCAAATATATACTATTAAAAAAAATTCTTCAAAATCACTGGACTCGGCATTAAATAATCTTAAAACGGTTGATATACCGTAAAATAAAAACAACCAACCAACAACTTTCTAGAAAGAATTCTAACTAGAATATCATATATCAGGAAAGCCAATGCCAACAATAGAATCTTCAGATCCATACGATATTATGATCATCTCTTTAAATGTCTTTATTTGTCTTACAATCATTTGAATTTCTTATCTGTAACGATTTAAATTGTATCTAAGGCCATACCTACAACAGGCCAAGAGATCTGATATTTTGTGAGACTCCACTAGAGGCAAGATTAGTATAAGTATTCTAAAAAAATTTCCTAATAAATTAATGTTTGGTGTTATGAATTTAGAATTGTATTGTCCTATTTTTACTATATACATGAAATAGTATTAAAGCACAACGGAATTAGTTCGTCTTCCTCCATACTAACGTTGCCAAGACGGTGGAAACATTCTCGTTCTATTCAGTAATTGAGTGACCAACTATTAAATAGCATCTGAAAAATCTCACCCCGGGAGTGAAATAAATTATAATGTAAATGGCTTAAATGTTGGTTTAAGTTTTTATTTCTTAACTGTATTCTGGCTCTGTATTGCATTGAATTTTCCTACTCAAGATTTCTAATCAAAATTACTCTATCATTCACATATCCAGTACACATTATATATATATATATATATATATATATATATATATATATATATATATATATATATATATACAATATTGTATGTGGATGACTATATATATATATGTATATATATATATATATATATTCATCCACATACAATATTGTTTCGCTGTTTCACAGCTCATCAGTGTGGCTAGACAGGCAATTGCCTCAAGCCAGGATCGAAACCCGACCACCCAAATGACAGTCAAGGCTTCTCACCATTACGCTATACGGCTGATGCTGTGTGGGAAATGGATTAACGACGTTTTGACATTCCAGGTAGAAGAGCGATTGAATTTCAACAAAGGTCGTTGATAGTGCTCAATCAGAAAGCAAATTATATTTTCTTTTATTATTCTTTATGTAAATACAGTCATATCTTGCTATGATGTGCAGACCGTTTCGATCATAATAGATCTCATCAGGCAAGAAGAATTCAAAATTAAAAAATTGAAAATGGTTCAAGACCATTTTCAATTTTAGAGGAGATATACTTTGCCATGACTGGCGTGGAGCGAGGGTAAAAATCTTACCTGTATTTATCTGTATTTACATAAAGAATAATAAAAAAAATATAATTTGCTCTTCTTGATTGAGCACTATCAACGACCTTTGTTGAAATTCAATTATTCTTCATTTTTGGATATTGCTCTACCTGGAATAAATATATATATGTACACACACACACACACACACACACACACACACACACACACACACACACACACACACACACACACACACATATTAATCATTTACTTGAAACGTACTCAGTTTGTATATACTAATCGTAATGGATAAATAAATTTAAAGATCTTATGTATTTAAAATTAATTACAAAAATCAAATTTTATTTGAAGAAGAGGAGGTAAAAGGATATTTTAGAGAAAAATTAGAGAGAGTGATAAAAAGATTTAATCTCCAAGGACTTAGCATCTAACATGAAGAAAAAAAAACCCACAAGCAACAGTCTTCTTTGATAACACCGAAAGTCTCAGAAAAAAAAATGATTTTATCATTTAATAAATTTTTTTCGGAGATCTTCAGTTCAAAATGGATACGTACAATATAACCTTTTTTTTCTATATTTTAATTTTTTAATATCTTGACTAAACTGTACAAGTACTCCATCCTCATTAAGAACAGACGATTTTTTCTTCATTCCATGAGAATTTAATCTTCAAGGACTTAACATCTAACATGGAGAAAAAGAAAAAAAAGCTAAAAGCAACTGTCGATTTTGATAAAAGTGTTTGTTAACACCGAAAGTCTAAGGAAAAAAAATGATTTTCCTTGGTATATATATATATATATATATATATATTTTTTTTTTCCTTGGTATATATATATATATATATATATATATATATATATATATATATATATATATATATAGTGTTGGATCTGTTAAGGATAAAGTACTTTTGATAAAAAATGCTCTTGTCACGAAATGGATTTTTAAAAATAATTACACAAACACATTTTTATTTCCTTTTAGTCGATTGATTGTTGCTATTTCTTCTGATGAGTTAATGGAAAAAAAGATTCACTGATTAATATAATAATTAAGTGATTGACTTTGTCCTTCGAAACAGATACTGTCAAGAATTTTAAATGTCAACGGAATTAAGGAATAAATTGTAAGGTGGCCCATATCATGAAATTTGGAATGTAGACTTCATCATTCATTTATTATATATATATATATATATATATATATATATATATATATATATATATATATATATATATATATATATATATATATGTGTGTGTGTGTGTGTGTGTGTGTGTGTGTGGTGTTGGATCTGTTAAGGATAGAGTAATTTTGATAAAAAATGCTTTTGTCACAAAACAATGAATGGAGTATTTATTTTTTTCAGGATAGTTTTTTTCCACAAATTTCGGAAACGGTCACTTAAGCTACACCCTTACATTAAAGAATTACATCTCCCCTTCCGTTATTTAATGTAGAGGCGTGGGTTAATTGACCATTTCCGAAGTTTGTGGAAAAAACTATGCCGTAAAACAAAAATAAAACTAAATAAGCCATCACTTGTTTCAAAATAAAAGCAATTGTCAAAGGCGGAACAAAAGAAATAAGTCACGCAATAAATACCGGAAGTAAAAATTCAAAATTCTTGTCTGGCCTTTTTAACTACAAATTTTCAAAAATCAAATTTGTGAAACTTGGTTTTTAAAAAGACTGGTAACCACATTATTATAATTACTCATTAGGAGTTTTTACACAGGTCATCAGCAAAGATTTCTCTTGGAGAACAACCTGTGGTGTTCTCTGGAGTCTGAGTAACAACAAGTATCCCTAGATTTTCAGTAGTCTCCACCTCTTTTAATAACCTTTGCAAATGAATTTGTGTTATCACAACAGCTGTTTATCATTGATTTCTCACTGGCAACGGCCATTGGTTTTTACTGGAATTTGGGTAGCAATAAGCCTATCCAGAGCTCCAGTCCTCTTTGCACTCATCCAATGGAGGTTTGGCTAATTTGGTTCTCCTGTGTTTGATCTGATTTTGATTTGATTCTCCTGTGTTTTATACACGTCATACTCACGTTGACACACCAGGTCTAGTCAGATCACTGAAGTTAGATAACGTTGAGCCTGACCAGTACCAGATGGGTGACCATTTGGGAAGGCGAGTCGCTATATGTATCATGAGGTAAAATATCAGGTTGAGAAATTGGCGTGGTCTGTCCTTCTCTCAAAGATAGATGAGACTCTCTTAAGCCGTGGTAGACACCCCATCTAGTGATGACGTTACAATAATAAAATACCCTTGATAGCCCTGACGAAGCATCAAGTATTCAGCTACGGACAAGATTTGAATTACACTACAAACTCGTGTAGTGAATTCAATCTCAGCTACGGCCGCACTGGATGGATGGATGGTGTTTGATCTGCATTATTTTTGTACCTGAAATTAGAGGGGATAATTACTCGTTCTGTGTCCGTGATGTTCTTGTTTCTGAAATTAGAAGAGGAGCCAACATTCACAGGATTACAACCGCGTCCCCCATGCTGGCCACGGAGGGAACGCCTGCCAATCATGACACACAGATCTTTCTTCTGGGCCCTACAGTTTGTGATATTTGTTGCAGACATTTTTCATAGTGTGGTGTTTGTGGCAGCACCAAGCCCAGAATTTATTTCCCTGTGGGTTCAGTTTTGAAGAGTTTTTTCGTTCTTTCTGAGGTATTCCTTTCCAATTTTCTCTTTCATTTCTTCTGTTACTTTGATGGTGTCTGTTTCCAGAGCCCTCAAGTATTTTTGTTCACAAAGGAATTACCACTTATCAATGCCCAGAGGCCACTCGAGGATAAGGGTTAAAGAGTGTACAGTGGTGAAAAGGACAACATCATAGTAATCGTTAGAAGTGTAAATTTGGTAAATTGGATTACTTAAGGGGAACGGCCCATTAAGAACTTGTTTACATTGGACTTGAAGACGGCCATATTTTAGTCAGCTGGAAAGCAGGTAAACGGAAGAGAGTTACAGCTTTGTTCATGGAATCTACGTTTAGGTTTAGGCACAGATAAAGAGTGGGGTAAATTATTGATAGTGTAGTTATGTTCACCTAGTACCCTCATCTCAGTTTTGTTGTGTAGTATTATACTTTCCATCACTTTCAGTTTTCCCTTCTCATGATCAGCAGTGTGCACTTTTCCATACCAAATTCCATTGAGATATCCTGGCTAAGGATTCTGGTTGTGTTTATTAGCGATCCTAGTTCCTTCTTGGTTTTTGTAAATAGTTCCAGGTTATCCACATACATTAGGTGGTTCATACTTTCATTTGTATAAGTGAACTCGTATCCGGCTTGGTATTTTCTGAACATATTGTTCAGGGGCAGCATGACTATGATGAACAGTATGTACTAATTAGGAGTAGTCACACAGATCATCATCAAAGAATTCTCTTTGAGAACATCTTATGATGTTCCCTGGAATCTGGGTGACAACAAGTCTCTTCAGATTTCCAATACTCTCCACCTCTTTCAATAATCTTTGCAAATGAATTTGTGCTATCAAAACAGCCGTTTACCATTAATTTCTCGCTGGTAACAACCATTGACCTTCACTGGAATTTGGATGGCAATAAGCCTCCCCGAGGTCCCAGTCCTCTTTGCACTCATCCAGTGGAGGTTTGGTTAGTGCTTTCTCCCCTCAGTCTTTTCATCTTCCTTAACTCTTTAACTATTGTGATGCTAGTTGTGCTGACTATTTATTTTTATTTACTTACTAGGTGTAGTCATTATTTACTCACTAGAAATAGTATTTACTCACTAGGATTAGTAGAAGTTTGGGTGGCAATAAGCCTTTCCGAAGTCCCAATCCTCTTTGCACTCCTACAGTGGAGGTCTGGCTAGTGCTTTCACTCCTCGGTCATTATTATTATTATTATTATTATTATTATTATTATTATTATTATTATTTGCAAACCATCACACGTTTGTACAATGTTGACATAGACAATGACTATAGTCGCCAACTCAAGAACATAACTATTTGTTTTCAGAGCCGGAGATATTGAACGCCACTTGCTTCAAATCTTTTATCTCATCAAGAATTGCAAATCTGCTGTAAATCCTAGCACCCCTGTTAAGTTCGACAAATAAATAAATAAAATAAAAAGTACAAATAAAAAATAAATAAAAACAACAAATGCACTCACTGACTAATTTTTCATCCTGTCACTGTTGAAACATCAGGATTTCTTAGTCCAGATACTTTACGTTTCATACGAAATATTGGACGGATGATAGCCACTTGTAAGAACGAGTCCCAAGAGACTGATCGAATATTCCAGCACACCTTCCTATCATTCGAGTCAACGCCATATTTATAATGACAATCATCCTGCAATGTCAAAGTCCCCATGGAAGAAGCAAACAAACTTTGCTTTCGTGTAGAGAGGCAAGTAAAAAGTAAATAAAGACTTCTTGAAATACACTTTTAGTTGCAAATCATTTATTTCATGTTGTAACCACTCGATGTTCCTTTCCGTTTCTGTTTATTGGTGTTAAAAAAATCATATTCCAAGATGCCTTTGTAGGACTGACCTGAGTCACTCCTAAAAGCCAAGAAATAGGACGAAAATAATACTATCCCCCCCCCAATAATACTTTCTTAGACACTCTCTTTCTCCTTCTTATAAACCGAACACAAACCAAGAACTGCTATCCAGAGTCCCTCATTATCTCTCTCTCTCTCTCTCTCTCTCTCTCTCTCTCTCTCTCCCTCCCTCCTTAACCAAGCCCTAGCCAGCATGACAGGCAAATAGCCAGTACACTCTTAGCCACTGAACCAACAAGACGTACGTTGCTGGCGAACATTATTAACAAGAGGTGTACTCTCTCTAAAATGTAAAAAGGCAAATAACCTTTTAAAGGTTAACATTAGTATTACTTTTATCATTCCAACTACCAATAATAAAGACAAGTGCCAGCCACTGTTACACCTTATTTTTTCATCCGTCCCACCATATTAATGCATAAACAGGTGGAAATCTATATAAATAAAACACTAGATGCATGTGCGTGTGTCTGACGGTATAATTATTTAACCGATAAACTCTTAAACTACTGGTCGTATAACACTGAAATTAACACGAAATAGTAATCATACATCAAGGAGTGTTTATAACGAGTAAAATCTTTGTTTGGGTTGACGAGTAACAAGTACAGCCAATCGGAAAGTTGAAATGCAAAATGTTCATTTCAACTTGTTAGCATATTTTTATTTCTTTCTGCGCATGCCCAAATTCAATCCATTTCTTCAAGTCGTTTAATATTAAATCTTTCTTATCTTCTTCTTGTTTGCTTCTTGATATCTACATCGGCAAGGAAGGTTGTTGTAGCGCTAAATGGTTCGGTTTCAATTCTAACTGATGTCACCCAAGTCTTTTTTTTTTTTAACTTTTGCAATCATTATTATATATTAGGTTATATTCAATAAAGAATTGGTCATGTGACAATAAATACGAAATCTGCATGAATTAAAATATATTTTAGCGTATTTTACGACTCGGAAATCCCCCTCCCCTCGCTAGTTGAGAAAAAACGATGCAAAATAGAAATGTAAATAACTTGTTAATGTATTCGACGTGATCCCTCCTCCGAATGAAATTTTGTTTTTACATGAATTTAATTTGAATAAAATAAAATACGCATCAAGTTACGCATCTTTTAAACTCCTCGGCGATCCTGGATATGACCTAAAACTATATCCGATGGTGAGGCCCCACCCTGCGGGCTTTGGGGAGTGTGGAGCCACCCCTTAATTGCCATTGCTCTCAGATAAACTCTGACCCGGACTGGTAGTACCTGTTAGGGTGTCAACTATGGGTTAAATAGAATCCGACTTAAAAAACAAATATACTCCATTAAAAATCGTTCCTCAAAATAACTAGATTCGGCATTAAATAACATGAAAAAGGTTGATATGCCGTAAAACAAAAACAACCAACCGACACACCAAACTCCTAACGTTCACAGGAAACATGAGTTGGAACAATTACATTGAGAGCATTGCCAGGACCGCTGCGAAAAAGGTAGGTTCTTTCTACTGTGCTAGAAAGCTACTAACGCCCGAAAGTATCATGTACCTCTATAAGGCCACCATTCGCCCATGTATGGAGTATTGTTGTCATATTTGGGCCGGTGCATCTGCTACTAGTCTCTTGCTCCTAGACAAGGTTCAAAAGAGAGTCGCCAACCTAATAGGTCCTGAACTGTCATCCAAGCTTCAGCCTCTGTCCCATCGACGTAATGTAGCATCTCACTGCCTGTTCTACAAGTACTTTAATGGTGAATGTTCCGACAAACTGTAAGCACTTGTACCCCTTCTACGTAAATACCCCCGGCAAACCCGACAAGCAGTAAAATCACACCCCTATAGATCCCTAGATGTAAGAGAGCCTTCTACTCCAGTAGTTTCTTCCTCAGAACCGCTAGACTTTGGAATTCCCACCCAGGTTCCTGCTTCTCCAACTGTACTGATATGCAGAAGTTCAAGTGTAACGTGAACCGACATCTTGCTTCCCAACTCTCCACCTAGTACCCCTGTAGCCTGTGTTCCTAATAGTAGCCCCCTACATCAAAGTGGCAATGTGCCTTGTTTGGGTGAAAACGTAATTAAAAAAAAGTGCACTTGAAAGCCAAATCACGGCGTAATATTAGGAAAATAAACAAATATTTTATTTGTTTGAAATTTATAACATAAATATATTTCGGAGCTAAACTCCATCCTCAGGATGTTGTTTTCTTTTTTTTTTCGACTGCCCCCCTGCAGAGGGTAAAAGTCCCTCAATGGAGTTCCTAGATATGACCTTAAACTATATCCAGTGGTGAGGCCCCAGCTTGCGGGCTTTGGGGAATGTGGACCACCCTTTAATTACCATTGCTCCCAGGTCCACTCTGACCCGGAGTGGTAGTACCTGTTAGGGTTCCAACTATGGGTTAAATAGAAACCGACTTGAAAACAACGAATATATTCTATTAAAAAATTTTTCTCCAATATCTTTGGATTCAGCATTAAATAACCCGAAAAGGGTTGATATGCCGTAAATAAAAACAACCAAACAACAACCAACCAAAAGCTATGGTATAGCTGGAAAAGTCTTCTCAATTATTAAATCATTTCTTTCTGATAGGTTCATAAGAGTAGTAGTTGAGGGGCAAAAATCAGAAGCTCACAGTATTAATGCCGGTGTCCCTCAGGGGTCCATCCTGGGCCCAACTCTTTTCCTGATCTACATTAATGATCTTCCAAATCACATCCTTACATCATTTGTAGACATTTATGCTGACGACACTACCATTTATGGTAGCACATTTAAGATAGTAAACGACCAAGTTCTCTCCAATTCTCTCTCCTCTGATCTTGAGCATGTAGTACAATGGGGAAAGGAGTGGCTGGTTACTTTTAATGCATCTATAACCAAGCTTCTCTCTTTACATCATCAACATTCTAATCCACATTTGGCATCAATTGAAATGAATGGCTCTCGTCTTCAGGAGGCCTCAAGTTTTGACAAGCTTCTGGGCTTAACCATTACTCCTGATCTTTAATGGAACACGTACATCAAATCTGTTGCCAAGGACGCTGGAAAAATGGTGGGATCTTTCTATCGATCCGGTAAATATCTCACTGCTGATGCTATTCTCTATCTATATAAGAGCCAGGTACGTCCAAGGATGGAATACTGTTGCCACATCTGGGCAGGAGCTGCTAGAAAGGACTTGTTCTGCCTTGATAGAGTTCAAAATAGACTTCGTAGCCTCGTAGGAGATGTCCTTTTCTCCTCCTTGCAACCTCTATCTCACAGAAGAGATGTTGCGAGTTTGTCTCTGATGTATCGTTATTTTCATGGAAAGTATTCGACTGAGCTTCAATCTATGGTCCCCCTCGCCTAACTTTCACAAGAAACCATCATCTAGCTGCAAACACTATCAATAATTCCCCCAACGTTTTATCTGTGCCTAAACCTAAACGTAGATTCCATGAACAAAGCTTCTTTCTTAGAACTGAACGCCTGTGGAATTGTCTTCCATTTTCCTGCTTTCCGGCTGACTACAATATGGTTGTGTTCAAGTCTAAAGTAAATAAGTTCTTGATGAGCCGTTCCATATAAGTTATCAAATTTACCAAATTTTCATTACTAATGATTACTATATTGTCCAATTTCTACTGTACACTCTTTAACCCTTATCCTTGAGTGGCCTCTGGGCCTTGATAATGTGGTGATGCCTATGTAAAAAAAAAAAAAATTAAATCAACGTTTCTATATGGAACTCACACTCTTGACGTTGATTATTATATATTATAGTTAAACAGATCGTTAATTTGACTCGTGTGTATCAACATGAAGAAGCATAAAAAAATAAGGAAGTTTTATCACAGGAGTTTCAAGTTTACTCTCCCCCGTTAACCTTATACTCTCGACCCCAAACTACTCTCTTCCCCACATTCTAAGAACTAAAAATGCGCCACTGGTTGTGCTAGTTGTCTAATCTGAAGGATTGTCAGAGTTGCAACACGGATATTAATTGGCGCACATATTTCTTTTCATCCCAGCGAAATGATTATTATAGTTATTATTATCTAAGTGCAGTATGACTGTCATCATATATAATTAATTTCACATGAGTTTCATATGATTTGCATATTCGGCAAAAGTAAGTTTGTGTTTAGTTTGGCGGTTTTCATTAACGGCATATCAACCCTTTTTGGCGGTGATTTTATGCCAGTAATTTTAGAAAAAAATTTCATGCTTCAAGGCTGTTTATATCTTCAAATATTTATTGAAGGTGTTTGGTTTGGTTATTTTATTTTACAGCATATCAACCCTTTTCGGGTTAATGCTGAATCCAGTAATTTTGGAAGAAAGTTTCTATGCTTCAAGGTTGGTTATATCTTCAAATATTTATTCATGGTGTTTGGTTTGGCTGTTTTGTTTAACGGCACATCAACCCTTTTCAGGTCCAGCTATTTTGGTAAACGTTTTTATGCTTCAAGTTATTTATATTTTCAAATATTTATTCACTTTGTCTAGTTTGGTTGTTTTGTAGAGAAAAATTGTTGTTTTTGTTTTATATTTTGCAGAAAAGGAACGATTTTTGCACCGGGGGAAAAATCGGCAACATGAATGGTTTGTGCATTTAAGTCAAGAAGGCGATATCTTCAGACAGCCTGATCTAGTACCACGAAAGCAAAAGTAATTTAATAAATATTTAATAATTTTCTATCTCCATATCCTAAGCTACCAAATAACACAAATATTTTGAAAAGAAAAAAAATGTACTTAATCTTTTAGTCTCTTGTCTCCCTAAGAGAACATGGTAAGACACACGGTTGGTTTTTAATGTGTGAAAAATCCAGTTGCCTTAAAAGGGGCACGCTGGATTGGTAGAAAAATAAAATTGCATCAGTCTAGAAAAACTCCTCCTTCATCGACCGAAGACAGAAAAGATGAAGCGTAGTATCTGAACAGATACTGCACTTTACTCCTAACCAAAAGTTTCACTCGGCTCTTTCTGCTCCATTTCCCCCTATTTCCGTTTTTCTTTCTCTATTCGCCTTGCTGTTATTCTTTTCTTTCTTCTCTAGAATATTGTCTCCATCCGCTTTTTATTGTGTTTTCTTCTCTTTTTAGAAGCCTCTTCTTCTTCTTCTTCTTCTTCTTCTTCTTCTTCTTCTTCTTCTTCTTCTTCTTGTTATTATTATTATTATTATTATTATTATTATTATTATTATTATTATTATTACTAAGAACTCCTCTGTTTCCTTCTACTTCCCCTTTCTCATCGACAACCTTTGCCACACAAATATCCTCTCACGTGCCCGTGTCATCTGTTCAATTTAAAAAACGGCACTATGAAACCTTGTTTAGGCTACAAAGTCGACCAAGAGAACGGATCAATGTTTGCCTGACATTTCGAACGCAGTCACGACCTTAAACAGTCATTGCCAGATGAATTAGCGGTAAGTGACACAACCGGACAAAACCATTTAAAAAAATGATTACACCGTGTAATGAGAAAGGAAGCGAAGTTATTTAACACATGTCAAGCCACAAGGTTAAATGATCATTGAAATAAACTCAGTTTTATGAGATTCATAAAATACAAGAACAAAATTCAAACAAAATAATCTCTCTCTCTCTCTCTCTCACTCACACACACACACACACACACACACACACACACACACACACACACACACACACACACACACACACACATATAAACTGTTTTAATCGCTTCATTGCAGATTAGTAAAATATCAATATTTTACTAAATATACGCCGCAACAAAATGAAAATTATATCATCAAACGACTGCTTTAAGGTTAGTTATTTCCAAACATTTTATTAAAATTCATGCGAATGACATTTTATTCTTTATCGTGAAATTTCCACTGTCCATCGTTTTATTGCAGGTCTCTTAAAATATTGTAGGGAAAAAATACAATGTCTTATCTTGCGAACTTTACTTTTGATTATATTTTTCTGTCAAAGAATAATGAACAAAAACATATCCTAGATATAAGCCTAACACAAATTAAGTATTTATCGACATATTTCCCATTTTTTTTTAAATAACAACCTTTTGTCCCCAGATACAAACGGATTTTCCTTTACTATAGAGGATAGAACTGAAGCAGTATACTTAATATGTACAATACGTGCGTACTAAACTAAACCACCTTTGCTACCTATATACAATCGCCTATACTGAATCCTCATCAGCTCAAAACTCTCTGTATCCCCAGACTCTTAATTTCTCAAATCTTATATCACCAAGACATCCTTCTTAATAGATACAAGAATTCTCCTGAGCAGTTCAACATCCAGTGACCATATATCTAATCCTCATGAAATTGCTTATATCACCCTGAATATTACCTTAAATTTCCATTCTATCACTAAGCTAAGTAGAACACCTAATAATACTCTATTCAACTACTTTTAAAATTAGATACACCCAGTTGCAATATTAGAAGTGCTTCGTCCCTCACCTAGACTACAGACTCGTACAATAAACCATGAAACTATTGTACCTAAAATTCCTCTCAAAACTGCAAAATACTGCTGCTTGTATACTAAGTACCTCCTATAGATACTTTACCTCCAAGATGACTGCCTTGTCTGTTTTGCACGACAAACCTTTTTATTTTTTACCTAAATTCTCTTTCTCGTGATCACTAACAAATCAAACTGCTCTATTTCCTAAGTTGCCACTAAACCTAATCCGTCTCACATAACTTAGAGGGGTCCTTGCTCTCCGCCCTTGACCCTAACAGACTCGTAAATCGAAACCCATTAACACCTAAAATTTCCTAGGCATGCTCCTGATTATAACTCCTAACCCAAAACCAAGCTTCTAAGTAAATACTTACTAGCCGTAGTCCTATACATTGACTTAAAGTAATCTATAATGAACAGCAACCATTAATATCTCTTTGTTAAGAGATAGTATTGCAATAATTATTACACAAACTAAACCGGTACTCATTGAAATAAAAACTTCCGGATATTAAGAGAAAGGCGAAGTCATTGTAGTCTAAAGGCAACTTACTCAAATTACTCAAATTGTCTAAAATTCCATGCATTCGTATATAATACTACTTATCCATCCATCTATATTTTAACTATACTACTTATCCATCCATCTATATTTTAACTATACTTACAGAATATGCAATAACCTATATCTATCAGGTATAACTGTACTCCATATCAAATGTTCTCTTGTATCTATACTGAGCATATCTTATCTTTCAGTCTTACTAAGTATCCGGTTTGGGCACCAAACCAGAATTTCTAATAGCAAGTAAATCATACTCTAACACTTTATCCTAATCCTAAACCTACTAAACCATATCAAACCATACATTCCTAAACCTACTAAACCATATCTAACCATACAATCCTAAACTTACAAAACTATATCTAACCATACATTAACTCGTCTCTCCCGATCCAATACTGTATCAAATTTAGCTGCTTCCACTGCATGAATTTTTACCTATACCCTCTCCCAGTAAAAATGAAAATGGAAAGCATAATAATGCCCTTTTTAACCACGTTTGAGGAGTGAAAATTTTTTGTAGAAGCTAACCTAAATGCCCGATTTTTTCAGGAGATATTAACCTAAATAACCAATAAATATTAACTACCCATGCGGGGTCGCAGAAATACCTGGATTAGGACCCAGGTGCGGGGCGAACCCCCTCGGAGCTGATGGACCCGTAGGTCTTCCCAGGTCATCCGTCTAGGAGAAGGAAAACTCTGAAACTAAACCTAGGGGAGGGAGGCCTCTTCAGTCCTGGACGCAACCTTCCTAGAGCTGGTGACTCAAACAAATCACCGGTTGGCAAACCTAAACTGCTTAAGGAGGAGATAGACTCTGTCTATCGCCCGGCTTTCATACTCCTTCTTTGCCTATTGGCCAGGCGTAGAGGTACTATCACAGGGACTCGTCTGAATCACCCAGTGGTTGACCTTGTTTCCTGACTAGGGCAATGAACGCCGCTTTTCCCCTCTCCCGCCACATCCCATCCCCCTAAACTGGACACAGTGGGGTGCTTCAGTGCCATATATGTCGGTGCAGTTGGACTGGGCTGGCTTTGCCTAATGGATTGAGGGTACCGGATTGACAGTTCCTGACTGCTGTTTCCGACTGATAGTACAGGAGCCCTAACTCTTTGGTAGTGCTTAGAGCGGTTGCTCCATCAACAGTTGTAAAATATCGGGATGTTTGTAGTGCCATGTCGCGCATGGAAAGGGACCCTGCACTCATCCCCGGTGGGCTTTCCTGAGGCCACAATCCTGTGGGTGAGGACAGCTGATGGTCTACTTGTATTGCATATCTAGTATTCTGCACAACTACTTGTCCAGCACCCCCTCACTCACCCACCCTAACTGAAACTTTTAAATAAAATAAAATGAAATGACAGCTCAAGCAAAAGTTACGTTTAAACCAGGACCAAACTCAAAGAAAACCAACCTGCCTCCTCCCTTGAGGCTTGCATTTATTAATATCTGCGGGCTTAGAACTAACTTAGATGATGTTGAGTCATTTCTCCTTGTAAACACCCCGGATATCTTAGCATTAAGTGAAACTAACCTTCACTCCTCCATTCCCTCTAACCACTTTAACATGCCTGGTTATCTCCCACTCTACCGTAAGGACTCGGACAGACATATGCATGGACTTGGAGTCTATATTCGAAACACCCTCCCCCTAACTAGAGAAATAAAACTAGAATCAGAGGGCCAGGCGTTTATGTGCTTCAGACTAAATATGCAACACAATATTAGCTACTTGAATTTTCTCTACCGCTCTCCCTCAAACCAAGACTGTACCCTAATAAACAAAGTCTCAGACAGCATAGATATAGCACTCTCCCTCGATACTAGCGCACAAATACATGTATTTGGTGACTTCAATGTCCACCACAGTAACTGGCTAGGATTCTCTAATCACACAGACGTAGCTGGTAGCGCAACACATAGCTTCTCTATATCCCATTCCCTATCTCAGTTGGTTACATTTCCGACACGTTTCCCAGACCAGCACGATCAACATGCCTCACTTCTAGATCTCTTTCTCACAACGGTTCCCAATGACTGTACAACAAATGCCCACAGCCCACTCGGGAATGCTGATCACGCTGTGATAATGGTAGAAATCAGCCTAAATTCTCGCCCTAAAACTGAAGACCCACTACTCAAAACAACGAGGTATTACAAAAAGGCTGATTGGGAAGCCATCAGGGAGCTCATCAGAGATGCCCCATGGCAAAATATCTTTACTCTTCCAGTGGAACAGTGTGCAAATGAGACAACTGAATGGTTCAAAACTGCTATTGAAGCACATGTTCCCGCACGGAAATTCTATAGCAAGCCCACTCTCCCCAATGGTTTACTTCTGCTTGTGCAGCTGCCATTTGTCAAAGGCAGCATGCGTTCCGCAGATTCAACTGACATAAGTCCAGCTCAAATAAACAGAAGTTTATAGAAGTTAGAAATAATTGTAAGAGAGTGATAGAGACAGCTAAGACAGATTACTCTGAAACCACCAGAAAGCGCTTCGAAGCACAGAAATTAGGAACCCGGGATTTTTGGAAAATCTACAACAGCATAGTTAATAATGGACAGTCAACTATTCCCCCACTAACAAACAATCATGAGGTTGCTTGCACGACAACTGACAAGGCTAATCTGCTTGCCAGTCGGTTTGCCTCAAACTCCACACTGAACTTGGTACACCACTCACTCCCTGATTTTCCTCTGCGAACAGACGCCACACTTGACGATTTGAAAATCACCCCTTCTCAGGTACATGCTATTATAAAAAACCTAGACACCTCAAAAGCATGTGGACCAGATCTCATCCCGGCTGTGCTATTAAAAAAATGTTCTGCCGAGATTGCTCCAGTTCTGTCCAAACTTTACAATAAATGCCTTAACGAATCTTGTTTTCCCGACTGCTGGAAAACCGCCTCTGTGGTACCAGTCTTCAAGAATTCTGGTGAAAGAACTGACCCACTAAATTATCGCCCCATTAGCCTCCTCCCGCTTTTCGCCAAAATATTTGAGTCCTTAGTAAATCAAGCCCTAGTCCAGCACCTAACAGCTGCTAAATTCCTGACTGACAAACAATATGGATTCAGGCAAGCCCATTCAACAGCAGATATCTTAACTGTAGTTTCTGAACGTATATACCGTTCATTGGATAAAACAGGGGAGGGTAGAGCGGTGGCCCTTGATATATCTAAGGCTTTTGACAGGGTATGGCACGATGGTCTTCTAAGGAAAATTAGATCATATGGAATCACTGGAAGAATTCATAATGTAATTAAATCCTTCTTAAGTAATAGAAAAATCAAAGTTGTCCTCGACAGACGTACATCCAAACAATATGACATAAATGTGGGAGTACCTCAGGGGTCTATCCTTGGACCTCTATTATTCCTGATATTCATAAACGACCTCCCTGATAAAATTGTTTCGGAGATGGGTATATTTGCCGATGACACCACTCTCTATAACAGATATGAGGGGAAAACAAATGAACACATATCCAAGGAAATGGCAGAAACACTAGAGGATGACCTCCAATCCGTAGTTGAATGGGGACAAAAATGGTTGGTCACATTCAATGCTGCTAAGACTAAGCTTGTTTCCTTCAATAACTACAAGAAACCTTCTCTACCACCAATAGCAATGGCCAAGAACACATTGCCTGAAAGTACTTCTTTTAAACTCCTCGGCCTAACGTTTACAGGGAATATGAACTGGAATAGATACATTGAGAGCATTGCCAAGGCTGCTGCAAGGAAGGTTGGCTCCCTCTACCGTGCTAGAAAACTACTTACGCCTGCCAGTATCCTATACCTCTATAAGGCAACCATTCGCCCATGTATGGAGTACTGTTGTCACATCTGGGCTGGTGCATCTGCTGCTTGTCTCTCGCTCCTGGACAGGGTTCAAAAGAGAGTCGCCAACCTGATAGGTCCTGAACTGCCATCTAGGCTTCAACCTCTGTCCCATCGACGAGATGTTGCATCCCTCTGCCTATTCTACAAATACTTTAATTGTGAATGCTCTGACGAACTGCAAACACTTGTACCTCCCCGACGTAACTACTCCCGACAAACCCGACAAGCTACTAAGTCTCATCCCTTTACAGTAGAGATCCCTAGTTGCAAGAAAGCCTTTTGCTCCAATAGTTTCTTCCCCAGAACTGCGGGTCTTTGGAACTCCCTTCCGGGATTCTGCTTTCCCAACTGCAATGATATGCAGAAGTTCAAGTGTAATGTTAACAAACATCTTTCTACTCTGCTCCCTTCATAATGACCCCGCTAATTAAGTCCCTAATAGTACCTATTTACTATGCCTCCCCACGGGACAGAGTTAGACACCAGGGTCGTTTTTTAACGTGGAGAAAAGGTACAAAAATAAAAATTGTCTCAGTCGTGAAGGATTTCTCCTCCACCGAAAGAGAACAAGAAATGGAAGTGCAGCATCTGAAGAACAGATACTACACTTTGATCTTGACCAAAAGGCCAAGAGCCCCCTGCTTCAAAGTGGCACTGTGCCTTGTTTGGGGTGAAAATTGAATAAAATAATAAAAAAAAATAAAAGCCATTCGTTTTTCCCTATGTTGTTTGCTGAATAAAAGCATTGGAATAGTTTTGATGTTCCTTGCAATCTCATTCAACACATTGTATCGGGCATGCTTGGATCTTGGAGCGATTCCAGCTTTTGCTAAAACGAAAACACTGGTGCTGTTTGTCTTTCGGTGGACTTCTTTACGAATTTTCCGAATATCACGATCTAAAAGGTTTCTCCTGGTGCCCTTATTTTTCTGGATTTGATATTCGGGTTATTCAAGAATGAAGCCAAGGTTTTTGGATCCCTTTCCAGCTCCGTGGCTAAATCTTTGATGAACAATCCTTCTGCGATTCCAGCAACTATCCTTTGCTTTTCGAAAACCTTTAATCGCCTGATTTTTTTGGCATTTTAAGAGATCTTCAATAAAGCGATGGACAGTATAATTTCCTTGATAATAAATAAAACGCCATAACTTTGTGAATATAGCATGAATTTGAATAAAATTTGGAGAAATAACTAGCCTCAAAGCAGCCCTTTGATAGTACAGTTTCCATTTTTTGTGGCGTATATTTAGTGAAATATTGATATTTTACTAATCTGCAATAAAGCAATTGACACAGTTTATATATATATACATATATGTCATATGCTACTGGTACCATGTAACCCAGTACTACCTGCCTCATGGTCGGGTCACCAGCGACTAAACTGGTTCCCCCACCAGACTTGTTTGGTGAGGAGGGTGGCTAGTCTCCCTGAAGGATTAAAAACAACACCTTCCAAAGGGCGAATGAACCCTTTTTCGGGGTCAACAGCCAACTAGTACCGTGGGGTGGAGAGGGCTCCCGTAAGCCGTGGTGAAGGCAACCTTTCTAGACGAAGAAAATCTCTGATTTAAAAACCATAAAGCGGGAGACAAGTACCCGCATTAAGCTGGCCTGCAGTTTAACTTGTTGCTGGCTATCTTGCTCTTGCTTGTTGCTGGATCTCAACATTTTGAACCGAGAGAGAGACTTATCTGTCGTACAAAGCTAAGACTCTGTAACATCTATGTATAGATACTCCCTCAGGCATTTGTCTATTAAAATGGTCCTGTGGTGATGGAAGTCATTTTTGGGCTCATGGAATTTAAATGTCTGAGGGAGTGGCACTCGTCTGACAAGACGTTGCAATCAATCAATCAATCAATCATGTATGTATGTATGTATGTATGTATGTATGTCTGCCTAAAATTTTCGACAGAGGCGACGGATTTTCATGAGATGGATATCGTTTTGAAGTTCGACCTTTCGGACGACAAACAGTGAAAAATTGGCAAAAAAAATTTAATTTCTTCACCCTCAACTGGGCAGTTTTCTACGGGAAAGGTCGTTTTTTTTCGTTGGCTTTTTTTGCAAGTCATTCAAAACTTGCATAAACGACGTCGCATAAAAGGCGTTATTTCGACCGCCCATTGGTAAGACCATTTGTTTTTTTTTGTTTTTTTTTTCACTTCTTTTTCCTCTGGCGCGTTACGAATTCAAGTCTGCTTACTACTCCTCTTTTTTTTTTTGCACTCGCAATTTTTTGGGTGCATTTAGCTTTTTTATTTGGTTGAAATGATTATATAAATATTAATATTTATATTCGCCTTAAGTTTACAGAAACCTTTCGCTTGTAAACTTAATTTTTAATCATTGATTTGGTTTATATATATATATATATATATATATATATATATATATATATATATATATATATATATATATATATATATATATATATACTAGCAGGTCGGTCGGCATTGTCCAGTCATAAAGTATGCATAAATATTTTATTTTAATTAATGCAGAATACTTACTTATTATAAACAGAAATATCATAGATATTTAACGTGACGTTAGATTCCTTAAAAAAAAAAAATGACGTAAAAATAAAACTGAAACATGATGTGCATGCGAGTATTATGTTTTTTTTTTTTTCTAAAGAGTTCACTTCTTGTAAGTAAAAAAAGCAATACTCGAGCTGAGATCGAAACCAAAACCTAAAGACAAGAAATCAAGTACAATAGTCACCGGGCCAGCTAGACACAATCATTAAAAAGTGTTCTCAAACCTACTTATTCTTAACATAAGTAATCTGTCATGTGAACTATTCACGCATGCGCATTCGTGAAATAGTTGACAAACAGACAAAACTCCGATGACACCCCCCCCCAACATTCCAATTTTTCAGTTTTTACCCTTTAGCAGCTCTTTATTCCGGGTGAAACCCGATGAAAAACTTTTCCACATGTCTGAATATCCTGTATACCAAATTTCAAGTCTCTAGATCAAAAATTCGTTGAGTATATAGGTTGAGAAGTGTACTTACACACATAAACATTCTCACTTTTACATATTTAATGGTTTATGTTTAAACTATAGAACCCCCCCCCAAAAAAAAAAAAAAACTAAACCCTAAACAATTAATAATGGCACTACGTTCGGTGTTATTCAAAGGTGTTATATATATATATATATATATATATATATATATATATATATATATATATATATATATATATATAAAATAAAAGTTACAATAAGTTTACCAAGTTAATCAAAATGGTAAACTTAAAATATATTATAAATATTAAAGAGTTAATATTTACAAGTAAAATAAACTCAGCCAGATGTAAAAAGCTCAATAAAACCGAAAAGGAAATAGAGCTTATAATATGAACAAATGATTAATAAAACATGTTAAAAGACATCTTGAAAAAGAGTTAAAAACATATTTAATTTAAAAAAAGGAAGCACAAGATAAGTGGATAGTCCTTAATCCGCGGAGTCTCGAAGAAATACTCTCCTTCTCATCAGAGGGCAGTAATTAGCAAAATGCAGGATCGGATTTTGCATATAAAAGTATTTAATGAAACTACAAGTAAGTCAAAGATCTTACTTGGTTAAAAAAAGGGTGAGGTAAGGGGAACAGGAGGCAAAAGAAAAATAATAAAAAGATTTCACATGAATGGATAGTCCGGTGAAGGGTAAAAATCCAAAAATGGTAAAATCCAAAACGGTCGAATTTAAAATTTCAATCCAATGGGTAAATTCCAAATAGTCCAAAATAATCCAAAAGGCAGAGTTCCTTGGAAAAAAGCGCAAATGGAATAAATTCCAAATCATTAAAAGAAAAGCACTAGAGATAATATTTAAAACACGTCTGTCAAGGCTGGATGAATCAAAAAAATTAAGGCTTAAAAAAAAAAAAAAAAAAAAAAACCGAAAAACGGTGACAGTTTTCTTTTTTAAAATTAAATATGTTTTTAACTCTTTTTCAAGATGTCTTTTAACATGTTTTATTAATCATTTGTTCATATATATATATATATATATATATATATATATATATATATATATATATATATATATACATATATATATATACATATATATATATATATACATATATATATACATATATATATACATATATATATATATATACATATATATATACATATATATATATATATATATATATATCTTCTCAAAATGTTTCAAACTTGATAAGCAATGCTGACTGGTCGATCAGGTTATAATTGTACTTTTCCAGACTGCCTCCTTGCTGTGACAGTGTAGCGAAAATAAGGGGATACAACTGGCATGTGCCAGTTGTGCGAAAGAATGGGAAGGTGAGCACGCAAAGGTGACTACAAAATTCAAATTTGAAACACGTGATTATGCAAATTACTCAGCGTTTGTGACAGTAGAGCAATAAAAAAGGAGCCACATTCGGTTATTTTTGTTTTTGTTACAAGAAAATCACTACTTATCAAGGCCCTAAGGCCACTTGAGAATAAAGGGCTAATGAGTGTATGGTATGCATCAAGACAGCAGTGTAGTAATCGTTAGTAATGGGAATTTGGTATAATTTGACTTTTTAAGGGGACGGCTCAGCAAGGATTTGTTTACTTTAGACTTGAAGACGACCATATTGTAGTCAGTTGGAAAACAAGCAAGTGGAACAAAGTTCTAGAAAATAATCTTTGTTCATGGAATCAACGTTTAGATATATTGTTTGTGTCTGGTTTTGCTGTTTACGAGATTCGTGTGTTTTGGAGAACTGTCAATACAATTTGAGAGTTCAACACCCCCATTTTTTTTTTTTGTGGGGAGGATAGCTGGATTCTAAATACAAACTTGTCTTGTTTATTACCATGTGTAAGGCAGATAAACAGACCATCTCTGTCTATATAGGTATAAATATCTTATTACGTATCTCTGATATTTATGCGTCTTAAACCCAATGAATGTAAATATTGTCCAAATATTTGGGACTAAACTTATGGTTATCAAGATGTACAAAAAAGGGAGTAAAATGAAGTTGTTTATCCCTTTTCAATGTTTAAACTTTTTAATCTCAGTGTTCAAATACACATTTTGGCTAGAACTGGGATCAGAGTGTAATATCTGTTCTGATGCTACACTCAAGTTAATCAGTCCTTCGTCAATGGAGAGGAAAACCTTCTATACTAAGGCAGTTTATTTTTGTCTACTTCCAGAGTTCCCCTTTTTGGGGAGTTAGTTTACCCCTTGCATTAAAAATGACCTTGTGTCACATTTTGCTTTCGTGGGGAAGTAAATAAATACTAATATTGGCATAAAATACATAGATGGTATGGCGATCATATTTAATTTGTTGTATAAATATGTGCGGCATTATTACATTGACACGCTGTCTCTTGTTAGATCACTGAAGTTAAACGACCTTACTCCTTGTCAGTCTAAGATGGGTGACTATTTGAAAATACCGGGCGATATATATGAGATGATGGTGAACCCCCCCCCCCCGCAAGAAAATAAAATAAAATAAGGTGCACATATGGAAACAGTGCCCCTTTCTGTAATTTTTTTATTTTTGTCTTTTTTTTTTCATTTGTATCAGTGCATTATCATTGAATGGTGTCTAATCTACCAGATTATTTAAAAAAATACAAAAAAATTTCAATATTTAACATTTTTAAATGGTGCTCCATTTCTAATACAATGCTTTAGTAAATTGATCCCTTTTTTTTTAAGCATATATTTTTTTTTTTTTGTCAAATTTTGCGAATTTAACCTTTTTAAGCCTTCTTTTGAATGCTAAACTGCTTTTAAATTTAGCCGAAAAACGTCGATGCCTCCCAAATGGGGGTCAATTTACTAGAATTAAAAAAACTATAAAAAAAAAATTCAATATTTAACATTTTTAACGGGGGACTTTGTTTCTAATAGAAACATACGAAGCACCCCTTTAAAAATGTTGAATATTTAATTTTATTTTTTGTATTTTTTTAATAATCTAATAGATTAGTGACCATTCGATAATAATCCATTGAAAAAAAAAATGAAAAAAAATTACAGGAGGGATACCACTTCCATACGTGCGCCTAAAAAAAAAAAAAACAAAAATAAAAATACAGCCCTGAAAATGCCATAGCGAAAGTTCTGTTTTGAATCTCTGTGGTGAAGCTCTTTGAGGAAGGTATGCTTACTTTGATTTTATTTTGATAATCTTGGAAAGAAGCTGCTTGAATAGAAATCTGTATTTACAATGAGGTATCAAAAGTACAAATTGACCAACGGATAAAAGAAGCTGGAACAAAGGAAGCAACGAATAAAGCAAACAATTCTGCCACAATAGTATTCATAGAAAATACTGAGACTAACAGTATCACGTCTGTGAGAGAGAAGTTGCAGATAAAAAGAAACGGTGGGTGCTAATCAAATTACAAATACGTTTCTGAACCTTATCAAGACCTCTCAGATGGGACGACGATTATCCAGCTCAAATATGACAACAGTAGTAATACATGGCCTGATCATAAATTTATAGAGATAGAGAATAACCTTAGGTCTGAGTATGTATTTAGAGCGATAGAGGATCAGAAAGACCAATGGATCTGATATTTGAACTCACAAAATGATTAGACGAGAAAGAAAGAGCAAGAAATTTTAGAGTCGATTTCTCTTCAAAAGCACAGCCATTCACAAGAATCTTAGGAAGTAAAGGGGCACGGCTACGATTGAAAAACACGTTACAATTAAGTGTACCCCCTTACCCTTTGATATGAGATTCTCTTAATTTCTTTACAGCTTATTTAGCAGAAAGTCATCTGACCTCTTAACATCAAGTGTTCTGGAATACAATTTAGAACCATACCAATCTTGTTTATCTTGGTGTAACTCTGGATCGCAACGTTTCATTCAAAGAACATATTAAAAAAGAATACAAAATTAAAAATCAGCTCCCGGAACAATATCCTACAGAAATTGATTACCTCCAAGTGGGGAGTCACAATACACACTCCTAGATGTGCTGCCTTGACCCTGTGGCGTACATATGTCCTATTTAGGAGAAATGAACCCATGCTAATAAATTAAAGTCAGCATTAAACAACACTTGTCACATGATAACTGGTTGCTCGAAGCCTACAAATATTGTTGTTTTTACAAGGGAGCCACCATTTATCAAGGCCTGAAGGCCACTTGATTATAAGGGTTAATGAGTGTACGGTGGTCACCGGGACAACAGTGTAGCAATAGTTAGTTGTGGAAATAGGGTAAAAGTGGATTATTTAGAGGGACAGCTCAACAAGAACTTGTTTACATTGGACTTGAAGATGACCATATTGTAGTTGGCTGGAAAGCAGGCCAGCAGAACAGAGTTCCATGGGTGGGCAGTTCTAGAACAGAAGCTTTGTTCATGGAATTTGTGTTTAGAATTAAGCACAGATAGAGGATGGGGGAAATTGTTGATGGTCGTTGTAACTAGATGAACATTTATTGTGAATGTTTGGCAAGGGGGAGACCGTAGATTGAAGCTCAGTCAAGCACTTGTCATGAAAATAACAATAGGGCAGAGACAGGCTTGCAGCGACTTTTCTGTGGGAAAGAGGTTGCAAGGAAGAGAAAAGCACATCATCTAGTAGGTTTTGAAGTCGGTTTTGAACTTTGTCAAGGTAAGATAGGTTGCTGCCGCTATATAGCAACTGTACTCCATTTTAAGACGTATCTGGCTTTTATACAGGTAGAGGATTACTTCGGGAGTGAGATACCTTCTGGAGCAGTAAAATGATGCAAGGTTTTTTTTTCCTGCGTCTCCCCACTGGCATTACTCCTGTGAATGCAAAAAGAGGAAACTTGCTAGCCGAGTAGTAATCACAATGGCTCAAATTAGGGAGCAGTTTCTTCAGCCATGTCCAACCCCTGACAACATCTCAGGAAAAGATAAAATTGCAGCTGTAAATTGTAAACTATTTCGAAATACTTTGTTTCTTACTGATGTAGGATTCTGCCTTTCTAAATGTGAAAATTTACCTGGATCCAGTGGAGGACACATAGCTACCTAAGAATGGAAATTGGGTGATCAAAGCGGCTATAGCCGTATGGGGCTACAAAACCGACCCAAATCATCTGCAAATGTGGAGAAAAAAAACCCATATGATGCAGACTGCCTTGCTTGTCCTCCACTATCTAACCAGTGCAACTTGAAAGATTATATAAAGTTCAATAATTATGTAAAAGTTCCACAGGAAGAAGGACAATATTGTGCCACATGCTTCAAAGACATGCAAAGAAAAAGTTTATTTTTTCCTTGCTATTTTCTTAACCCTTATGCTGTTAATCTTTTAACACCTAGTTTTCTATTACAAACAACTGCAACAATGGTATTTTCAAGGACTATGGAATTCTTCTTTGCTCTAACTGCATCAATCAATGAATGAAACCCAAGCTTGAAACCCATGTTTGAATGTTTGTATTGTTGGTTTTTTGATAAAGATATTCTTTTTCAAAGACCATAGACTTGATTTAATGTGATGTGAAAAAAATCACACCCATCGTTGGCAATGTGTGTAAAAATACCATTGCAGGCCAAGGATTAAGAACAAGTCCAAGAGAAAATAGTTTACGCGTAGTGTACTGGTCAAAACGTTTCAACTTTCCATTTAAAAATGAAGTATTTTACTTACATGAAAATACACTTAGGAATTTGAATTTTAAAATGAGTTATGGAGCGAGTGTATGAGTTGTAACTTCCGCTTTTTTTTAAGGTGCAGTACATGATGAGGTGAATACATTTTTGAAAAAGGAATGCGGATGCAACTAGCTTAGATTTTTCTTTTAGTTGAAGAGGAAGAAAAGTATGAATTAGAGCCAGTGCTGCTTAAAAATTAATTGAGCATATAAAGCCTTCTCCGTGTGTATACACTTCTTTTTACTTATTACTTATATAAATGACCCCCCTCTCTCTCCCTCCCTCTCTCTCTCTCTCTCTCTCTCTCTCTCTCTCTCTCTCTCTCTCTCGATATATATATATATTCAAGTCCAACGTAAGCAAGTTCTTGATGAGCCGTTCCCCTTAAGTAATCCAATTTACCAAATTTCCACTACTAACGATCACTACGTCATTGTCCCATTGACCACTGTACACTTATTAACCCTTATCCTCGAATGGCCCCTGGGCCTTGATAAGTAGTGACTCCTTTGTATATATATATATATATATATATATATATATATATATATATATATACTGGCAGAGTGACCCAACGTTACCCGTCATTGAACGAAGATTAACGAATTTTTCAAACTCCCATATTTTTATTGTCAGCGAAATCGATGAAATAGCTCATTTTACAATCAAATCAATTGATTGCCTGCTCTATGCGATGCACCTAGAGGAAGCTTCACATGCCTCTCGCAGTGACGACGTTCATAATACATTGTAGTCTACATTGCACTGCAGAGAACATACTGTTGATCTTATAAAATTATTTTTATGTATGATGGCTTCAATCAAAGTTTAAAATGCAAAAGTCAAGTATCATGCTTCAAATGTGCTTTAAACAATCATTCACTTCGAACACGCCTTTGTCATATCAAAGAACCTACTGTTGTTTTCATATGTTGGGCCTTTCGGCATGTGTAGTTATAAAACTTCTCAAATGCACTTGCGATGTAAAGCTGTGTAAGATGTTAACTTTGGTCAAAATCGTCTTTTTCTTCTTTCATCGGATTATTTTGGTTATCGATTATCGATACGTATCGAAAACATTCCGACACAAAACCTATTTGAGAACATTGCCAGTCATATAAAGTACCTATATGTGAAATTTCATAAAAATCGACCCAGCCGTTTTCGAGTCAATATATATATATATATATATATATATATATATATATATATATATATATATATATATATATATATATATATATTTGAAAAATTTTCGGGGGGTGCAGAATTTAATAATGGCTAAATACAGACCAATCAATATAATGATTTAAAAAAAAATAGAAAATGAAAATAAAGGTTAGCTAACCAGGTTTCGTTTCTCGCTCAACAAAGCGAAATCGAGGACAATACGATATTTAAAAAAAGTCATGAATATGGCAGGGGGGGGGACGAAAATTTAACGGGGGAAAAATCACATAGAAACTAAATTAAGTCCTAAAAGATTTTCTTTTTGCTTGCAAAAGGAAGGTCTCAAAGACTTAATAAAAATAGTCTCTATAATTTTTAAATGAAAGGGCGAGTGCGACTTACTCAAGATCGTAAACATGTCAGCACTGAAATTCGTGGCACCCGCATGGTTATTTATAAGGTGGTCGCAAATCGCAAAACCATACGTATTGTTCAGAACATCCGAGGGTGAAAAATTTACATAACGAATCTTTGATAGTACATGTTGTTTCAAACGGAAATCTAATCTTTGCGATGTTCGCCCAACATAGTGCACACTGCAACTACATTTAAATAAATAAATAATAGAATTATTATGGGGGGGAGCATCGTTGCAAATGGACGACAACATAGGTCTGGTGGATTCAGAATTTTGGGGGAATTTTTGACACCCCTAACAGAAAACTGCGAATAAAATATAAAAAAAAACTCGTAATTTCTCTTTTTAAAGGGGGTGGTTTATTTTCTGTATGGAATATACTTCCAAAATAAACTATTGACGTTGTTTAAAAAATAATAGAAATATTATTTTTTATTTA
Source organism: Euprymna scolopes (assembly GCF_053919585.1). NCBI lineage: Eukaryota > Metazoa > Mollusca > Cephalopoda > Sepiida > Sepiolidae > Euprymna > Euprymna scolopes. Next base: position 32,255,111 of record NC_136499.1, read on the forward strand.
AAAAAAAACAGTGTTTACAAAGTGCCGGTGCGCGTTCAACTAGCCATTTTTTTTACGTGTGAAATCAATTGAATTTTATGAGTGAATTTTTATTCAATTTTAAAACTTTAAAAATCTATCGAAATTTCTCTATTGGTTCAATTTTTACGATAATTTCAGGGTCAGTGTGAAATTTTATACTCTTTCCAATAAACCGAATATAATATTTTAGACAAACGTTTTTTTTTAATTCACCCCCTCCATTTTGAAATGTCTATTAAAAATTAAATAATTAATTTATGTACCAAAGTTTTATAAATCACAAATTGAAGATAAAAGATCAATAAATAAAATATTATAATTTAAAACAAAAAACACTTCCAAAGTGTAAAACCATTTTTTTTAACCACGTTGATTTTTTTTAATGAAAGCTCATGTTATGCTTATATATATTCAAGTAAATACCGAACGCTGACGGCAATTTTTTTCTATTTCATTCAATGTTTTCTTTTTCTTTTTTCTTTCTTTTTTTTTTTTTTTTTTTTAGATATTTTTAAAAAAATCCAGTCGATAAAGTAGAAATAAGATATAATAATCAAAAACCCGTGTATTTCATTAAGAGAATTAAAAAAATCGGTCGCCTGGATTTTTTGTTTAACGGGAAAAACATAAGTAAATGTGTGCTTTTTTTTAACTACAGAGGACCAAAAATACTAATTTTGGTTAACAGCACGCAATAAAAACAGACATTAATTATATCCCTCTGGAGAATCCGTATTTAATAAATTGCAAATTAACAGCAGCAGCAGCGCTTTAAGCTTATGGCGCAAAATGCTTTACGAAAATGCGATTTTCTACGACCTTCGCTTTAAAAAATCCTTTTATTTAAAAAATACATGGAATATAAAATATAAATATGGATAATTTTTATAAATGAAGAATTGAACCAGCCATTGCTTAGTATTTTTTTTACAGGTAAGTGATTTTTTGGCATTTATATATATTTAATAGATTTTGGTACCATTCAAAATTTGTTGAATTTCGTGAAATCTTTTTTTAAGAAAACCGATGAAAAAAAATGTATTTTTTCGATTAAACTTTCCATTATTTTAAAATCTGGTCTTTCCTCATTTTATTGAAAAAAATTACGGTTTGAAATTACATTTTCATATTGATTATAAGCTTCGAAGCAGAGACAGTCTATATAAGCAGATGTTTATTCAAGTTTTCAATGATACTCCTACCGTTGCACAGACAAAGAAATTTGCTTAGCAAATCGGTCGCTGATGTTACTTAGCCGAGGTAGACGTAGGTAAACAGGACATCTATTAACTATGATTTCTTTAGGTTTATAAAAATTGGATATATATATATATATATATATATATATATATATATATATAATGTATACGGCGATTAAGCTACACTGAATATTCCGCGTTTCATCCACTCTAGGATTCTTCAGGCTTATGCGCGAATTCTGTGGTTGTTTGTCGTTTTTATATGCGCATCTTCTATTGAGATTTTAGTTAGCCAATCAGCTTTCTAGTATCCACCGCGCCCTTCCTATCAACCAATGAGCATTCACTTATCGGACAAAGACCTATTTGACCTCTGTTTGACCTGTTCCTTTGTGTGTGCTCTATTTAGCCTGGATATTTAGTTTCTTGATCTGTTTTAAATCTAGGTTAGTGTTTTTTATGTAAGTTTATATATATATATATATATATATATATATATATATATATATATATGTGTGTGTGTGTGTGTGTGTGTGTGTGTGTGTGTGTGTGTGTGTGTGTACACACATATATGCACATATATATATACATATATATATACATACATATATTGTGATCGTTTATGTATATTCATGTTTATTTAATTTATATATTTGTTTGTTTTCTATTGTTTTTGTTAGTTTTAAAACAATTTTGTCTCGCTATCCTAGAGTAAATTTTATCTTGTTTGCTATTTCTCTTCTTAAGTTTAATAGATGTTGGGGTTCTTTAAAGTACAGGATAGCAAATTTTTCATGAAGGCATAATTTACGTGGGTCGTCTAGGTCCCTACACGTGGTAGCTTGTCTTATTATTTCCCACTCGACTACTGGCGAATGTCCGCTTCCTTTGAGTTCCCAGTATTTATTCACTAGTGTTGTTTTCATACGGTGTTTTTATTGTTGAATGTACTTTTGTGGTGATAATATCGAGTTTTGAAATCTAAGGAAGTCATACCTACGTAATATTTCTTGTTATTCGGTTTTTTTTTCGCAAATATATATACCCCAATAAGCATTCCAATTAATTAAATATATCATCTACCTATACATTTATATTTTTGTATGGGTGTTTACTTATACTTTGTATGTGCATTTACATACACACTTGCGTAAATATATATTTATTTTTGTGCAGTTCTCAGTTTTTGCTTTATAGCGGAGCTTGTGGATGTCGGCCAATTTCTTCCTCATAATTGTTGTTTTATCCCATTTAAATCATTTTTATTTATTTATTTATTTTTTTATCACAGGTTTAAATGCCCTTCCCAATCTATTAGATATAGACGTTTCCACTCATAGCCCTTAAGTCAGAAACAATCTATGATTTATGACTACTCATTCCACGCAATTGATTTACTTCGATCTTGTGACTCCTGCTGATAATTTCATTTTAAAGTTATTAATTGTCTATTTCATTTGACCCCCTTTTTCTACATTAATTCGTGCACCACTTCAACGTAATTTTATTTGGGTCATTGTGATATTGCCTTTTCTATTCTAAAAATAACTCAATCACCGCTCATCGTTTCTGTTTCTTATTTGTATATAGAAAGTCAACCTCAGCGGAAGCGTCTTGAAATCTCTCCATTTCTTCATTCTACGCACCATTTATCTTCCTTTTTATAATATATTGAACTCTTTTTTCCTTGTACCCATTTGTGAATTATTTCACGGAATTCTGCCTTTTGGATGACATCGAAATATCTTCCAGTAACACGATTCCTTTGGATTTTTACTTCTGGATACTGGACTTTAACCAATTTTTCTTGGATTTTACCGTTATTGGATATTCTACTCTTCACCCGGCCATTCATTCACCGGAAATCATTTTTCTCCCCACCCCCATTCCATCTGCTTCACTATTTTTTAGAAGTTTTATCAAGTAAGCTCTATGGCTTACTTGTAGTTTCATTAAATACTTTGCAAGCAAAATCCGATTCCGCATTTTGTAAATTCCTACCCTCTGATGAAAAGGAAAGTATTTTTCGAAACTCTGCGAATTAAGGACAATCCACTTAATTTGTGTTTCCTTTTTGAAAATTAAATATGTTTTAAACTCTTCTTAAAGTATTTTTAACATATTTTATTAATTCTTTTTTCTTTATATATATATATATATATATATATATATATATATATATATATATATATATATATATATATATATATCTCCCTTTTTTCTAACATCATTTTTTCCTAAACATAATAATTATTTCTGTAAAGTAGGATGAAATTATCGGATCGTTGATGCGATTTGGTTGGCAACCGAAACATGTGTAACTAAGCAGATAAACGGTAGTAGTAGTAGTAGTAATAATGATAATATATACATAGTCATCCACATACAGTACTGTTTCGCAGCTCATTAGTGCGGCTAGACAGGCAACTGCCTCAAGCCAGGATCGAAACCCGACCGCCTAAATGAGAGTCAAGGCTTCTCACCATATGGCTGATGCTTCGTAGGTAATGAATTAACGATATTTTAACCGTTCAAATTCCTTCGCTCGATTTGTTTACACAAAGAGCGTCGCTTAATACGCTAATGGCAGTTTGTTTGTATATCACTTCCCGAGATGCTCAACCAAAGATAGGGAGCATTATATATATATATATATATATATATATATATATATATATATATATATATATATATATATATATATATATATACATATATATATATACATATATATATATACATATATATATATACATATATATATACATATATATATATATACGTATATATATATATACATATATGCATACATATATATGCATACATATATATATACATACATACATATATATATGTACATATATATACATATATATATACATATATATGCATACATATATATATATATACATATATATACATACATATATATACATATATATATACATGCATATATATACATATATATATATATATATATATATATATATATGTATATATATATATATATATAGAGAGAGAGAGAGAGGGGGGAGAGAGAGCGAGAGATATTGATAGATAGACAGGAAGACATGCAAACAGTGTGTGTGTGTGCGCGCGCACGCGTGTGTGTGCATTACTGAAAATATGTTTTCAGTATGAAAATTTATCTTTAAATATTCATCGTAGCATATAAAAGTATTAGTTGGTTATGGTTAGTGAACATTGTTGCTTAGATCTTAGAAGCAGACAAATTCATATGAAACCCTAAGGAGTGGCTCATGCCAAATTCTCAGTTTCGTTTCATAGTTCATCTGTTTTCACATTTTCATATAAATATTCACATTCTTCAGCTACACCACATTTTTTCTCTCCTAAATAGCAATGCACCAAGGTCATACATATAATAACCAAAATATCTAACATTTGGGAGGCTGTATTGGCAGCAATGTTTCCAGTGAACCAACAGATATTTTTGTTGTTGCAAATACTTCATTCTCATTGCTTCGAGAAAATTCTGAAAGGCAATTCTTACGCATCGAATTTATTTCATTTGAAACTATTTTTCTTCGAGTAATTATAGAGTTTTTAGCAACGTTTTCTTATAACTAACAAAAAAGAAAGATTACATGGAATAAATGAAACTGCCAATATGAAAAAGGTGAAAAAAACTTTGAAAAGATTATGACCTGAAACTTTCACAAAATATATAAAATTAGCAAATTTGGTTTAAGAAACAAACGAAAACAGTGCAAACTACGTTTATTATTGTTTTTATTTTTAAACAAACGAAAACAGTGCAAACTACGTTTATTATTGTTTTTATTTTTAAATAAAAATAATAATAATGAAAGAAAAATAATTTTCGATAAAATTCAATTTTGACTTTTTCCAGTATACTCACACTCTTATAATCTATTTTATAACACTCACTATGTCTGTCTCCATTTTTTTCAAACTGCATCTCCCTTGAAACATGAACAACGTGATTGCATTTTTTGTGGATCGTTTTTATGGGGTTTTAACCGGTAAAAATAGCTGCTAAAGGGTCAAAATTGAAAGAAATTGGAACTTAAAGTTCCCCTGAATGTATGCGTAAATTTAAATTCTTACATTAAAGTTGGTTCATTTTTAAATGTTTCTTATACATCTGATGATAGCTCAAATGGTAGCGACTTAGGCTGGAGAGCTATATGTTTTAGTTTCGATTCTAGCTGATGGCACTTAAGTCATATTTAAAAAAAACTTTTGTAATCACAACTATATATTGGTACAATATAATAATTGATAGAGAATTGGTTAATAGCAATATACATGAAATCTGCATGCATTAAAATATCATATTTAAGCATATTGCATGACCGGAGCATGCCAAGAGTGCCACTACTATGTATTGGGTACAATATAATAATCAATAGAGATACGGTTCTATAATAATAAATACAAAATCTGTACGAATTAGAATATCATACTTAAGCATATTTTACAACCGGGCAGTGGCGGCTCGTGCCTAAGATTAGGGGGGGGGGCTGTTTAAAAAATACCTATTATTTTAATATTGTGTAAAAATAAAACGAACATAAAAAAACATAATTTATACGTATGCACACGTATAAAAATACAATAACTTAAAGGAATCCTAAATAGATGTAAATATTTTAAATATTTTACTTATTACATTCATTTGAAAGTAAACTCCATTCTTCTTGTTTTAATTTGTGAGAAAAGATTGATAATTTTCTCCTTAACTTCTGAATGATTGCTGAAGAACTTTTTTATCAATTGAAAGCACTGCAAGTGCATTTAGTCTTTCGCAACCCATGGTGTTCCTTAGAAAAGTTTTTATTCTTTTCAGAGTTGAAAAACAACGTTCTGCCTCTGATGTAGTCATGGGAATTGTCAAGATAATTTTTATGATTTTTGTGATTTCACTGAGAACATCGTTTAAATTGTTTTCCAAAATAAATTTCAGGAGATCAATTACTTTGCAATATTCATGGATATCTGACCCACTATAAAATATTTCTAGCTCAGTTTCAAGCTTTTCTTTGTCAATCATGGGATATGCTTCAGTCGTCAAGGATATTTCTTCTGTAGGTAGTTTTTTTTTTCTTAAAACTAGCAAAGCTTATCTTGTAAAACAATTTAGCAAGTATTAGATGTTTAGTTGAAGAATATCTGTCCGTTATATCAGCAGATATATAGTCATACAGTTCTTTAGCTTCGCTCTTGAGTGTTTGCAAAGGATTTTCACAGTATTTGGTGTTTCTTATCTCTAAAATACCAGGTTTGAAATTTGTTATGTATTCATTGACTTTATATATGCTAATTTCCCGAGAAATAATTTCAACATGAGACATAATTTTATGAAATAGCTCAAACCAAAAGATGAAATTTTCATCGTTCAAATATTTCAGAATTCCTGTCGCTTCTGCAACGGTCTCATCTACATATGATGTTGACTGAATTTCAGTGACAGTTTTTTAATGCTTGAACATTCTCATGAACTCTATGTATGTTAAAGTTCCACCTTGTGGCGGATGGACGTAGAATGCTTACATCCAGATGCTTCTTTAAAAATAGACAGACGCTGTGGTGATCTAGAAAAGAAAATCGGAATAGCCAAAATGTTAGAGATAAATATTCTAGCATTTCGTGTAATGCTTGCTGCATTCCTCATTATTAAATTAAGTTGATGCGCATAAAGTGAAATATGCATTACTATAAACTGTTTTTATTTTCACCTGAACACCAGCATTTTTGCCTTTCATGAGATTTGCATCATCAAATGTCTGAGCTATCAGTTTTTGGCGATTACCTTGAAGGGTTATATCTAATTGTTGTAAAATACATTTTGATATCCCATCAGCGGTTTGGTTTTCTGGAATAAAGAATCCCCAAAAGCGTTCAAGTATTTTTTCATCCAAGATGTACCGTAAAACAATGATCATTTGTGTATGTTCAGACACATCTGTTGTATCATCAGCCATGACAGCTACAAAGGAAACTTTGCTAATTTCTGCCCTTATTTCATCACGGTATATTTGTAAAAGACAG